>NC_090652.1:143703918-144021418 GCF_040937935.1 Hyperolius riggenbachi
AACCGGCGCTATTCGAGCTCGGTACCGAGCTCGAATAGCGTCATAGCCCAGATTGATGTGCTTAGAGCCAATCAGAGGGCTCCCAGGCCCTCTGACGGCAGCCAATCACAGAGGGGGACCCTGGCCAGCCCCTACCCTATAAATAGCGGCCGCCATGTTCGGGTTTTCCATGCTTGCCTGAGACTTGTACAGAGAGAGATCTGCTCCTTTGTGCTTTGGCTTAGCAAGTGCTCTATTGTGTTCATTTACCTAGCGTTTTTGCTCACCTACACCTGCCATATACACCTGTATTGTTGTTATTTAGATAGACATTGTATTTTAGTTAGTAGCTTGTGTGTTACATTAGAGACAGGCAGCTGCTGCAAGCTTACAGGTTTAGGCCTCAGGGGGGCCTTGCCTCTGTGGGCAGCTGTCCTCTGTTTATTTCTCTCATCATCTATACCAGTATTTCTGCTGTCCTTTACTAATAGTATTGTAGTTATACTGTACTAGGAGTAGGACACTCACTGACTGTCACTGTTTATAGGCTACTAGCTAGCTCCTGCGTGTGTGCACTCACTCACCGTCTGTGTGTACACACACTCTATTTCCTTCTGATTACTGATAGATTATTGTTAGTTGTACTTACTTACTACTTACTCTTACTGTACCCGTAGGGACACTCACTGTCACTGTTCATATAGGCTACTAGCTCCTGCGTGTGCGCACTCACTGTCTGAGTGTACACACACAACACACACTCTATTTCCTTCTGATCGCTGATTGATTATTGTAATTAGTTAGTTCTACTTACTGTTACTACTTACTCTTACTGTACTAGGAGTCTAGGACACTCAGTCACTGTGTTCATAGGCTACTAGCTCCTGCGTGCGTGCACTCACTGTCTGAGTGTACACACACCCACACTCCATTTCCTTCTGATCGCTGATTGATTATTGTTATTAGTTAGTTCTACTTACTGTTACTACTTACTTACTCTTACTGTACTAGGAGTCTAGGACACTCAGTCACTGTGTCCATAGGCTACTAGCTCCTGCGTGCGTGCACTCACTGTCTGAGTGTACACACACCACCCACACTCCATTTCCTTCTGATAGCTGATTGATTATTGTTATTAGTTAGTTCTACTACTTACTGTTACTACTTACTGTACTAGGAGTCTAGGACACTCAGTCACTGTGTCCATAGGCTACTAGCTCCTGCGTGCGTGCACTCACTGTCTGAGTGTACACACACCACCCACACTCCATTTCCTTCTGATCGCTGATTGATTATTGTTATTAGTTAGTTCTACTACTTACTGTTACTACTTACTTACTCTTACTGTACTAGGAGTCTAGGACACCCAGTCACTGTGTCCATAGGCTACTAGCTCCTGCGTGCGTGCACTCACTGTCTGAGTGTACACACACCACCCACACTCCATTTCCTTCTGATCGCTGATTGATTATTGTTATTAGTTAGTTCTACTTACTGTTACTACTTACTTACTCTTACTGTACTAGGAGTCTAGGACACTCAGTCACTGTGTCCATAGGCTACTAGCTCCTGCGTGCGTGCACTCACTGTCTGAGTGTACACACACCACCCACACTCCATTTCCTTCTGATCGCTGATTGATTATTGTTATTAGTTAGTTCTACTACTTACTGTTACTACTTACTGTACTAGGAGTCTAGGACACTCAGTCACTGTGTCCATAGGCTACTAGCTCCTGCGTGCGTGCACTCACTGTCTGAGTGTACACACACCACCCACACTCCATTTCCTTCTGATCGCTGATTGATTATTGTTATTAGTTAGTTCTACTACTTACTGTTACTACTTACTTACTCTTACTGTACTAGGAGTCTAGGACACCCAGTCACTGTGTCCATAGGCTACTAGCTCCTGCGTGCGTGCACTCACTGTCTGAGTGTACACACACCACCCACACTCCATTTCCTTCTGATCGCTGATTGATTATTGTTATTAGTTAGTTCTACTACTTACTGTTACTACTTACTGTACTAGGAGTCTAGGACACTCAGTCACTGTGTCCATAGGCTACTAGCTCCTGCGTGCGTGCACTCACTGTCTGAGTGTACACACACCACCCACACTCCATTTCCTTCTGATCGCTGATTGATTATTGTTATTAGTTAGTTCTACTACTTACTGTTACTACTTACTTACTCTTACTGTACTAGGAGTCTAGGACACCCAGTCACTGTGTCCATAGGCTACTAGCTCCTGCGTGCGTGCACTCACTGTCTGAGTGTACACACACCACCCACACTCCATTTCCTTCTGATCGCTGATTGATTATTGTTATTAGTTAGTTCTACTTACTGTTACTACTTACTTACTCTTACTGTACTAGGAGTCTAGGACACTCAGTCACTGTGTCCATAGGCTACTAGCTCCTGCGTGCGTGCACTCACTGTCTGAGTGTACACACACCACCCACACTCCATTTCCTTCTGATCGCTGATTGATTATTGTTATTAGTTAGTTCTACTACTTACTGTTACTACTTACTGTACTAGGAGTCTAGGACACTCAGTCACTGTGTCCATAGGCTACTAGCTCCTGCGTGCGTGCACTCACTGTCTGAGTGTACACACACACCACCCACACTCCATTTCCTTCTGATCGCTGATTGATTATTGTTATTAGTTAGTTCTACTTACTGTTACTACTTACTTACTCTTACCGTACTAGGAGTCTAGGACACTCAGTCACTGTGTCCATAGGCTACTAGCTCCTGCGTGCGTGCACTCACTGTCTGAGTGTACACACACTAAATTTACTTGTGATTACTACTACTGATTATTGTAACTGCTAGTTGTACTTCCTGACTGTTAATACTTACTTACTGTACTAGGGGACACTCACTCAGTCACCTCACCAACCAACCCACTCCATTAAAGTACCCCACTTTTCACCCGCCCTTTTACAAAACTTTTGTCTATACGCCCAAAACATTGAAGATGTCTGGAAGTGGCAGCCAGCGCGGTTTGGGCAAGGGGAAGGGCAGCAAGGGAATCAGGAAGAGAGGGAGCAGCATTGTGGCAAGCCGCGGCCGCGGGCGCGCCACCATGCACAGTTCCGCAGCAGCAGCAGCAGCGTCAGTGGCTAACATTCCTCCCATAGCCACTGGCCGTGGACGCCTTGGGCGCCGCCCAGGAGGAGCATCTGCAACTCACGCTGCAGAGACACAGCAGCAGCAGCGTGTAGCACCTGCTCCCATTTTCCTCCAGCCGGGTCGGAAACGTCCCATTGAGGAAAAGGATGCAGACACTGTGGTGCAACTCATGACGGAGGATGAGCAGCCCGCCATCAGCTCTGCATCCGAGGCCTCCACCCTCACCACCACCACCACCACCACCCCTGTTCGCAGCAGCCGCCCAGCAGGGTCTGGGGAGGAGGCCAGTTCACCGTCAGTCGCCGACCTCTCATTCAGCACTCTTTTGACCCCAGGCATGATGAGTCAATTGAATGCTGTTGTTGGCGATTTGGAGGAGGAGATGCTGATGGGCACTTTGGGGGAGGAGGGATTGGACAGCAAGACTGTGGCGACAGTCAAGCGTCCCATCCATGCATCAGCAGAGGAGTTTGGGGGGTCATCATCAGAGCAGGACATGTTTCAGGAGGGGCATGATGATGATGACCCGGTGACAGACAGAGACTGGGTGCCAACACATCCAGAGGATGTCGTCCTCAGCAGCTCTGAGGAGGAGGAGGAGGATGCGGTTGTGGGCCTTGCAAGGAGGCGCATCATTGCAAGCATTGGCAGCGTCCCACAGCCTGCTGGTGTCTCAGGCTCAGCAGCAGCAGCAGCAGCATCAGCCAGTACCACCACCAGCCGCACCCAAGACCCCCCCCCCCCCCCCAACCACCACAGGGAAACAGGCAGCAGCGCTTCCATGCCGTAGGGGGATGTTTTTGTCACCAATCTGGCGGTTTTTCACCATGCCCACAGTGTACAGCAAGTACGCCACTTGCAACCACTGTCAGCGGAAGTTGAGCAGAGGTGCAGACCCCTTGAAGTTCAGCACCAGCTCGCTGATCAACCACCTTTCTGCGAAACACTTCCACCAGCATGAGGAGTTCCAGAGGCTGAAGGCATCTGGTGCTGGCAGTGGCACCAATCCCATCACTGCACAGCCTTCAGCAGCAGCAGCAGCAACAGCAGCCACCCGCCCTCCTGCTCCTCCAGCAGCACCAGCAGGAGTGCGGAAACGCCCTGCTCCTCCCCCCTCTGCAACTCCTGCCGCCGACACTGAGGCCTGTTCTGGCAGCCAGTCCTCAGTGGCCTCCTCTGCTCCGTCTGCTGATTCCCGTGCCAGCAAAAAGGCACGCCAGAGCCTTTTGAGCGAGTCCTTCCAGGGGGTGGTTAGGGCTCTGCCTCCCAGCAGCCGTCGCGTGCGGCAGCTGAACGGCTTGCTGGCACGGGCCATGTGCTCCCAACTCCTGCCGTACACGCTCGTGCAGGAGGGGAGCGACATGCGGGCGCTGCTTGCTTGTGCAGCCCCAGACTGGCAGCTCCCCAGCAGACACTTCTTCGCCCGCAAGGCCATTCCTGCACTGCACCGCTTTGTGATGGCCAATGTGGAGCGAGGGCTGGAGCACGCGGTTGGTGAAAGGGTCCACGTCACCATGGACTCCTGGAGCAGCCGCTTCGGGACAGGCCGCTACCTGTCCTTCACTGTCCACTGGGTCAGCTTGGTGGAAGGGGGTGAGGATGGGAGAGCAGCAGCGGGCACAGCAGCAGCAGCAACACAGTGGGTGGTGCCACCCCGCAGGGTCAGGGGAACTGCAGCGGGTTCCTCCGATCCTCTGCCATCCTCCGCCACACCTGGCCAAACCCCCCGCCTCAGCAGCAGTGTGAAGGCCCGCCACTGCCAAGCGCTGCTGCACTTGGTCAGCCTTGGCAAGACCAAGCTGACGGCAGCCCACGTGTTGGCCAAACTCCAGGAGCAGGAGCGGATTTGGCTGACCCCCAGAGGCCTCAGAGTCGGAGAGGTGGTGTCCGACAATGGGGCCAATCTGGTTGCTGCCATAGACAGGGGAAACCTGACCCACATCCCCTGTCTTGCCCACGTGCTGAACCTGGTGGTGCAGAAGTTCCTGCGCACCTACCAGGGGATGGACGAGCTGCTGGAAACGGCAAGGAACGTTGTGCGTCACTTCCGGCGCTCGGCTGCAGCCTGTGCGAGCCTGGAAGACGTGCAAAAGGAGCTGGATCTGCCACGCCATCGGCTGATCATTGACGTTCCGACTCGCTGGAACTCCACCCTGGCGATGTTGGAGCGTCTGGTTGAACAGAAGCACGCTGTCAACCACTACCTTGCCCTGGCCACTGTTTCCGCAGCTCAGAGAAGGGACAAGACCAGCAACATCCCGTCCATCGTCCCCGATGATGACTGGAGGCACATGCAGCAGGTGTGCTTAGTGCTGGCTCCCTTCCTGCAGGCCACAAACATGGTGAGCAGGGACCATGCTATGGTCTGCGAGTGGGTGCCCCTGGTTTCTCTGCTGAACAGGGCACTCGATGCTTTGCTGGCACAGGGAGCGGCAGCCTTGGACCAGCAGGAGCGGCAAGCAGCTGCACAGTCCACCTCTGAGGGGGAGGAGGAGGAGGACTTGGTGGAGGTCCCTGACCTGGCTGCTGATGAGGGGGATCAGCGCAGTGCAGCTGAGTTGGTGCGGGGGTGGAGAGAGGATGAGGCAGCAGAGGAGGAGGATGAGGAGGACAGCACTGACGTCGATGTGCCAGCAGACGTGGCCCGCCTCTTCCCAATGGCAGCGCACATGCTGACGTGCCTGCGCAGGGACCCCAGGGTGATCCAGATGAAGCAGAGGGAGGACATCTGGATCAGCATGATGTTGGACCCACGCCTCAAGGGGAAGTTGAGCCAGTTCCTGCCGCCTGCAGGAGGAGACCCAGCGCAACAAATAAGGAGCTTGCAGCAGGCCCTTGTTGAGCGCTTGGAGGAAGCCTTCCCCCAGCCTTCCACCCCCACTGTCCAGCAGCCAGCACAGAGGCAGCAGCAGGTGCCTGCATCCAGCAGCAGCAAGCGCCCCACAGACCTGCTGTCTCTCAGCCACGAGCTCTACAGGACTGTAGAGGCTCCGGCAGCAGTGACTAGAGAGGAGATGCATGCAGCAGCATCCTCCTCCGGTCACAGCCAGCGCCTGACCCGCATGGTGGCTGACTACATGGGGTCCTACAGCGGGCTTGACAGCGATGCCCCTGTTGATCCCATGGAGTATTGGGTCAAGCGCATGGAGATCTGGAGCGAGCTGGCGCAGTACGCCCTGGAAGTGCTGTCCTGCCCCCCTTCCAGCGTGCTGTCCGAGCGCTGCTTCAGTGCAGCTGGTGGCGTGGTCACCGAGAAACGCTCACGTCTGTCTCACAAGTCTGTGGACAGACTGACGTTTCTCAAGATGAACCAGGCGTGGGTGGAAGGCGAGTTCCTGGCCCCTGTTGTCGGCGAGAGGGGGACATGAACTGGCTGCCGGAACTTAGTACCATCGTTAATGTGCCTTACCACCCTTTACCACCTCCTGGCTCCTGCTCACTAAGCCAGCCTGGTTCACTTTGACTATTACGTCGCCTGCAGCCACACATTTCACACCTACAGTGGGCTGCTGCTGTGTACTGCCCTTCTGCTGTCTGTCTGTGTTTCCCACTGCCAGGGTACACAGAATTACCGTCTGCTGCCACTCTGCCACCAGCTATTACGTCACAACAATAGCTGCTCACACTGCTCCTCCATTCCTCCTGCTGCTGCTGTCTGTCTGTGTTTCCCACTGCCAGGGTACACAGAATTACCTTCTGCTGCCACTCTGCCACCAGCTATTACGTCAAAACAATAGCTATATTGGTTGTAAAACCAAAACCAAAAAAAACCAATAAAAAAAAAAAAAGGTTTAATTTTTCTGAGGTGCCCGGGTTGAAAACTGTGTTGTCCCAGTTGTGTATTGGACACAATGTGGGCTGCACGACCGCTGTCTGGGACCTCCTGTTGTGTTTATTTACAGCCCTGGTATCACCGCTAGGTACCAGGGCTATTATGTCACGCTGCCTACCTGCTGCCACACTCACACTGCTCCTCCATTCCTCCTGCTGCTGCTGTCTGTCTGTGTTTCCCACTGCCAGGGTACACAGAATTACCGTCTGCTGCCACTCTGCCACCAGCTATTACGTCACAACAATAGCTGCTCACACTGCTCCTCCATTCCTCCTGCTGCTGCTGTCTGTCTGTGTTTCCCACTGCCAGGGTACACAGAATTACCTTCTGCTGCCACTCTGCCACCAGCTATTACGTCAAAACAATAGCTATATTGGTTGTAAAACCAAAACCAAAAAAAACCAATAAAAAAAAAAAAAGGTTTAATTTTTCTGAGGTGCCCGGGTTGAAAACTGTGTTGTCCCAGTTGTGTATTGGACACAATGTGGGCTGCACGACCGCTGTCTGGGACCTCCTCTTGTGTTTATTTACAGCCCTGGTATCACCGCTAGGTACCAGGGCTATTATGTCACGCTGCCTACCTGCTGCCACACTCACACTGCTCCTCCATTCCTCCTGCTGCTGCTGTCTGTCTGTGTTTCCCACTGCCAGGGTACACAGAATTACCGTCTGCTGCCACTCTGCCACCAGCTATTACGTCACAACAATAGCTGCTCACACTGCTCCTCCATTCCTCCTGCTGCTGCTGTCTGTCTGTGTTTCCCACTGCCAGGGTACACAGAATTACCTTCTGCTGCCACTCTGCCACCAGCTATTACGTCAAAACAATAGCTATATTGGTTGTAAAACCAAAACCAAAAAAAACCAATAAAAAAAAAAAAAGGTTTAATTTTTCTGAGGTGCCCGGGTTGAAAACTGTGTTGTCCCAGTTGTGTATTGGACACAATGTGGGCTGCACGACCGCTGTCTGGGACCTCCTCTTGTGTTTATTTACAGCCCTGGTATCACCGCTAGGTACCAGGGCTATTATGTCACGCTGCCTACCTGCTGCCACACTCACACTGCTCCTCCATTCCTCCTGCTGCTGCTGTCTGTCTGTGTTTCCCACTGCCAGGGTACACAGAATTACCGTCTGCTGCCACTCTGCCACCAGCTATTACGTCACAACAATAGCTGCTCACACTGCTCCTCCATTCCTCCTGCTGCTGCTGTCTGTCTGTGTTTCCCACTGCCAGGGTACACAGAATTACCTTCTGCTGCCACTCTGCCACCAGCTATTACGTCAAAACAATAGCTATATTGGTTGTAAAACCAAAACCAAAAAAAACCAATAAAAAAAAAAAAAGGTTTAATTTTTCTGAGGTGCCCGGGTTGAAAACTGTGTTGTCCCAGTTGTGTATTGGACACAATGTGGGCTGCACGACCGCTGTCTGGGACCTCCTGTTGTGTTTATTTACAGCCCTGGTATCACCGCTAGGTACCAGGGCTATTATGTCACGCTGCCTACCTGCTGCCACACTCACACTGCTCCTCCATTCCTCCTGCTGCTGCTGTCTGTCTGTGTTTCCCACTGCCAGGGTACACAGAATTACCGTCTGCTGCCACTCTGCCACCAGCTATTACGTCACAACAATAGCTGCTCACACTGCTCCTCCATTCCTCCTGCTGCTGCTGTCTGTCTGTGTTTCCCACTGCCAGGGTACACAGAATTACCTTCTGCTGCCACTCTGCCACCAGCTATTACGTCAAAACAATAGCTATATTGGTTGTAAAACCAAAACCAAAAAAAACCAATAAAAAAAAAAAAAGGTTTAATTTTTCTGAGGTGCCCGGGTTGAAAACTGTGTTGTCCCAGTTGTGTATTGGACACAATGTGGGCTGCACGACCGCTGTCTGGGACCTCCTCTTGTGTTTATTTACAGCCCTGGTATCACCGCTAGGTACCAGGGCTATTATGTCACGCTGCCTACCTGCTGCCACACTCACACTGCTCCTCCATTCCTCCTGCTGCTGCTGTCTGTCTGTGTTTCCCACTGCCAGGGTACACAGAATTACCGTCTGCTGCCACTCTGCCACCAGCTATTACGTCACAACAATAGCTGCTCACACTGCTCCTCCATTCCTCCTGCTGCTGCTGTCTGTCTGTGTTTCCCACTGCCAGGGTACACAGAATTACCTTCTGCTGCCACTCTGCCACCAGCTATTACGTCAAAACAATAGCTATATTGGTTGTAAAACCAAAACCAAAAAAAACCAATAACAAAAAAAAAAAGGTTTAATTTTTCTGAGGTGCCCGGGTTGAAAACTGTGTTGTCCCAGTTGTGTATTGGACACAATGTGGGCTGCACGACCGCTGTCTGGGACCTCCTGTTGTGTTTATTTACAGCCCTGGTATCACCGCTAGGTACCAGGGCTATTATGTCACGGCGAGCTGCCTGCCTCATTGACTGCCTGCTGCCACACACTCATCCTCCTCCTCCTGCTGCTGAATTTACCTCCTGCTGTCTTTGTGTTTCCACTGCCAGGGAGCACATACAATGGCGCTTCCAACATGCGTGCGCCCACCAGCTATTTGTTACGCTCAAAAATAGCTGCATTTCTTTAAAAAAAAATTTGAAAAGAGAAATACGTGAAGAAGAAGAAGAAGACGATATTGAAAAAGAAGGAGAAGGAGAAGATGAAGAAGAAGATGAAGAAGAAGATGAAGAAGAAGAAGATGAAGATGAAGAAGATGAAGATGAAGAAGAAGAAGAAGATGAAGAAGAAGAAGATGAAGAAGAAGATGAAGAAGATGAAGATGAAGAAGAAGAAGAAGATGATGAAGAAGATGAAGAAGAAGAAGAAGATGAAGAAGAAGAAGATGAAGAAGAAGATGAAGAAGATGAAGAAGAAGATGAAGAAGATGAAGATGAAGAAGAAGAAGAAGATGATGAAGAAGATGAAGAAGAAGAAGAAGAAGATGAAGAAGATGAAGAAGAAGAAGAAGAAGATGAAGAAGAAGAAGAAGAAGATGAAGAAGATGAAGAAGATGAAGAAGATGAAGAAGAAGATGAAGATGAAGAAGATGAAGATGAAGAAGATGAAGAAGATGAAGAAGAAGAAGAAGATGAAGAAGAAGAAGAAGAAGATGAAGAAGAAGATGAAGAAGATGAAGATGAAGAAGAAGAAGAAGATGATGAAGAAGAAGAAGAAGAAGAAGAAGAAGATCTAGAAGAAGATTAAGAAAGATAAAGAAGAAGAAGAACAAGTATATACAGTAACACTACACTACTGAACCAAATTAAGGACACAACTTCTCTTTCCACATTTTTTTTTAAAGGAACATCCCCACATAATCACTTGCTGTTGTTACTTGGAAAAAAAGATGTTTCTTGCATCATTCACCCTCAAAACAAGTGTTGGAAGCTATTTTGGGCCAATTCGAATAGTCAGCTCGAATAGTGAGCTCGAATACCGACTCGAATAGTGAGCTCGAAGTCCGAGGTCGAATCGAATAGTAAAAAATATTCGACTCGAATATTCGACTGACCTCGAATAATTTACTATTCGAATTCGACCAAATTCGAATTTTTAAAAGGGGTATTTGAGCACCACTGGTGACAGGCAGCTGCACATTTGTAATCCCAATCACTGCACCTGTTCACTGTTCAGTGCACCTATCTACCTATACCTACGTAAGCGCATGCATTGTTAATACCATCAGTCATTGCACCTGTTCACGGTACCTGTGTGTGTGTGACAGTTGCAAATTTGTAATTCCAATCACTGCAGTGCATACCTGTAACCTGTTTAGTTCACCTACGTAAGCGCAAGCAGTGTAATATACCACCAGTCATTGCACCTGTTCACGGTACCTGTGTGTGACAGGTGCACATATGTAATTCCAATCACTGCACCTGTTCACTGTTCAGTGCACCTACCTACCTACCTACGTGAGCGCAAGCAGTGTAATATACCACCAGTCATTGCAACTGTTCACGGTACCTGTGTGGGACAGTTACACATTTGTAATACCAATCTCTGCATACCTGCTCACTTCACCTGTGTGGCCACACGCTGTTTAGTATACCAGTTCATGCATACCTGTTAACTGCACCGTGTGACAGCTACACACTGTATTATAATACCAGTCACTGCTACCAGTTCACTGCACCTGTGTGACCGCATGCTGTTTAGTATACCAGTCCGTGCATACCTGTTAACTGCACCTGTGTGACAGCTGCACATTGTATTGTAATACCAGTCCCTGCATACCTGTTCACTGCACCTGTGTGACAGTTGCACATTGTATTGTAATACCAGTCACTGCTACCTGTTCACTGCACCTGTGTGACCGCACGCTGTTTAGTATACCAGTCCATGCATACCTGTTAACTGCACCTGTGTGAAAGATGCACATTGTATTGTAATACCAGTCACTGCTACCTTTAACTGCACCTGTGTGACTGCACATTGTATTAGTCAAGTCAGTGCATACCTTTCAATTCATCCCCCCGATATAGACAAAACAGGTAGAGGCAGAGGCAAGGGCAGACCCAGAGGCAGGTCTGTTCGAGGTCGTGCTGACGTGATTTTGTGCGGCCCTGGCCCAAAGTACAGTGCTCAGAAGAAGGCACGTCCCATCAACTCCCAAGATTGTCAGGACCAGGTTGACTATTTAACACAGAACACCTTATCTTTTGCATCTACCAGCGCTACTCCAAGTACCACATCCGCTACATTTGACACTTCGCAGGAGTTATTTGGTGGGGAAATCACTGATTCACAGCCATTATTGTTACAACAAGATGAAGGCGCTAAGCAAGTTACACCACCTCATATGTCTGAGTAAGTCGACAATATGGACGTACAGTGTGAGGAGGAGGATGATGAAGTACCTGCTGTTGGTGCAGTTTTGGAGGTGTCTGATACAAGCGAAGCTTTGGAGGATGATTATGATGATGATACTGCCATGGATGCCACATGGGATCCTAAGAGACAAGATGACCAAGTGGATAGTTCAGAGGGGGAGTCAGTTGCTGAAAGAAGCAGGGGGAGCTCATCATCAGAAACAGCTGGTGGCACTGTCCGGCACCATGTATCGCCACCTATGTACAGCCAGCCAACATGCCCTTCAACGTCGGCTGCTGACGAGACATTGGTGAAGGGTGAATCCGGAAGCGTTAAGGCGAGGCATTGGACTAAAGAATGTCCACATGTCCCACATCACCATGAGATCGCTGGAGCGTCCTGTCCTTGCCTGTGTGGATATGGGAGAAGGATTACTGGCAGTGGTACCTTTATTGCGTTGTGCTGTGACATCACCCTTAAACGCATTGTAAAGCATAGTTGCCAGCTTGTTCTGCAAGTGCTGCATTCTTTCTGCCTTCTGGTGATTTGGAAACATCTCCGCCACTTTGTGCCTATACCGAGGGTCTAGTAGCGTGGCCACCCAGTAAAGCTCATTCCCCTTGAGTTTTGTTATACGGGTGTCCCTCAACAGGCTGGATAGCATGAAAGACGCCATCTGCACAAAGTTGGATGCAAACGTACTATTCATCTCCTCTTGCTCTTCCTCAGTACAGGTAGCCGACTACCTGGCCTTAAGTGTGGATGTAAACACTGTGAGCAGCGATGAACCCTTGGACTACTGGGTGTGCAGGCTTGACCTGTGGCCAGAGCTGTCCCAATTTGCCATCCAACTTCTGTCTTGCCCTGCCTCAAGCGTCCTGTCAGAAAGGACCTTCAGCGCAGCTGGAGGCATTGTCACTGAGAAGAGAAGTCGCCTAAGTCAAAAAAGTGTTCAGTACCTCACCTTTATCAAAATGAATGAGGCATGGATCACGGAAGGCTACTGCCCGCACGAAGACTAAGTCAGTCCCCGCACACAGCATCTCTGCCTGTGCCATGACTAAGTCGCTCCCCACACAGCATCTCTGCCTGCAGGCCTCTTGACTGCCTTCTCCACCACCACCAACAGGGTCCAGGACTCCAGGCGGATTCCTGAATTTTTAAGGACGCAGCTAGCAGCGGCCGCTATAATCATTTTTGTGGTGCGTTTACATGCCTGCCTAATTTTTCTGGTTGCACTGCAGCTGCAACAATGAAACAAAATGCATGTACATGTGTCAATTCCCCTTCGTGATCATTATCTTGCCATGGTGAAGGGGCTTGCGTATCACAATGAAGCAATGACCGATGGCTATATGAGTGTCTCGGGGGGTGGCACACCAAAGATTATAAGGTCGTTGCTTCATTCTGGACAGACCAAATTTGATCAGCTGGACAGTCACTGTTGTTCTGTCATTGAGCTACCTCAGCCTGGCGACCATATGAGCTTGAAAACCGCTTTCGCCTGCACTCTCGCCATGGTGCGCACCAGTCCAGCACGGCCGTCACAAAACACAACAAACAGCTATTTGCGGTGCGTTACACAGTGAGTTTGGTGTGTCAGTGTGAAGCAGTACACTAATTACACTACCTGATTGATGTATACACATGCAAGATGTTTTAAAGCACTTTAGGCCTGCAATTTAGCATGCAATGTGATTTCTGCCCTTAAAGAGACACTGAAGCGAGACTAAATCTCGCTTCAGGTCTTATATATAGCAGGGGCACGTGTGCCCCTGCTAAAACGCCGCTATCCCTCGGCTTAACGGGGGTCCCTTCACCCCCAACCCACCCCCCGCAAATGTTGGTCGGAAAATGGTCGCTGGAGATATCCTTCCTGGAGGCAGGGCTAACGGCTGCAGCCCTGCCTCCCAGCGCGTCTATCAGACGCGCATCCCTGCCTCTCCCCCGCCCCTCTCAGTGAAGGAAGACTGAGAGGGGCGGGGGAGAGGCGGAGATACGCGTCTGACAGACGCGCATGGGGCAGGGCTGCGGCGGTTAGCCCTGCCCCAACCAGGAAGCGCTCCCCCGCTGCACGGAGGGGGTTTGGGGGGACAGGGACCCCCGTTAAGCCGCGCTGTAGCGGCGTTTTAGCAGGGGCACGCATGCCCCTGCTAGCTATGAGGTCTGAAGCGAGATCTATTCTCGCTTCAGACTCTCTTTAAAACGCAGCTGTGCGTCAAATCCAGATTTTTCCCCGGGACTTTTGGCGTCTATCCCACTCATCCATGCAAAAACTCAGCTGTTAGACTCCTTGAAACATCTTTTTCATCACTTTTGTGGGCAGCATAAATGTTTCTAGTTTTCAAAGTTTGCCTCCCCATTGAAGTCTATTGTGGTTCGCAAAACTTTGCATGTTCACAAACGTTTGCGGAGGTTCGCGAACACAGTTCGCAAACCAAAAATCGGAGGTTTGGACCATCTCTAACAGTCACACATTTCCCTAGGGGTAGAAGAGATGCAAAACTGGCTGTCACAGTGTATTACCTGCATCTAGCACCCAGTTTTGACTTTACATACTTATATTACCCACATGATCTAGCACCCAGTTTGGCTAGGAATTCTGATGTATGTGTGGCAGCACCTAGTTGTTTGGGAAAGCATTTGCTCCTGTGCAGCAACGTTTACGCCTGCCCAATGCCCCCCCCCCATTTCTTTCATTATGCCTACACTCACACTATTTTACATAAAGGAAGAACATTTTTTTATTGTTTATGCACAGCCTGGATCTTTACAAGTCCAAATAGTGCCCTAGAAATGCTGCATCAATCAGAGCTGCCTCAATCAATATAGGTGATCTAAAACCATTACTACTTAAAGCGGATCCAAGATGAAAAACTAACTATAACAAGTAACTTGTCTATATATCTTATCTAAAGTTTAGATAGTTTACACAGCAAATCTAGCTGCAAACAGCTTTAATAGAATATGATTGCTTATTCCTGTGATACAATGACAGCAGCCATGTTGTTTGTAAACATTACACAGAAGCAGGCTTATCTGCATCGTAAGCAAATATACCTAATCCTCCTTCCTCCTCCCTCTGAAATCTCTGGCTAGTAATACCGCCCCCTCCTCCTGCCCAGACTGAGCTCCCATGAGCCCTTGCTACTGTCTGAAAGTGCCTTGGCTCTCTGAAAACCTTCTTTAGTTTATAGGGAATTAGAGTATTAAAACAAAAACAAAAAAAGTATTTGGCTTGAGGAATGCCCTATAAATAATAGGAAAGGAACACAATTATGCAATGAGTAAAAGTTCATCTCGGATCCACTTTAATTAGCACTTTAATAGTACTATCCTATTCAGACTTTTGTTATGCTAATCAGCAGCGCCCATTTAGGTGTTAAGATTTCCATTCATCACTTTCTTAATGGAACTAGCAGTTGTGTATAAAGGTGCGTTCACACATCCAACTTTACACCTGATTGTTGTTTAAACGTGCAAACAACAACGTTGTCGTGTCCGTGCAAACAACAAGTCGTTCAGATGTCATGTACACACTGACCAACAAAGTGGCTGATATGCTAATTTACCTTATTTACATGTTGTTTAACCATTTTGATAATAGACAATGGACTGGATAAAACAATGGTCTAGATTAAATGACTGATCAAAGGACTTGTTGTTTGAAGTCTATTCATGGACAAATGACTAAAAGTCATTTGTATACATGTATGGACCCAACAGTTGTTTGAACAACAGTTGGTCCAACGGATTTACTGAGCGGATCGGGCAAACCAACTTTTCTCAGTCTCTCGACAGCGCGAACACACATCCAACTTGGTGTTCAAACGACAAGTCGGATGACAAGTTGTTTGAAAAAGTTGGCCATGTGTACGTACCTTAAGAGTCCGATGAAACTCTGCACTAAAAATAGCTCTGTGGTGCACCCTCCTTTTGGTTTCCGCCTGGTTTGCCTATACCTAAAAACGACCCTGCTCCTGTGAACCATGTCATAGATGTTTTTTGGGAGTTACTGTTCCTTGCTCTTAGTCCACACGTTTTTGGGGGTGAAATTAATTTACTTAGCTGTACCTTGTTATATGTATTTCCATGTGTGGAGGCATGTGACCAGGTGATCTCTGGTGTGTTGTTTTGAGAAAGGGGTGTACTGATTCCCTATTTGTGTTGTAAGTACCTGATAAACCTGGATTTTGGAATCTGTATCCCTGGATATTCTATAAATATTCTTTTGGATTTATTCATGAATGGGAATAAAACTGCACCAGGAATAGATAGGCTAGTGTGCAAGCATGACTTTGTTTATTTTAATGCTGCAAATATTTCATCTTTGCAGCTGATTACCACAATTATAAATGTGAATATGAATTTGGAAAGTGTTGATATTTTCAGCAAATACTCTTTTTCAGTAACTACCCTTAGTCACATAAAAGAATATTTGAAAGCATTCCGAAGTATTCCCTGTGTATAAAATTGTGTATTTTCATACAGAGAGCAGTAGAAGCCTGCTTATCTCCTATAATCAGCAAAGGCAACAATCTCCTTATGCTTGTGTCTTCACTCTGCCCTGCCTTGGGAATGCTTAGGGGATACCTGGGAAGGCTTTCGTATGTTCTTTTATGTAATTAAGAGTAGTTAATGAAATTTTAGTTTTAGGAATATTATCCCACTTTAAGTCTGCTAACACATTGTAATGATATGTGTCAGCAAATAACAGAGTTCTGATTACAAGGTGATCTGCAGTATCACCTGTAATACAGATATATACCTGATTATATGGTGATCTGCAGAATCACCAATAATGCAAGTATACCAGACAACTAAAGTGATAGCTTAACAGCAAAGTATAGTGCTTGGTGCAACAGTAGTACTGATAGGTTAGCAGTACCTCACCAGAGTAGCTGGTCGGTCCTAACAGTACAGAGCCCCTCACCAGAGTCAGGGCGCTCTGGTGGGAGTAGAGTGGTCAGACTAATCGGGTCGGCAACAGACAGACAGATACAGTACAAAATCGGAAGGCTAAGGCAAGAAGGTTTTAACAGGCAGAGTCGGCAGCAAGATCAGATGGGCAGAAATACAGAATCACTGAGCGGAAGAATAGTCAGAACGAGCCAGAGTCATACACAGATAATATACAGTCTAACAAGTTTAGATATTTAAGCTATCAAAGATCTGAGCACTAACACAAAGTATTCGCAACAACAGACAGCGAGCTACTGACAGCTCGCTGTCTTTATGCTGGCAGGGGACTACCAGGCACACCCCCGCCAGACCGGCCATTCAGGGGCGAGGAGCGCTCCCCGTGATGTCAGCCGACCCACAGGTCAGCTGACGCGTCTCCGTAACGCGTAAAGGTCTGAGCTCAGCGGCGGGGACGGTCGGTGGTCGCATCCCCGCCGCTCGTTACACACAGATTTTGGGACTCCAGATTTCAGTTACTGCTTGCTATTGATTTTAGTTTCAATTTATTATTTGCACATTAATGCTTGAAGAAGGGAATTGGATGATTGTTCAATCGAATTGTGTTTTGGCCTACCACTACTTTCATTTTGTACATTTCTATTCTTACCAGACTACATTTCTGCTTGCCTTTGTAGTGTCCTTTTTTATATGACGATCTTCCACAACTACTTATATAGTTTATGTACTAGTTGTTTTTCGGGTACGAAGTCTTTTTTTGGGGGGAGGGGGGGCGGGCTTTTGTGGTCCTTTTTTGGTCCTTTTCATAGAGGCAGCTGTGTCACACAACTGCTAATGTTTTGTCAGGATGAAGAGAATGTTGCTTCATTATTCTAGTATACATTACTAAAACCAATTTCTCCAGGTTCAGTAACTGATAACAAGGCTTTATTGTTGTTTATGAAAGTAAAATAGCACTTTATTGTATTTGCAAAGTATTCAAGACTGACCAAAAGGTACTTTGAACCACCTGACCACCACAGTACTAACTACCATACCTGACTTCCATATCTCAGTACCTAAACATTTTTGTTGTTGTTGATTTTAGAGTTGTGAAATTATCTGTGTTCATGGCTCCTATGGAGTTTATTTGACCACAAATCATTAACATGGTATAAATAAGGACACTATAAGAGGTGCACTATAATAACGGGCATTATAATTGGCAACACGCTATAATGAAGGCACACTATAACTCAGGATAATATACAGTAACGGTTATAACTATAATTGAGAGCACCATGACAGAGAGCAGTATGTTCTTAGATGCTATAACATTGGGAACTATATTAGAGCACTCTATAATGGAGAGGTACTCTAATAGAGGGCTGTATAACTAGGGCCATTATGATTAATACCACTATGGCAGGAAACTGTAACAGAGGGACAGTTGAACTCAGGGACAGAGGTGCTCTGTACCTGGCTCTGATACAACTCTGGCATTGTATTTGCCATAAGGAAGTGGGCGCAGGCTCATGAAATGCATTGCTTGTGCTTATTAAAATTCATATTTATATGAACTTTTGTTATTGAGGTAAGCCTCCTTTATTTTTCTATTGTTAGCTGTTTTTAGCTCAATTTTATCTACCTCTGGGAGATTCTTACCCCCTTTGTACTATAATTAAAGGGAATATAACTTTAATGTAAGAGAGTATTATGGAAAGCATAAGGAGTATCAACACAGGAGTGGAGATCTATAGCATACAGTATGTGTTCAATGGGGGAGGATGGATACAGGTTTCATGTGTTATGGGTTATTTTTCCTATTTCTTATGAATATTACTGACTGGTGTTTTATTCTGTGTCATAAAATGTCAGTGTTGGCAAAAAAATGTATATATTGGTTAATATATTGAAAATACAGTGATTTGAAAAAGAACTTGTTCCTTTCCTGATTTCCTCAGTTTGTTTTTTCATAGCACTCAGTTCTTGCTTTATAATTGCTGTGGTGCTTGCCATTAAACCATGATCAGGAAATAATCCTAATCGCGGATTCACTAAATAAAACAGGTGGTGTGTGAACTGCAAGGGAACACTGGGAATTCACTATGTGATTCCCGGTTATCCTTTTGCTGCAGGCGATGGCTGCAGGCAAGCTGAAAAAGTGATGCTGCCATTTCAACATGTTTGTTGTCAGGAAAATGTTTCAGAAACATCCATGCAAGCTTAAACTAGTTTTTAAGTAAAATGTTAACGTTTCTGTTTCTGATATTTTTAATTTTTATTAATTAACCCCTTCGGGACCAAGGACGTTACAGTTACATCCTCTATGTATGTGGCTGATAGGACGTAACTGGAATCTCCTTGAAGACCTGCCACTCCCAACGCAATCGCACGCACCTGAGAGGGGAGATTCAGCTGTCATATGACAGCTGACTTCTTGCCTCGCTAATCAGGAGCCATGGCGATTGGCTCCTGATCATGTGATCACTGCGATCGCCGGCCGATTATAGTGATCATTGAAGCATAGCAGGCAGCTGAAGAGGAAGAAGAAAACTGGACTCACCTCTCCTGACATTCCTCCGGCGATCGTCATTTCCCCTCCGCTCTGCTCGGCATCCAGTCTCGTTCTGCCTCTAGTGTCGGGTCGGCTTGATGACGTCATCAAGCCATGACCCGGAACTTAGCGGCAGTGTGATCCTGGATGTCGGGGAGAGATGAGACGGGGAAAGATGCTCCTCGCTGGATCTTGGGAGGTGAATAATGGCTCCTACCTATACTGGGGACACCTATCTTGACTGCAGACACCAATGCCTGCCTATCTATACTGGTGATACCTCTGTCTGGCTGTCTAAACTGGGGACACCTAAACCCTACAAACTGCTCTGGTCCTGAAGGGGGGTTTAAATGCTGGTGCTCAAGTGGTTAAAAAAGATCAAAGGTGCTCTTTCCAAGCTTTATCAATCCCTCCATTCCCCATGTCAGTTATGAGGTCAGAAAGGTGAAATTCAAGAATATGGAGCTCTATCTTCTTGCCAATAGTAACATGCGCAGTTTTTAACATAGTGAGGTCACTTACAAGGAGGAGGGGCAGAAAAAGTTCCCCCCTCCCCCACTTAGCACCCTTGTTCAAGTGTTAAGGAAAATTGCCATTATTCAATTCCCTTATTTTTCCAGGTTTTCTCCTAGGTGATATTTTCACACCTTATTAATAATATGCCTTTAAAGTCACTATCAAGAAAGAAAATACCAACATTATTTAAATAAAAGATAAGAAATTGTCTCCTAGGAGAACATTTAGAAGAAAAAGGGAATTGAATAAAGGGACTACAGGTTCTTACCAATCTTCACATGCATGTGCATCGAAAATTAGGTTAGAGGGATACAAGAAAGGGGCATATGGTATTGTCTGGTCATCCCTTCGTTATAAAGTTCTTTTTATTGTGTATCTAATATAAGAGCTACCAAATAGCCACCCATACTCAGGTAAAGAGGTAAGAAAAATCTCTTACCTATTTACCATATAATTGTAGTCAAAAAAACCACTTGAGGATTGTGTAATATTATATTATCTTCTTAAGAATTACATAAGTCTAAAAGGCTCTTCTCCAGGACCCCTATCGTGATCCACTGCCTGTATGTTCCAAGTTATCAAAATCAAATATTTGTATTGTGTTTACCCAAGTTGTATTTTGAATTATTTAGCAATTGTTTTGGAGATAAGAAATTATAAAGTTATATGAATTAAAGTAGCCATACATCTAGCGATGATGGGCAGATTCGACTAAGAGACAAATCTCTCTCGAACGTCACACACACGCCTTGTTACTCCGGCAACTACGTGGGGCGCATGTATGGAGCAAGGAGTGTGCCCGGAACAAGCAGAGGACAAGCGGCATCCATGGACAGGTAATGTATAGTGTACTGGGCACCAGGGGGTCACATTACACATTAACAGGGACAGCATTGGGGGTCTCGTCACGTTTGTCGCTAATCCCGATATCGCATGCCATTACCGCCATGCACATGATCGAGCAAGTTGGCCCTACACTTTGCTGCATGTCTGACTGACTAATGCGACCAATTTCTGCCTGAAATTGGTCACATTGTTGATTAGGCATGCACTTGGCTGTACCAATTTTCAACAGATTCTGAATATAGTAATCAAATCGGATGGTCGATTGGCCGCTTAATCGCCTGATGTATGGCCACCTTAAGTAAAATAGAGGAACTCAGAAGACAGCAAGTACTTTTTCACAGCACAGTAGTACTCATCTATAACTATGCGTGTTTAGTAAATTACTACTACTTTTCAGTTGTAGCTTTCCATTTGAACTTTATATGTGTATTGTGGTAGGAATGTGTGTGAGAGTGACAGTGTGGCATAAGCAGCCATGATGCCTGCCAGTTAACCTATACTTAATGAGATCTATTGTATGTGTAAAAAAAGTATGGGATGTAACAGTGGCTACACCTAGGTGCATACACTTTTATTTTATGTCCATTATTTGGCACCACATACAAGTAGTGATGAGCTTGAATTTCGCATAGTTATAATTTCGCAGCAACATTTGTAAATTATAATGCAACATTTCAAACTATTGTGAAATTAATTTTGCTCTATCTCTAGTGGGTCTATCTCTAATTTGTTTGTCTGGACATCCATTATTCACCAGTAGGTGGCCTTCTACTGTCTTTCTGACTTAATTAGTAGATACCTACAGTTTTTTTGACTGGCTTGCGGGTGGTTCAGGATCACCTTCTGCAGGACCACACCACCACTCCTATTACTGATTGCATTGAGTATTTAAAGCGGATCTGAGATGAAAAACGAACTATAACAAGTAACTTGTCTATATATCTTATCTAAAGTTTGGATGGTTTACACAGAAAATCTAGCTGCAAACAGTTTTAATAGAATATGATTATTTATTCCTGTGATACAATGACAGCCGCCATGTTGTTTGTAAACATTTCACAGAGGCAGGCTTATCTGTATCTTCAGCCATCAGCCTAATCCCCTCTCCTCCTCTCTCCTCCCCTCTGCCTCTGAAATCAATGGCTTGTAACACCTCTCCCTCCTCCTGCCCAGACTGAGCTCCCATGAGCCCTTGCTACTGCCAAAGCTTTCTGAAACCCTGTGGGCATGGCTTTTTTAGTTTATAGGGAATTAGAGTATTAAAACAAAAACAAAAAAGTATTTGGCTTGAGGAATGCCCTATAAACAATAGGAAAGGAACACAATTATGCAATGTGTAAAAGTTCACCTCGGATCCACTTTAAGTACTGCCGTTTCTGAACACTCCTGATTCCTGATCTGCCCTAGTATCTGATAACTTGTTGCCGTATACTGCATTCTACCCTGACTTTGCTCTTGCCTGCTCCCTCTTGTACCGTTGCCTGGTTGTATATTTGCTGTGTATATTTTGTATATACAGTCCCAAACCTTATGAGGGAGAGGGGGAATATTTCAATAGACTGGGAAACACGTAGGTATTATGCTTAAAGGATTTGCCAGAGTCACCTCTGTGCTTCTAGTGCAGTGGTCCTCAAACTAAGGCCCGCGGGCCGAATGTGGCCCCCTGAGGCTTTTTTACGGGCCCTCCACACACAAAATGTATTACTTATAGATGCGGTCAGCTACATCTTTAAATATTGCTGGTCCGCATCTAGAATATCAGTGCTGGCACCACCCATCCACATGGGATCCAGGAAGCAGTAATTTGCTGGTTTCCAATCAAATTACGCATCAGGTGACACTGCTGTCCAATTGGATTGCAGGTTCACTGTCTGGCCCGCAAAGACTTCTACATCATTTTATGTACATTCCGGCCCCCCAGCTGTCGGAAGTATGTTGACCCGGCCCTCGACCCAAAACATTTGGGGACCCCTGTTCTAGTGGGTCGACACATTCACACCCCCTCAACCGACATATCTGTTAGGACAATGAGGAGGGAATCGGCATTTATATTTAGCTGACAGTAGCAGCAGCACTTTGGTTGAGGGCTGGATACACAGCCATGTGTGTTTTCTTGCACTGCCACACCTTTGTGCTTGCACTTTATCATGTACCCTTGCTTAGGCTCCCATTTAGGAGCAAAACATGTATCAGTACAATATCTGTCTTATCTATATGTCTGTCAGGCAGTTCTGTAAACAGTGTATTTTACTTATATTAGAGAGAATAATCTTTTAATAATCAATATATCTTAATTTATGAGAGCAAAGTATGAACCCACTACAATGGGGTCCAATATTGCTGAGCCTGAAAAGCAAGGTAAAATTCGAACACACAGATTCAAACGTAAACACAAATCCATCCACAAATACAAATTTCAAAGAATAGAGCACACACTTGAATTCCTAATAAACCTAAAATAAACTCTGATATAATATGAAGGTCAGATTCATAACACTGGCCATAATTCCATAACAGATGTGCTCTGTAGACATTGGCTTATTCAACGTAAAGCCCTTGTTTTTAAAAATCAATTGTCAAATTTTCACTCTGGCCTACCCCCCCCCCCCCCCCCCCCCACTACTGGTGCTCTAAACCTGCAGCAACTCTGGTCCCCTACCTTTTGTGTCCTTACCTCTCCCTCTGGATTGTAAGCCTTCAGCAGAGTCCTCCTCCTTGTGTCTCCTACCTGTTCATACACCTCCATTACCGACCCGTACATCCATCGTATGGTCTGAGTGAGTAAATCTTTCCAAATGAGAGGTAAAACCTTGAAAAATAAATTAACACTTAGTAAGTTCTAACAATAAAACCCCTTAATTTTGAATTGTAACAACTCTTCATCCAGCAATCCATCAAGTAGTTTATCCTGTCATAAATCTAGATGTCAAACATTCAGTATTATTGTACCTCACACCAAGCTTTTCAACTCCAACAATCCTCAACTTCAGTACCCCATGGTCACTAATACAACTAATCATTATCGGTTTCCTTGTTTTTAGGATTGTACCAGAGATTTCTCACGTATTGATACCTGGATGTTGTTTTAGAGTAAACCTGAGATAAACAAAAAAAAAAAATTATACATACCAGGGGTTTCCTCCAGCCCCCTTCAGGCTAATCGGTTCCTTGCCATCCTCCTCCCCCTTCCGGTTTTCCTGTTAGAAGCCCAGTAAGTCTGATAATTGGGGCATACTGCGTATGCACGGCCTGTCCGCGTGCGCCCCGTCACACTCCCATCACCAGGAGTTTTTTTGCGTCTGCGCAGTACTATTTTTTTTTTTTTTGGCATCTGTGGTACAATTTAAGTTAACCGTTTATTTAATTCAGCTAATTTCTTTGTGATTTGCAATGTGTATTTTATCTTACATATAATTTTACTATACATACATTGCAGACTATGTCAAACCTGAAAAAGTAGATACTGTAATGCTTGGGGGGCATACTTTCTGAGTCAGTGCTCAAGACTATGTAGCTCGGTAATGGAAGAAGCTACACGGGTGGCCACAGGAGTAATGAACAAGGGAGCAAGATTGCCCAGAGCAACTGCAGCTCTGGGCTTCCGATACCGCCTATCACGCTAGATGCTATGTGATACAATACACAACAGACGTAGTCGGTAACAGGCTAGGGTCATACACATTAGATCAGATGGCAGTGGTACAGTGGACTAGACAGAATCAGAGTCGGAAACAGGCTAAGGTTGTATCTAAGTCAGTCTGGCAGTCGCATTGAAATCGATTAATTGAGTAATGAAAGTTGCATTAATGAACAATGGCTGCTTAGTGCGAAACCGCACTAAGCCTCAGACTGAGTAACAAGACAAACAACAGACAGACAGATAGAATGCTTTGCCAATCTAGTCTCTGCCCCAGCGACAGCAAACATTCACACTGACATAGACAAGACAAACAGGTAGGAGCGTAACTAATGGCAACCGCAGCAATAGTTACGTCCTCAGGAACAGACTAGTAGGAATACTACCAATCACCAACGTGGTGATGGCAGAATCCAAGCTATCAGGATCAGAAGGACTTCACTGTATCCCCGCGGATAAATCAAACGTCCAAGAAAGAAACAAGGTTAAACAAAGCAATATACAATTCACATGAATGACCCAGCAACAACTCAGGGAGCTGTACTCTATGTCGGGTGGAGTCTGAAATGGGAGGCAGACTTTTATATCGACATCAGCCAATGGATGCAGGCATGCAAATTCCCACACTGCTGAATGGTAATTACTCAATCCTGAGCCAGCTTGATTACAAGCTGCTAGCTGAAGGACTCTCATAACAAATACATGCAATATTATGCAACACCATGCATGCAGGAAATCCAGGACTATCTGGCTGCAGTTCAATTGCAGCAAGCAATAGAAGGAGTCATGACAGCATCCTGAGCTGCTCTGAACTGCAGAGTGATTGCAAATGACAATGAGACTTATTGAGAATGCGCAACCAAATGCAAGCAGATAAGTCAGAGCTGCCCGGTTGCAGTTCCACTGCAACTGACAGAACATGCTAGAGGGGAGATCCTGACAGATACCCTCCATGAAATGCATCACTCAAATCTTTTAATCAAAGTATTTACCACAGACTCTCACACTAGTGTGATATTTTTAGTCAGTAAAATGTTGTTGTTTTTTTTTACCATTATTTTTCTAATGATTACCTGGTCATTTAGGTGTAGTTTCTGAGCTACTGACCTTTCTGTACATAGGTACAAGACGGCTATAACTTACAGCCATGCCACAATGGTTTAATAGTAAACATGCTAACAATTAATTTGAAGCCCACTTAAACATAAGTACAATAGCAACTTAATTTTGAAAAAAAAAAAGAAAGCAGAAATTAAAACTTTACTCTGCTAGTGCAGTTTCATAAAGAAAAAAATTAGTGCTATGGAAAGGCTTTCAATGCAATTGCAATTATTTTGCATGCAGTAAAACATCTTTGAAAGGAAACAGCAAACCATGAGAAAATAAAGAGATAATCCCAAACAAAAATCTGCCTGGGAATTGCTTCATTATCTATGTTTAGTGCATCAGTCTTTGGTAAGAGTGTGTAGAATGGGTGCATTAGTTATATTGTATGTGTGATAAAATAAGATTTTTTTTTACGCGACAGACAAAAAATTGCGTAATTAAAGCACAATGTGGAAGCATGTTTTATATCGTACTTTAAATATACCATTTTCATTTCAAATTTGCTTTTTATTTGTACTAGCTCCACTATCAAGTCTCACAGGACATTCAACAATGTACATAATATAGATTTAATGAAAAAGAAAATCATATATAAACAGAACAGAGCAGGTATTGTAGGCGCTGTAAGCAACGTTATTCTGTAATGCATACAATGTCAATTTCTGACCAGTGTGCTATATTATCTCTCCTTAATTGTTTATCTCACCATATATATCTCCTTGGCCGATAGGCAATTAACATTTCTTACAGGAGATGTTTCCATAATTTATTAATAAAATACCATATATGTTCCAGGAAAGGAAGAGAACTTTATAGTATTTTTTCAGTTGTTAGGTGCTAAAAAGTTATTTTGCAGACATGTTCAAAAATTGTTTACTGGGAGAAGACTTGGCACTTCTTAAATTATCTTTTCTTCTGTCCTGTTTTGTCCCAAGAGATCCTTTTTCATCTCCTCTAAAAAATATGTTTACAGCCATTGCTTGAGAAAGTACAAAAAAAAGTAGACTTGAAAGTTTCAAACTTATTTTGAGTATTTTGTTACTTGCTTGGGGCTTAAAAAATCATTCATTTTATTAATAAGATGTAACATTTTCTCCTGTGACAAAACTCAAGAGAAAAGCTAATTGAATAGAAATAAATATCTGTCCTCATGCATAATTTACTGTCTTTTTTGGACCATAAGAAACTCTGGACCTTAAGATGCACTTAGGTTTAGAGGACAAAAATCAGGGTAAAAAAAATAATAATGCTAAACCTGGTAGTACGTTCATGGTGCAGGGGCATTTTGTGTATCTTCTCCCCTCAGTCCCTTCAATTATTATGTCCCCCTTGAACCTCTTGTGCAGGGCCGCCATC
This sequence comes from Hyperolius riggenbachi, assembly GCF_040937935.1. Taxonomy (NCBI): domain Eukaryota; kingdom Metazoa; phylum Chordata; class Amphibia; order Anura; family Hyperoliidae; genus Hyperolius; species Hyperolius riggenbachi. The sequence goes on from NC_090652.1 coordinate 143,730,626, forward strand.
AGAAATTTTGGGGCCCCTCACAAATCATCAGTCCGGGCCCCCCCCCCCAACTGAGAAATGTGCATAGCCATTAGATGTTGGCAGAGCTAGTTGGAGGCTTGCTGTCCACAAATTAATCACGAATAACCACGGTGGATACTCGTGATTCAAGTTAGCTCTAATTGCCACAGCTGAGCGGCTAGATGCGGCGGGGTTAATTACCCAGAACGCCGCTCTCCGCCCAGCGTTTCAACGAGGTGCAAGTGTCCGAATGGACGCGTTGCAAGCCTCGATATCGAGCACTTCCTCCTTCAAGCCGGAAGGAGGAAGTGCTCCATCATTTTTTTAGAACCTCCCTTTAGAACCTCCCCTGTTTAAAAAAGCTAAAAAAGTAGGTTTAATGCTATTGTCTCATATGGTAATGATTCAGCTTTTCCCATAGTCTCGCAGTTAGCAATCATGTGACCCCCAACAAGACAAATTCAGCAATCATGAGGCCCCCAACAAGACAAATTCAGCAATCATGAGGCCCACAACAAAACAAATTCAGCAATCATGAGGCCCCCAACAAGACAAATTCAGCAATCGTGAGACCCCCAACAAGACAAATTCAGCAATCATGAGGCCCCAACAAATCATGAGGCCCCCAACAAATCATGAGGCCCCCAACAAGACAAATTCAGCAATCTTGAGGCTCCCAACAAATCATGAGGCCCCCAACAAGTACAAATTCAATCATTAGGCCCCCAACAAGACAAATTCAGCAGTCATGAGGCACATAAATAGACAGCATTTCACATAAATAGGCAGAATGCCCCCTTATTATGGTAGACACCTCTCACCTGGATTCTGACAGGGACCCCCAGGTTAGGTAGTGAGTGACATGGAGCCCTTTTAGGTAGTGAGTGAGTGACAGGGAGCCCCTTTAGGTAGTGAGTGAGTGACAGGGAGCCCCTTTAGGGAGTGAGTGAGTGACAGGGAGCCCCTTTAGGGAGTGAGTGAGTGACAGGGAGCCCCTTTAGGGAGTGAGTGACAGGGAGCCCCTTTAGGGAGTGAGTGAGTGACAGGGAGGCCCTTTAGGGAGTGAGTGAGTGACAGTGAGGCCCTTTAGGGAGTGAGTGAGTGACAGGGAGCCCCTTTAGCTAGTGAGTGAGTGACAGGGAGCCCCTTTAGCTAGTGAGTGAGTGACAGGGAGGCCCTTTAGGGAGTGAGTGAGTGACAGTGAGGCCCTTTAGGTAGTGAGTGAGTGCCAGGGAGCCCCTTTAGCTAGTGAGTGAGTGACAGGGAGCCCCTTTAGCTAGTGAGTGAGTGACAGGGAGGCCCTTTAGGGAGTGAGTGAGTGACAGTGAGGCCCTTTAGGTAGTGAGTGAGTGCCAGGGAGCCCCTTTAGCTAGTGAGTGAGTGACAGGGAGCCCCTTTAGCTAGTGAGTGAGTGACAGGGAGCCCCTTTAGGGAGTGAGTGACAGGGAGGCCCTTTAGCTAGTGAGTGAGTGACAGGGAGCCCCTTTAGGGAGTGAGTGAGTGACAGGGAGCCCCTTTAGGGAGTGAGTGAGTGACAGGGAGCCCCTTTAGCTAGTGAGTGAGTGACAGGGAGCCCCTTTAGCTAGTGAGTGAGTGACAGGGAGCCCCTTTAGCTAGTGAGTGAGTGACAGGGAGCCCCTTTAGGGAGTGAGTGAGTGACAGGGAGCCCCTTTAGGGAGTGAGTGAGTGACAGGGAGGCCCTGTAGCTAGTGAGTGAGTGACAGGGAGCCCCTTTAGGGAGTGAGTGAGTGACAGGGAGCCCCTTTAGGGAGTGAGTGAGTGACAGGGAGGCCCTTTAGGGAGTGAGTGAGTGACAGGGAGCCCCTTTAGGGAGTGAGTGAGTGAGCGGGAGGCACTTTAGCTAGTGAGTGAGTGACAGGGAGCCCCTTTAGCTAGTGAGTGAATGACAGGGAGGCCCTTTAGCTAGTGAGTGAGTGACAAGGAGGCCCTTAAGCTAGTGAGTGAGTGAGTGACAGGGAGCCCCTTTAGCTAGTGAGTGAGTGACAGGGAGGCCCTTTAGGGAGTGAGTGAGTGACAGTGAGGCCCTTTAGGTAGTGAGTGAGTGACAGGAAGCCCCTTTAGCTAGTGAGTGAGTGACAGGGAGCCCCTTTAGCTAGTGAGTGAGTGACAGGGAGGCCCTTTAGGGAGTGAGTGAGTGAGTGAGTGACAGTGAGACCCTTTAGGTAGTGAGTGAGTTCCCGGTGTGCCCCTTTAGCTAGTGAGTGAGTGACAGGGAGCCCCTTTAGCTAGTGAGTGAGTGACAGGGAGCCCCTTTAGGGAGTGAGTGAGTGACAGGGAGCCCCTTTAGGGAGTGAGTGAGTGACAGGGAGGCCCTTTAGCTAGTGAGTGAGTGACAGGGAGCCCCTTTAGGGAGTGAGTGAGTGACAGGGAGCCCCTTTAGGGAGTGAGTGAGTGACAGGGAGGCCCTTTAGCTAGTGAGTGAGTGACAGGGAGCCCCTTTAGGGAGTGAGTGAGTGACAGGGAGCCCCTTTAGGGAGTGAGTGAGTGACAGGGAGCCCCTTTAGGGAGTGAGTGAGTGACAGGGAGCCCCTTTAGGGCGTGAGTGAGTGAGTGAGTGACAGGGAGGCCCTTTAGCTAGTGAGTGAGTGACAGGGAGCCCCTTTAGCTAGTGAGTGAGTGACAGGGAGGCCCTTTAGCTAGTGAGTGAGTGACAGGGAGGCCCCCCCCAGCCGCCGCCGCTGCTTCCCCTACCTTGCCAGCAGCATCAGACCTCAAGATCAGCGGCGACCCGACCAGTAAAAGCGGGCGCTGGACGCACCCGCTCTATATGCGGAAGTGACGTCACTTCCGCATATCAGTGCGGGCGCTGGGTCCTAGCGTCCGCACTATTGTCGCCGCCTGATCAGGGGTCTGACGCGGAGGCGGAGGCAGCGGCTAGAGGGAGGGAGGGAGCAGCGGCCAGGGGAGGTTGATCGCCGGCCGGGCGGCACCCGCTAGGGCCGCGGCGGGGATGGGGCCCCCCTGCAGGCCCGGGCCCGTGACGGGAGTCACGGATGTCCCCCCCTGATGGCGGGCCTGCTCTTGTGTCTCCCTTGTGCCTTCTTTGTACCTCTTGTTTAAAGCGGAATATAACCCTGCATTTCAACTTTGCTTTAAAACATTATTTACAGCATATTATATGCAAAAAGCATTTTTTTTTACTAGACCAGCATTGGAAGGGTTAAACACAGAGGTTTAACGTTCCGTGGAGAGATATGCAGAAGTTCAGATTGTTACATTCTATTTAGTTATATGTATCTATTGAGAAATGTTACACACTCTTTGGCTGCCCTCCAACTCCTTCTCCGTCAGAGAGATGAGTCACATTCAACACTTAGATACATTTATGTAAACAAAATGTATCTATGTCAGCTTCGGATGCGTCTGCAGAAATCTCCAGGAACTTTAAAGCACTGTGTAACCCTTCCAATGCTGGTCTAGTAAAAAAAAAATGCTGGTTGCATATAATATACTGTAAATAATGTTTTAGAGCAAAGTTGAAATGCAGGGTTATATTCCGCTTTAATTCTCTTTTCCTCCTGTGTCGTCCTCTATCCCCCTGTGTCCTCCATTGACCCCCCCTTTATGACATCCTCTGTCCCCCTGTGGCGTCCCCCTATTTCCCCGTGTGATGTCCACTTTATTATCTCTTTATTGGTACTATGCTGGTAATGATCACCTGTACATGTGCTGTGATTAGTTGTACCCATTAATAGACCATACTTAGTTGTACGTAGGGAGTGCAGCAAGGTGAGAGTAAGGAAAACAAATAATTCTCTGGACATGGGCTTTAAAGTACAGTAATAGCTACTGTATTCCCTGCGATAAGACGGTGTTTGCTGCTTTGACCACAATGAGGATTATGCGGTCTTGCAGCACATGCAGGCCAGGGTGATCTACTAGAAACCTAGATAGGCCATACTTCACACTACACAAAATAAACTACTGTGGATACAAACATGTGCACCATGTTTAGCTGTCTAGTGTTTGTCTAGTCTCCTTTGACTATAGCTGCACCTGCTTATATTGCTATGATTGCTGCAGCCAGTTCTATAAAGTCTGTGCCTGAAGAAGCTAGATGGTTATGTTTGTTGAGCTCATAATGTGATTCCGTTTCCCTGGCCTGTGCACTGAAATAAACCTGCACAGTCTTGGCAAGTGTGCAGCCTGTCCATCATCTATGACACACTACTCTCCATCTGCTCCCCTGGGTTCTCTCTGTCCCAGGGAGAGCAGAACGTGTGAAAATGTGACATCAGAGCCAATAGTAACATCTATATAGAACATACTGATAACAAGATCTTGACTTTCTTTCAAATGCTTCTGTTGCAGAAAAGGAACATAGCCATTAAATGGAGATCATAGTTTGAATAATAACCATTTAAGGTTTCATGGTTTTAATCTTTCAGTTGTTGTGTCTTATCTTCTGTCTAAAACATGACTTTCAAGATGCCTTAAAAACACTCTTCCTCCTTTAAATATCTTTACAATTGGATCTAATTATGTGTCTTTTAGGATCTTATTCATTTACCTCAAAGGCAAGCAGAGTACCCTGTAGTCAATGTGTGGCCTGGTGCACACCAAGCGTTTTTGGTAGCGTTTTCAAAACCGCTGCCGCTTGTGAAAATGTTTGGCTAATGTATCTCAATGGGATGGGGCATACCAGCGGTTTGAGGTTTTTAGCAAACCGCAAACGTGGTTCCTGCAGTATTTTTGCGGTTTGCAGATGCGTTTCTGCCTCAATGTAAAGTATAGGAAAAGCTCAAACCGCTCTGAAAAACGCTAGATCAGAGCAGTTTTCCAGGCTTTTTTGTTACAGTAGCTGTTCAGTAACAGCTTTACTGTAACAATATATGAAATCTGCTACACAAATACGCTCCAAAAAACGCAAGGCATGTATAGAAAATCTCTCTAAACATGCCTAGAATCGCACTGAAAATCTGCTTCAAAAACTTCTAGTGTTTTGCGGATCTGTTAGAGGTTTTTGGTGTGCACTGGGCCTAACTCCAGGAAAACCACTAAATGTAATACACAAAAATATAGAATTAGAATTGAGGTTTGAAATTGTGGTCTGGTAGGCACAGGGCAGAGTACATCTTCAGCATCTACAAGAGCCATAAAAGTCAGACAAGGCTGCCAGTACAACTATAAAAAAAAATCTTTTTTTTTTTTAATGGGTACCTGGTTATTACTCTTTGAATGGATGTTTTGATCAGTGAATTAGAGGCAATCCACTATCATTTGATTTAGGCTACTTTCACACACAGGTATTCATTCACTAACATGGTGGTGGCGTGGATTTGGCAGCGTAGCGTGTACTCCTAAGTTACATGTGATCCTTCTCAGTGCCACACGCTATACTTGTAGAGTGACAACAATACTTTAATAGTGCAGCCGCTACTATATCAATTAACATAGTAGTGGCCGTGTTAGTGAAGTATCGCGGCCTTGCTGCAATTATAGCGCATAGCACTGAGAGCAATTGTTGCATAACGTATGAGCACCGCTATGATGCCCAGATCACATGTAGTGTGCATGAGCTAAAATTAACTTATGCTGATGAGAGCAATAATGTTAGTAAATCCACCACATAGTGCAATTGTCCTGTGGCATGAGACCCCCTCCCCCCCCCCGGCCGCAGGTCTATTGCACCGCATCATTTCCCCTTGCACATTACCCTGCAGCAGACTGTGGCAACAGATATGCATAGGTCCAACCCCACTCAGTGACATAGTCTCTGTTGGACAGGAAGAACATCACAGGATGAAGTTCATTCTGCGCATGTGCGTCACAACTGCGATTGACAGTTCAGACATATTGCCTTGATCTGTGCAGAAGCACAGATCATGCAGCAATGCACTGCAGACCTTGCAGCGTTTTAGCTACTTCCATCGCATTGCACCATGTTGTCATAGTGTGTAAGTCCCCATAGACATACATTGCCCTCGCAACAAGCTGGTGTGGGGGAGAGTACTGCAATGCATGGTATCGCTCCATGGGCTTGATTCACTAAACCATGATAACTCAAATATCACACCTTATCAAAGATATCACACCTTATCTGTAAGGGACTTACCTCCGAGATTCAGTGACATGGCCGTCTCTGCCAAGAGCGGATTGCGTCCTGGCACTTCCGCATGTCGGCAGCCATCCTCCGCTGGTGATGCACTAACTGGGGATCACTCTGCGCATACTGGTGGGTGGATGTCTCGCTCCTCTCAGACGCAGTATGGTCTGAGGTGGCGACAGAGGTAGTGTCAGCTGACAGGATAGTCAGCTGACACTTAGGCAGGGGTTTATTTAATAAATATAAATGTGGTGGATGCTGACCCTGGCTGGGATTGGGCCCTGGTCTCTCGCATCGGAGGCGATGCTCTTGGCCTGTGTGCTATAGTTGACACACAGTCAGGATGTTTTGCTGGTCAGTACTGGTTAGTCAGCTGACATATATTGCTACCTTTGTCAGCTGATCTCTCTATCAGCTGACACTTAAACAGGATTACTGCCTGCGTGTAATTGGCTGCTGTATGCCTGTGGCCTGCCACTGATTGGATGCTGTCAGTGTTTAAACCTTGCTGTGACAGTTGCATGTTGCCTGTGATAGCTCTAGCTTGCTGGTTGCTGGGTGCTCTGTTTACCTGCTGTTAATGTATTGGATTATCTGGACTTTGACCTCTGCTTGTTTACTGGACCTCCCTTGTCTACTGCCTGAACCGACCTATTGCCTGGATTATCGTTACGACTGTTTGCTGCCTGGTTTGACCTCGGATTCGTTCTTGACTTCTCTTCTGCCTAGCCCTCCTGTACTGCGATATCTCTGTTTACCCGTGTATGATATTGGACTGTTGCTGGACTCTGCTACTCTGTATTCTTGTTTAGGCTTGGAAATGTATTTGCTCACCCTGCATTCAGCTCCAATACCTTGCACACCAAAGGCCTGGGTGTAACCGAAGTCGGGTAAGTGTTGTTTCTCACCTCTCGTTCAAGCGGAGTCGCGCCACATAGGGTGAAACGTGTGGAGGTAGATTGGGCCATTGGAGCTGATTCGTGAGTGGATATCCCTACAGGCCTCACATTATCAAATATATCACACATTTTCAAAGTGGACATGCCTTATCAGAGTAGCATAGCGAGCACTACAAAATTATGCCTGCTAATTGGCAATGGCACTTGTCCTGCCCTGAGCCCCTGCGGGTTCGTAGCACTCGCTGAGCTACTCTGATAAGGCGTGTTAACTTTGATAAGGTGTGATATCTTTGATAAGGTGTGATATTTGAGTTATCATGGTTTAGTGAATCAAGCCCGATGTGTGAAAGGAGCCTTAGGGATCAGCAAGCCTACGTAACTTGCTTAGTGACCATAAAAAGATAAATTATGTTTTGGAGTTTGAAGGATTGTATAGTGATAGCATATAACCAAATTAATAGATCAAGTGTGTATATGTAGATATCAATTATCCTTCAGATTCAGTTTCAAAATATGATAATTTCATTTATTTGAAGAGAAACTTTACTGAATGGAACTTTCGGCGAGCCTTAAGTGACCCAGAGGCGTTCAGTTAAACTCACCTGGGGCTTTTATCAGCCACCTCTACTCCTTCAAGTCCCTCACTGTCCTTTCTGCTTCTGTGCCCCTCTGAAAGCTGGCCGACTGAGCCCTGTCCTGGGCTGCTGCGCATGCGGGACCTGGTATGGCCCTGACCTCGATCGTATTCTATTGATCATGAGCATTCTGCGCATGCTCCATTGCAAGTTTAACAAACTAGGCATGATCATAGACCAGGGCTGCACATGCACAATAGCCTGTGACAGGGCTAAGTCAGCCAGCTCTCAGAGGGGCACAGCAGTGGTATGTAGCGGGCTGGAAGAACAGCAAAGGGACCTGAAGGACTACAGGGGGCTGGAAGAATACCGGGGCAAGTTCTTCCATTATGAATCACTGTGATTTTTTTTTTTTTGTGACGTGAGCAGGAACATCACATGATCTCCCAGAGTGCACCGGAACCGAGAACTGAATGAAACCATAGCCTAGGCTAAATGTTGCTGGGAGTGTGGGGTTACATACCAACATACAGAAATATATAGCTAGAAGAAGCCCAAAAATTATTCGGTTTCCACGTAATAGCATATATCTGCAAAAATAAGTGGATTCTGCACATTGTATTTTTTACACTTTTACAATTAACTGACTTTATTAAAAAAAAATTATTTGGAAATATGCGGAAATCGTAAAACTGGAGTTCCACTGAAATCTGCGGAATCAAAAAGTCACTTTCCGGTAAGCAGAAATATCAGATTTGATAATTACCCCTGGGAGACAAAAAAGTGATCCGCTGTTATAGGCTTCAGCCTATGACAGCCGATTGCACTGATTGGCCGGCGGGGGAAGGGATGTAAAAATACAAAAAAATGCTAATATTTATTCAAAAATAAACAAATAAATATTTATAAAATATATATAATAGGCCCTGCAGCGAGGCCTTAAAACTGCAGTGGCCTATTTTGTAAAAAATAGCCTGGTCACTAGGTGGGTTTAAGCCCGTGGTCCTTAAGTGGTTAAACATCAGGTATGTAAGTTGCAATTCCTGTCTGAGTCAGGACTGAGTCAGACTATAGTGTGACCCTCACTGATAAGAAATTATACTATAAAACACTTTCCTAGCAGAAAATGGCTTCTGAGAACAGGAAAGAGATAAAAAAGGGTCAATAGTTCATAGATTTTAGCTCTGGCATACTTCAATGAATGTGTCATTGAGCAAAAACAACAAAACAGTAAAACTTAAAAAGGAGATTTAAATATAAAATACAACTATGGAATATCTTAAAAAGTCATTTTTAGGAAAAGGAGGATAGATACAATTGTTTATTTCATTAGTTTATTTTCACCTCGGGTGTCCTCTAAGGGCTGGTGTACACCGAGCGGCTTTTTCAGCGTTTCTGCAGCCGCTTGCGGCTGCTGATACGCTTGGTCAATGTATCTCAATGGGGTGGTTCACACCAGAGCGGGAGGCGTTTTGTAGAAACGCATACTCCCGGGGTGAGGCATTTTTTGGATTGCGGATGCGTTTCTGCCTCAATGTTAAGTATAGGAAAAACGCAAACCGCTCAGAAAAACGCCTGTTCAGAGCGGTTTTGCCGGCGTTTTTGTTACAGAAGCTGTTCAGTAACAGCTTTACTGTAACAATATATGAAATCTACTACACCAAAACCGCTACACAAAACCGCAAAACGCTAGCTGAAACGCTGCAGAAAAAGAAGAAAAAGCGTTTCAAAATCTGCTAGCATTTTGTGGATCTGCTAGCGGGTTTTGGTGTGCACCAGGCCATAGTCTTGGTGATGAAAAGGAGTGTTCAACCACATGGTTCTGCGCCTGAGCACTAGAGATGTCACAAACATTTTGGTTTAGAAATTTTAGGTTCGCGAATGGCGAACGTGAACTTCCATGAATCTGACAAACCATAGACTTTAATTGGCAGGTGAATTTTAAAACCTACAAAGACTGTTTTTGGCCACAAAAGTGAAGGAAAAGTTGTTTCCAGGGCTCTAACACCTGGACTGGGGCATGCTAGAGGGGGATCCATGCCAAAAGTCCCACCAAAAATTACAGAGTTGACGCAAAGTCGGGCTTTAATACCCTAATGGGCAGAAATCACATTATGCACAGCTCCGGGTGTCAGTGGGCTGGGGAGTGTCACACACAAAGAAATGCAATAGTATTATCAGAATACAGTGACATAATAGTGCACAGGAGTGGTACTGTGTCTGCAAGTTAATGTAGCAACAGCAGTAGTGTGCACACAGCTCTGGATGTCGGTGGGCTGTGGGATGTCACACACACAAAAAACACAGGAGACCAATGTGCTAGCCCTCAAAAGGAATGTTTGGGGTGCTTTCACAGCAAATGAGGAACAAGATCACTGGCCTAGCTTATGCTTTTCTCACCTATCTGCAGCAAGTCTGACCCTGCTCTCACTAACAGTCAGCAGCCAGCAGAGAATGAATCCAATATGGCCACCGCAGCTGCTTTTTGATAGAGGGGTGGAGGGTCCAGGAGAAGGTGCTGGCTGATTGGCTGCCATGTGTCTGCTGACTGTGAGGTAAGAGGTCAAAGTTTACCTCAATGATGATGTATAGGGGACGGGTTGAACATGCCAAATGTTTACTGTTTGCTGCAAATGCGAACAGCGGAAGTTCGCAGAATACTGCTCGCTGGGAAACAGTTTGGGCTATCTCTACTGAACACACACATTCAGCACCATTCAGCACTTAACAGCAGCTGCCTTTACATAAAGTAAACCTGATATGGGCTATTTAAAAGATTTGATACTTAACCGGGCTTCCTCCAGCCCCATGAGCACCTATGCGTCCCTCACCATCCTCCCGAGTGCCTCCGTTCACCTGGTATCAGTCCCGATAATCTGGCTCATGCGCAAAAGAGCCATCTGGGGTGACAGAGGCAGATTACTGGGGTCAATACCAGGCGAACAGAGGCACTTGGCAGGACAGCAAGGGACGCATAGGTGCTCATGGGACTGGAGAAAGCCCCGGGTAAGTATCCAATGTTTTAAATAGCCCATCTCAGGTTTACTTTAAAAGAAGTGCACCCATTCTGCTGTTCACTGCTGAAATGGTGCTGAATGCGTGGGTTCAGGTTCAGAACCGCGTGGTGCTGAATTCAAACCCTATTGAAGTGAAGAATAAGGGTTCCTACTGTTTGCAGATAAATACTCATGCAGGAAGATGGCAATTTCTGGACAGTTAGTAGATGCCATTTTTGTAAAGAAAAACCAATATGATCTCACAATCAAAATCACAGAGGTTGTGAATTAACCCATTCGCGTTCCGTCGTTTTCACTTGAGAAATGTTCACCTCCCATTCATTAGCCTATAACTTTATCACTACTTATCACAATGAACTGATCTATATCTTGTTTTTTCCGCCACCAATTAGGCTTTCTTTGGGGGGGGGGGGGTACATTTTGCTAAGAGCCACTTCACTGTAAATGCATTTTAACAGGAAGAATAAGAATAAAACGGAAAGAAACATTATTTCTCAGTTTTCAGCCATTATAGTTTTAAAATAATACATGCCTCCATAATTAAAACTCACGTATTGTATTTGCCCATATGTCCCGGTTATTACACCGTTAAAATTATGTCCCTATCACAATGTATGGCGACAATATTTTATTTGGAAATAAAGGTGCATTTTTTCCGTTTTGCATCTATCACTATTTACAAGTTTAAAATAAAAAAAATATAGAAATATATCATCTTTACATTGATATTTAAAAAGTTTAGACCCTTAGGTAAATATTTACATTTTTTTTATTGTAATGTTTTTTTTTTTATATTAAACATTTTATTTGGGTAGTTTTGGGAGGGTGGGATGTAAACTATAGTTTTATAATGTAAATGTGTGTTTAGTTGTTTTTTTTACTTTTAGTTGTAGTATTACTTTTTGGCCACAAGATGGCGGCCATGAGTTTGTTTACATGATGTCACTCTAAGCGTAACAAACGCTTAGAGCGACGCATGGGGGAGGTAACAGCCAGAAAAGGCGCAGCTTCCGAGAAAAGCTGTCGCTTTTTCAGCGGGGGAGAGGAATCAGTGATCGGGCACCATAGCCTGATTCACTGATTGCCTGGCTAACGAACCGCGGGCTGGGAGCGCTCGTGCACGCGCGCTATCGGCTGCTGGAGCGCGCATGGTTCCTGGACGTAGTTTCTACGTCCAGGAACCAAAATAGGTTAAAGATCATTTTAACGATGCGCTTTATAAATCAATACTAATAATAATAACAACATTAAGTTACAAGAGACTTGTAGAGGGTGGTCATTTGTTTATAGCATTTTTTAATTAAAGTTGAACTTTAGTTTAAGCATCTTTTAGAGTAGCTAGAAAGTGTTTTTTTTAATTATGAAAATGTTTTTGTCCTTAAAGACAAGATAATTCTGATCACTGTGAATCTTTGCCAGAGACGTTTCATGTTTACAGATGTCAGCAGGAAGAGTGGAAAGTAATACAGTCTTCTGCAGCTGGCGGATTGTATTTCTGCAGAAGACTAGATTGCAGGGATTTGGCCCATTTTATTGCTGATATGTCTGACCATCAAATGTCCTTGGAAATAATTTTAAACTCAGAAACCACAACAAGTCAATAATATTTAACTGACTTTGTAATGATAATGTATCCATAACAATGTTGCTGAATGGTGATAATAATAAAGTTTTTCATAAGAAAACTTTTGTTTAGCTAGGTACATAGATGCTCCACTTACACTACATGTTACCTATGTGCTTTTATCTTGCTGTAACTAATGTTCCTCTCTCAATAGAGACAGCACTAACATGATACTTTTCTGCGCCACTTCCTCTTTCTCAATATGGATGCTGACAGTTTTCTGAAGGCCATGTGGGAAAGAGAGTCATGACTGCAAGATACTGAATGAGCTGAACACTCCTTGCCACTCTGGCTCTCTTCTTGCCACTCCTTGCCACATCTGACAATAGGCAAATAGGAGAGTCTTAACCTCTTGAGGACTGCAGGGCTAAACCCCCCTAGTGACCAGGCCATTTTTAGTAAAATTGGCCACTGCAGCTTCAAGGCCTAGCTGCAGGGCCGCACAACACAGCACACAAGTGATTCCTCCTCCTTTTCTCCCCACCAACAGAGCTCTCTGTTTGTGGGATCTGATCGCTCCCCCTATGTTTGTTTTTTTTATAATAAATATTATTGTTTTTTTTTTTTATAAAAATCCCTGTTTCTTTAAAACCCTTCCCTCCCTCCCTCCCTCCCTCCCTCCCCACAGCCAGCCAATTACGGTGATCGGCTGTCATAGGCTTCTGCCTATGAGAGCCGATCGCTCTCTTGTCCCCCAAGGGGACAGCCGTGTTACACGGCTGTCCCTAGTGCAGCGCTGCTGTTGATCGTACACTGCACAGTGTAAATAGACGACGTGATCGCCGTCTAACAGTCTCCCGAGTGGCAATAGCCGCTCGGAGACTGAAGAGGGGGCAGAGCTCCGCCCTCTGAGCATGAGATGTGCGCGCAGCTCGCGCGCGATCTCATGCAAATTACAGCCCCAGGACTTTACACCAATCGGCGTTAGACGGTCCTGGGGCTGCCGCCGCGGCCACGCCCGTCGGCGTGACGCGGTCGCAAACAGGTTAATGGCTCCACATTATGTGCTTTTATCAGTGTAGTTTTTTCAGTGTGGATACACCTAATTGAACAAAGCATTGCACAGCACTGCTAAAACAGCAAACAACGAAGTCCAAGAGGCAAGACAGAATCCATCGGACAACACTTGTGTACTAAAAGTTACTAAAAGGCTGACAAAATCCATTGACTAGCACCCAAAAGGTATACAAACGTGCACTATAGGGATGGTCCGAAGTGCCAATTTCAGATTCCACGGAAACTCCGCTTTTCGCAAATGCCGATTTCCACTACTGTTTTATACCAATGGATTTTCGCCTTCTGCCAATTTCCAACAAAATTTCTGCCTACCGCTTACCACACTACAAATCCTGATTCTTTGATTGGCTTATTCATTCCGAGTCTTCTGGTCCTCTGATTAGCTTAAAATAACTGAATATCGGTATTGCAGATTTCCAGGGAAATTTCCACATACCGCACTAAAAATCCTGTTTCTCTGATTGGCGTATTCATTCCGAGTCTTCTGATCCTCTGATTGGCTTAAAATTACCAAATATTGCTATTGCAGATTTCCAGGGACATTTCCGCTTACCGCACTACAAATCCTGGTTCTCTGATTGGCTTATTCATTCCGAGTCTTCTGGTCTTCTGCTTGGCTTATATTTATCGACTATCAGTTATGCGGATTTTTAGTGGAAATTTCTGCCATTTCCGACGAAATCCGCTTACTGCAGTATGATTTCCACATTTCGCTTTCCGGTGTGGAAATGTGATTTCCGATTGGAAATGCCGAAATTTCAATTCCACAGAAACCGAAATGAGCATCCCTAATGTGCTATTCCCCAAGTGACTCTATAACCCTGAATAGTTTTAAATGTAGAACAGAAGAATCCAGAAGTACCACGTATATTAAAGATCTTTAAATAGATAGACATAAGAGACTAGGCCATTGATAGTGACAGGGCTAAAAACAAACAAAAAGAGCACTCTTAGAGTGGCAGAAAGTTGCAATGATACTGTCCTATCCAGGCAGGTCTCACCTGGAGCGTAGTGGCTGTCGGTGAGGATCAGTCAGCTTGTGTCCCTCTGAAATGGCAGCCGGCGACCGGGCTCTCCAGTTAGTAGCAGGCACGAGACCTCAGCGAGGAGTCCAGGATGCAGGAAGGGAGGCACCGTGTAGCTACACGCGACCATTGGTCTCCTTGGAGGGAATCCACAGCAGAGGGAAAGGTATCAGCCCGTCTCAGTGCCACTAGCAGCTGGCGGCTATAAGGAGGGCTGAGAAGTCACATGGTTGCCAGGCAACGCTTGTGACTACAAGTAGCTTCATTGGGCTAATAGACAACGCGATTCCCAGAGGAGATACCCTCCGTTTCTTCAGGTCAAGAGATTAATTGATAGTGACAGACGCTGTTCTGGGGTAGTACCCCTTCTTTAAGCTGCCAGTAGTGCCTGGATAGTGTACTGGTTAAAGAGAACCTCCAGACTAAAAATCTACTCAGCAGCACTGAAAAGACTTGGTGTTTGTTTAACAGTTTCACAGCATCAGAACTTTATTTTCCTTATCCAAGCCTCATTTTTGGCTGCACAGAAGCTAAGCTCTGCCCCATCATAGAAAACTGCCTGGGTATTTTTCCCCTGATGCTGTGAAAAGCATGATGTGATTTCTGATGTTGTTGTTCTTATTGCCTAGCAACTGGGAGGGGTAATCAAGACACAGGACAGTTGGAACTGTGTATCATGCTCCCTGTCACCTCCTTTCAACCAAAAAGATGGCTGCCCTCATGAAATCACAAACATGTGCCTGTTCTTTTAAAACAGGGTGGGTAAGAGATTATATTACCTATCTATTTTAATTAACATAACTAATGTAACTTAATGACAGTATGTTTGTTTAGGCTGAAGTTCCTCTTTAAGGGCTCTGTCTCTTATACAGGAGACCAGAGTTTAAATATCAGCTCTTTTGTTAAGTTAGCCAGCACCTGTTCACCAAAGGAGACCTTGGGCAAGACTCCTTAACACTGCTACTGCCTACTGAGCACGGCCTAGTGGCTGCAGCTCTGGCACTTTGAGTCCTCCAGGAGAAAACAAACGATATAAATATTCTGTGTCTTGACTTCTTGTTTATCACACCTAGTTACATCATCTACCCTAACAGAGAGACTCTAAATTATAATTCTGCACTGTTAGGTTACTCCTCTGCTGTTTTCTTATACTGTTTGTCAGCAGGGCTGCATTTCTGGAAAGGCCACAAAGGCCATGGCCTTGGGCGGCTGCAGGCCAAGGGGCAGCTAGACATGAAGGAAGAGTTACGATATTTGAAAGAGGAGGATGAAAATTAGGCGCAACATAAAAGGAAACTGATGAACAATGGAGCTGTTCATGAAAGAAAGGGGCTGTTGTACATGAAAGAGGGGCCTGCACATGGATGATACACATGGGAGAGGGGGCTGCACATGGATGATACACATGGAAGAGGGGGCTGCACATGGATCATACACATGGAAGAGGGGGCTGCACATGGATGATACACATGGAAGAGAGGGCTGCACATGAATGATACACATGGAAGAGAGGGCTGCACGTGGCATGGGAGGGACGCCGTGGCACAAGAAAGGGGAGCCACAACATACTTGGGAAAGGGGCATAAAAAGTATAACTAAGGAGCCTAAATGAGCACATGTACCATGTTATAAATTGCAATATTGTTTATTCATGCACTGATTGTTGTCAGCATTATATGTACTATGAGAGTCTTGTACATTGTACATTTGTCTGTCTTCTAGCTTCACCGCCTATGATTTCAATAACTTCTAGACTACTGCAATCAGTCTCACTTATTAGAAACTAGGAAGGTTTAGCTGCATGTATTGACTACACATAGGCCACCTGTGTGGTGGAGAGAAAGGTGACATTAGATCTGGACATTTTACGGGTGCTTAGGGCAGAGGAGGCCATTGGTGAGCAATACAGGGAACTAATGAGCTAGTCAACAGTAGCCCTCATTTTTTTAAGGGGGGTTAAATAGGCTTCGTTTTTTCCTTTAGATTACAATTGCTGAGCTCTTCACCTAATAAACATTTCCCTGTAGTGCTAGGGGTTGAATTACAAAATACTATTCAGCCTTGTTTGCATTAACAAGCCAACAAAATTATAGAGAAGGTTCACTCAGCATAATAACTTTTTTTTTCTGGAACAACACAGCCTGTACTGACTGACATGACTGACAGACAACTTGTGTTCTCTGCCTCTAACAGAATAAAGGTAACATTTTTCATAGAATAATCAAGCACTATACTTTCCTAAAGTCTGTGGGTGGACAGTCATTCCAAATAATGCCTGGATAGAACTGATATTATGCAATCTCTTTGTGTGCACAAATGCTTTTTGTATAAGTTACATGATGAATAAAATACAAAAGAAATTGGAGATAGAGAGAGAAGACACAAAAACAGCAACATTTTTATTCTGCCACCAGCTGTAACCAGGGCAGAATTAAAGTGAAAGGCACCATGCAGCTCACTTTGCTTTCCACACACTGCTGTACTATTCAGATTTCCTACCATTACCATCAACAATACCTGGCTACATAACATTATCATTTTTCTCTTGGAGATTTGGGAAGTCTCTCAGGCAAATGTGTATCATTTTAAAGAGAGTCTTTAACTCAGGACTGAACTTCATCCCAATCAATAAATGATACCTCCTGTCCCTTGAGACATCTTTATCTTTTCTTTAGCAGATAATAAGGGACATCTGTGTGGCTGATATTGTGGTGAAATGCCTCCCACAGTGTAAAATCAGGGCCATGGCCCTGACAGTTTCCTGTCTGGGAACCTCATTACATTTTGGAGAATAATCCCTGATTGCAACTGACAGCAAGAAGTATTTCCCTCTGATATATATAATATTTAATAACCTTTTAGCTTATCACATATTGTAAGTGGGTGTGTTTATACATAATAGCAGTTGGAGCTGTCTGTTTTTTCATGTCTGCCAGTAGTAAAATGATTACCCACAGACTCAAACAACGTGGCGAGTATCAATCATTTCTTGATTCTATTGTCTCTTTTTTAACTTCTTGCTTTGCAATGTATTGATTTTTTTTACACTACCGCTATCCTTTGATTAAGTTCCACTTTAAATTTCAAACAGAATATATAATATATCTATACATTTATGTAAGCACATATAATATGCATTGTCTAAAAAATATTCAATACATTTTTCAGTATATCTTGTATATGTCTCTGCATGCTATCGAAACCTAAAAACCTAAAAACCTAAAACAGAAGGGCTGTGCTGTCTTGTTTACCATTGCTCTCCATTGCTCCTTGTAGCCATTTTCTGTAAGTCCACCCATACCCAAAGTTAAAAAAACACACAGCAGTACTGTGCTGACTTGTTTGGCACTGCCCTGCACTGCTCCCTTCTGCTATCAGGGTTGTGCAGCCTCCTCCCATTCCCAGGTGCCTCTCACTTCAGTTTGACTCTGACCACATTGCTACCACAGTTCCCATAAACACTAGGCTTCAAGAGCAAGAGCTTGCACCAGTTTGTGGGAGCTAACAATGCCAGGAGTAGGCTGGGGAAAAATAGTCCTAACCCAAAGACAGTAATGGGTGCCTTAGAGAACAGGATGCACACCCATCTAACTGTTGGAATAATAGCAGGGCAATTCTGACTACTCAGGAGGACTAGCCCCAATATCAGTGAAAGAAGGTAGGAGGCGCCCTTGGGGTACTTGTGTGGTAATATGTATATCACGAATTTACTGAAATCACTACAATAGCCTCTGAGGGCGCTTATGTATAAAACAAAGAAACGATAAGAGGTATGGATAGATCCTACCTTGTATAAAATGTTCAGTCAGAGTATGATATAAAGAATACTTTAATAAGGCACTTTAAAATTGACAACGCGTTTCGCGGCTACACCGCTTTATCAGGTCGAGTATCGTGCCTTTAAGAGAAAACAGACAGGCACTAAGAGGCGGGAACTTTTCTAGATACAATACACTATAAAAACATCATAAAACAACATAAACATCAGAACATCATGATAAAACAGCATAAAACGCCAAATTATACATACTTCAGTGTATACAGCATCATATAAGAGAATTATTGCTTTGTATTTATCCTACAGTTTCATTAAAATACAGTGGCGACTATTAAGAGGGAGTTACTGGTAACTTAAAATATAGTACAATAAATGTGTCCAAGAGAACCACTAGTTGATGTGTGCTCTATGCGGCTATGGTAAAACACTATGTCTGTGCCATATAACATAATATGAGAGAAATATGTGGCCTAGAATCAAGTGCCATGCGAGCTGCTGAGTAAGGGATGCTGGGTAAGGGATGTACGGAGTAGCCTTTTCAGCCGCGCTCCTCCTATGTCCATAAGTATGAGGAAGACTATAAACATATATATATATATATATATATATATATATAGAGGAGAGTGTAAATTGGATGGATCATCCAGGACTTACCAATTATGAAGAGTCCCCCCTCTCAGGCGCCTATGCGGTGAGCCGAGCTGCTACTGCAGCTAAATATACAAATCTAAAATGAGACTGCGCGCTCGTATGGCTGGGAGCGTGGCCAAGCGCGTCTCACACATTCACGTGACTGTGAAGAACGCGCGAAGATGCGGGTCGGGTGGCGTATGGCTGGGAGCGTGGCCTAGCGCGTCTCACACAGCCCCGTGACTATGATGAATGCGCGATGATGCAGGTCGGGCGGTGCCGATTCCCGGGGAGTGTGGAACCGCCCCTCCTCTACATGTGCGGCGGCCCTGGTGTTGGGACACAGTAGGGGGAGAGTGCGGCGGCCATTTTATCGGGGGTCAAGAGGAAAAGGCATCAGTGGGGCGCCGTCACTCAGGGAGTCTATGATGAGGTCGCCCCTCCCTTCTGTGTGCAGCGGCCATCGTAGGAAAGTCCCTGGTACTGGGACAAAGTAGGGGGGAGAGTGCGGCGGCCATTTTTAAAAGGTCAGAATAGACTAAAGGGGCTAGGAACCCTCTTGTAAGTGCATGGGAATGGCATGGTCGTATCCTGGGTGATATGGGGTGGGTAAAGGTATCCTCCATTAGAATAGAGGTCAAAAGGGAGGACATAATGGGCAATTGGTATACTGCCCTTTAAGTGTATACTCTTAGAGTGCATAAATGTATATAGGGATAGGGGTGATTGTACAACAGGATAGCTCCCAAAATATGTTGGAAAAAAAAAAAGGACAAATAATAATAACAGTATAGGTAATTGTAATAGAGGCAATAGCAGATATAAAATAATACTGTCATTAAAAGTATGGCAATTATAGGAAAAAACTTTTATAACATAATAATATATATATGACCCAGTCCACACACATTCTAAAAACTGAGTTATAGATAGTGCACAAATCTAAAAATGACCGCAGCAGAAATATAGCAGGTGCTGCTCAGAGTAGAGTATAGAGCCCTCCATGTAACTCACATACTGTCACAATTCTACGTATGTAGAGTGGACCTGTCTGCTCAATCAATGATAAGGTGGGCCTACCTAAAAATACATATATATGCAGCATTAAGAGGGAGAGGGCTAGTGTCTCAACACGAATGGGGTGTAATGGTACGAATGGGCATAGTATAAAGTGACCTGGAGAGGCTCCATATTACTACGGGCTCCAGTAGGATAGCTAAATTATTTTGAACCGGCTAACCCCAATGAGGACCAGGGACTCTGAGCAGTAAGTCACGTTCTAGGGCTTAGAGATTGTGCTCCAGGCATATGTTTAGGCCCTCTGGTTGCAGTGTGCCCAGTTTGTAGATCCAGAACATTTCTCTCTTTTTTAGTCTACTCGTGCGATTTCTTATTGAGTCCGGGATATGTTCTATTGGGCATATTCTTGTCCCATCTGTTTTTCTGTCGTGGAAGTTCTTATAGTGTCTGGATAGCCCATGATTTACATAACCGTTAGCTATATTTCTTCTGTGTTGGCCCCATCTTGTGTGGAACTGTTGTGTGGTGCGGCCTACATACTGGAGTCCACATTGGCAGGTTACTAGGTAAACCACAAATGTTGTGGAGCAATCCATGTCCTGTTTGATTGGGTATATCTCTCCTGTTGTAGTGGACATAAAGGAAGAGACTTCCTTCTCTATTATTGTACAACATAAGCATCTTGATTGGGAGCAACTTGTTACGGAACAAATGTAATCGCTCGGTTTTTCTCTCGATTGTTGATTCACATCTCTCAGAATGCTAGGCGCCAGCCTATTTTTAAGTGTCTTGGCTCTGCGATATGTACATCTTGGTTTGTCGGGTAAAAGTGTTCTCAATATTCGATCCATTTGTAGCAGGGGCCAATGATTATCCAGAATCTTCTTTATGCTGCTATGTTGGTTAGAGAATCTCGTGATGAAATTTATGTTTCTCTCCTTAAATTTCCTTGTCAGTATCTTCGACTGCGTGTCAAATGTATCTAAATCGCTTCAATTTTTCCGTATTCTGAGAAACTGTCCATAGGGTATATTATTCCTCCATGGTTTGAAATGACTACTTTTGTAGTCAATATAGGAATTAGCGTCCACTGTTTTAAAGAAATTTTTTGATTTGATGGTGGGTCCTTCATGGAACAAGATTAAGTCGAGATACTCGATGTAGTCCTTGCTGGAGTTTGACATAATTGAGATACCCCAATCATTATCATTGAGATAGTTCTGGAATTCTGCAATTGATCCATCATCTCCGTCCCAAATGGGGATTAGATCATCAATATATCATTTGTATATGACGATGTTGGTAGTAAAAGGATGATCTCGTCCTAATAGAAGTTCCTCCAGTAGTCCCATCATCAGGTTGGCATAGCTGGGTGCAAAACTTGCCCCCATTGCCGTTCCTCGTTTCTGAATGTAAACGGTATCTAAAAACTTGAAACTATTGTGATTGAGAATAAAAGTTATGGCCTGTATCAGAAAGTGTTTTTGTTTGGGCAGTAGGTTCGGATCCTGATGTAAATAATGCCAAACGGCTCTCAGTCCTATTTTATGGTGGATATTTGAAAAAAGTGCTGTCACGTCTAGAGTCATCCACTGGTATCTATTTTCCCACCCAATGCTAGACAGTTCATTGAGCAGATGCGTAGAGTCTTTGAGGTATGATGGAAGATTTTGCACATAGGGCTGTAAGTGCAAATCTACCAGCTCCGACAGGTGTGATGTAATAGAATCTATGCCCGCTATAATTGGTCGTCCCGACGGGTTGATAGTTGATTTGTGTATTTTGGGGAGGTGATAAAAGTTTGCTAAAACCGGGTCCGTAATCAGCACAAAATCCCTCTCTGTTTTGCTGATAATTCCTTTTTCATGCGCTCTTTTTACCAATGTTTTTAGTGTCTCCATGTGTTCTTCAGTCGGGTCTCGAGGTAATATTTCATAATATTCCTTATCACTCAGGATTCTCCTGGCTTCACTAATATAATCGACCCTATTCATTATTACAATTCCCCCCCCCCCCCCCCCCCTAATCTGCAGACTTAATGACAATATCTTTATTGGATTCCAAGTCTTTTATGGCCTTTTCTTCGGATTTTGTCAGATTATGCTTCCCTCTTTTGTACTCCAGAGTTTTAAAGTCTTTCATGACCTGTTTATAGAAGGCCTCAACATATGGGCCTTTGTGCGTTGTGGGATAGAACTTAGATGGATTTTTCAAGTGAGTGTGGATATATTTTTCAAATTCGAACTCTTCCTGGTCTATTACCACTGTAAGTGGTTGTTCATCAGAGTTGGTAATAATCATGCTGGTCGCTTTATCCTTAAACAATCCTTTTTTCTGCAGTGATTTGTTATTGAAGTATCTCTTCAGTGTTAGCTTACGCACAAACGAATTCAGATCCACAAACAGTTCATATAAGTTTGGTGGTTTAGAGGGGCGGAAAGAGAGTCCTTTGGAAAGGACCCTCTCCTCAGTGTGATTCAGTTGGTAACTGGATAGATTGAAGATACATTTCAGTGATACTTCTTTCTTGTTTGCTCCTGCCTCTACTATATCGACCTTTTTCTGTTTACCTTTTTTGCCGCCTCGTCTGCCTCTCTTCCTGGGCTTGGGGCTGGTCTTTTTGATGCCCTTAACGGTGATGAGATGGTTAGTGGGGATAGATTGCTCAGAGTATCCCTCATTCTCGGTCTCAATGGTGGTGTCTCGCCTAGTACCGTGGGTAGCTCCAAAAAAGAGGACGAAGAAGTACCCCCCGTGGAACAGGCTCTGAACTACTTATCGGCTCTTGACTAGAACCAAAAAAATCTGTGATATGTTTAATATGTGTGTTTTTCTCAGTTTGGGTACGTCTTGGTAATCGTGAGGTTTTGAGATCTAATGTCTTATTCTGTTTACCGACAGCTAGTTTTCCTTCTGGTGATTTCGATCTGTCCATCTTAGATCTCTCTTCCCCACTCTTCTTGTTAACCTTGGACAGTTCTGCTCTTTCGCCCCAATATCAGAAATGTTACCAATTTTCTACTAGAAGCTATATCGGGCACCCTTTTGTATGTACACAATGGACTGGTCCAGATCCTGTTGGTAAGAAGTTCACAGTGGTCAGATTAATAACATTGACTTTATAAGACAGCTGCATAGATAAAAAAAATGTACAGTACATTTCACTTTGAGACTGTTTAGTTGTATTTTTTCATCATAGTGCGCCTTTAAAGAACATTACTCCTTTAAAACATTACTTTACAATAACACATGCTGTATATCACAGGCAAACAACATTAACTGAGAATTTTGGAGTGCGTAACAAACTCCAGTAGTATTGCTCATAAAAAAAGTTTAAAGTCATTAGGAAACCTCCAGATTAGTCAACTGTAAGAAGCAAAGGATGTTCATTAACAATGTATGTTAGCCTGAGATTTCCCTGCTAATTTAGTGCCAAGAAAAGTATTTTCAGCCTTCCACCAGTAATTTGTCACAGTTAAGGTAATTTTGCAGCCTGCATTACCCAACAATTCCGCATAAAATGTCAGCTATCCTTGGACCACTGAAAAGATAAATGATCGCTTCCAAGATTGGCTAGTACTATTTTTACACCGGCTTGCATCTGTATTTCATAAACCCGTTAGCGAGCATTAAGGCAGATGTATCTGAAAAGGTCAAGTAGCTGCTAGTTCCATGTAATTGTTATTCAAGAACATGTTTGGCTAAGTGTTGCAGAAGGAAGTGTTATTCTAATGCAGTTTATATATTTTTTGCAGCACGCTTCTAATAAGAAACAACGCAATAATGTGATGAATAAAACTATGCATTTATGTAGCCTTTTATTTTACTTCTAATAATTACTTTCTGTTTTTACTACCATGAGCTTATTCGTAATCTTTTTTTTTTTTATGGCTTATTCGTAATCATCAAAACCTCTTTTTTGCCACCAGGCACACAAAGGCAGTGGAGCATTTGGAGATTTATATATTCAAGACTTTAGTTCACACTAAGCTTAGAACTTATGTGACTGCTTTACAATGGTGTTACAGTCATAATTGTGGATAACAATGTCACTTATAAAGAAATCATTTTATTCTTTTCTTGCATATAGTGTGGAGAGGATGGAGCCTGGGGAAAGTTTTTCTTACTAGAGATGGCCCGAACCTCCGATTTTCGGTTCACGAACCGCAAACGCGAACTTCCGCAAAAGTTCGGTTCGCACAAACTTTCGTGAACCGCAATAGACTTCAACTAGAAACACTTATGCTGGCCAGAAAAGTGATGGAAAAAGAGGTTTCAAGGGGTCTAACACCCGGAGGGGGGCATGGCGGAGTGAGATAAACGCCAAAAGTCCAGGGAAAAAATCTGGATTTGACGCTAAGCAGCGTTTTAAGGGCAGAAATCACATTGAATGCTAAATTGCAGGCTTAAAGTGCTTTAAAACATCTTGCATGTGTATACATCAATCAGGGAGTGTAATTAGAGTACTGCTTCACACTGACACACCAAACTCACTGTGTAACGCACCGCAAACAGCTGTTTGTGTAGTGATGGCCGTGCTGGACTGGTGCGAACCATGACGAGAGTGCAGGTGATGGCGGCTTTCCAGCCCATATGGTAGCTGGGCTGAGGTAGCTCAATGACAGAACAGTGACTGTCCAGCTGATCAAATTTGGTCTGTCCACAATGAAGCAACAACCTTATTATTGTGGGTGTGATCACCCCCCCCCCGAGACACTCATATAGCTGGCGGTCATTGCTTCATTGTGATACGCAAGCCCCTTCACCGTGTCAAGGTAATGATCACGAAGGGGAATTGGCACATGTACATGCCTTATGTTTTGTTGTTGCAGCTGCAGTGCACCCAGAAAAATTAGGCAGGCATGTACACACACCAGAAAAATTATTATAGCAGCCAGTGCTAGCAGCGGCCTTAAAAAATCAGGAATCCGCCTGGAGTCCTGGACCCTGTTGGTGGTGACGGAGAAGGCAGTCAACTGGCCTGCGGGCAGAGATGCTGTGTGGGGAGCGACTTAGTCTTGGGGCAGGTAGTCACACGGTGTGCAGGCAGAGATGCTGTGTGTGGGGACTGACTTAGTCTTTGGGCAGGCCTGAGCATGCTTTGCAGACCAGGCATCTGTGGTCAGATAGACCCTTGACCCAACGCTGTGTGCCAGAGATGTCACCACTTGCCTTTCAACATCACGGTACAGTTTAGGTATTGCCTTTTTTGAGAACAAATTGCGGCCTGGAATCTTCCACTGCAGTGTGTGGCTTTGCTTTTGTGTGCTGCTTTTTTTCTCAGGTGGTCATCCAGTTGCAGTGTGTGCTTTGTAATCATGTGCCTTTCTTAAGGTAGTTGTCCCTACGCGTGTCTTGGTCTTTCCACAGCTCAATTTTCGGTGGCAGAGAGTACAGATGGCATTGCTCTCATCTGAGGCAGACACACAAAAAAATGTCCACACCGCTGAGCCCTGGGGTGATGGCACTTTGGTGGTGGCGGCCGACTGAGTTTTAAGTGGGGTGTCAGAATCGGAGCAGGAGGAGGAAGATATGTCACACTTCTGTGCAGAAGCTGAGAAAGATGAGGTGTTCTGTGTTAAATAGGCAACTACGTCCTGACTATATTGGGGGTTGATGTCACGTGCCCTCTCCTGAACACTACTTTGGTCGAGGGCCGCACGAAATCACGACAGCGTGACCTCGAACAGACCTTCCAGGTGGCCTGCCTCGGCCTTTTGTTTTGTCCATATTGGGGGGGATGAAGTGAAAGGTATGCACTGACTTGACTAATACAAGGTGCAGTCACACAGGTGCAGGAGTGGTATATCACACTGCGTGCGCTTACATAGGTAGGTGGGTGCACTGAACACAACAGGTAGGTATATGCAGTGATGGGTATTACAAATGTGCATCTGTCACACACACATACCGTGAACAGGTACAGTGACTGGTGGTATTAAATATCACACTGCGTGCGCTCACGTAGGTAGGTGGGTGCACTGAACACAACAGGTAGGTACATATTCAGTGATGGGTATTACAAACGTGCACCTGTCACACTCACACACCGGTACCGCCGTGAACAGGTGCAATGACAGGTGGTATTAACAATGCGTGTGCTCACGTAGGTAGGTAGGTGCACTGAACAGTGAACAGGTGCAGTGATTGGGATGGGATTACAAATCTGCAGCTGCCTGTCACACACTCACAGGTAGTCACTGTATGTGCTGGGCCTGGCAGTGGCACAGTAGGAATTACACTAAAGGCCAGCTGCGACTGACTGACAGGGCTGTATATAATGCAAGTGGGCCACACACACATAAAAATAGCTCACAAGAACAAGATTAGCTCTCAAAAGAGCTGTTGAGGGGTGCTTTTTTAGCAATAAGAATCAGCAAGGAGCAAGCTAACAAGCCTACAAGAGCCTAACTAAGCTTTCCCTATGTGAGTCTGCAGCAGCTCTCCCTTCTCTAATTACTTCAGGCACATGAGTGAGTCCAATGCCTGACGCTGCCTGCCTTTTATAAGGGGGGGAGTGGCTCCAGGCGGGAGTGTTGCCTGATTGGCTACAATGTGCCTGCTGACTGTGATGTAGAGGGTCAAAGTTGACCCTAATGATGCACTATGGGGGCAAATCGAACTTCCGGAAAAGTTTGCGGTTCTCCGCAAACACGAACCACGGAAATTCGCCGGGAACCGTTCGCCGGCGAATCGTTCTGGCTATCTCTATTTCTTACTATTTGCCTTCCAGTTGGTAAGACTTACTCTTGGGTGCCAAACCCAATACCGGGCACGACCCAGTCATGCTTGGCGAATAAACTGATTCTGATTCTGATCCTAATGAGGCTTCCCCCATCCTCCTGTGTAGCCCATATACAGTGCTGGCACCCCCAAAATAGCACCTGTAACACATGAAGAAATTTACCTTTGGGATCAAGCGCAGGCACGGTACCATCCCTCTCCTCGTGCTCCAGCAGGAACTAGCCTAATCCGATCGGGTCCACTCTACCGCGAGACGCCTGCATGGAAGAATGGACACGATCGGGCTTGGCTATTTCTGCTAGAGCCAAAGGGGAAGATGGTACCGTGCCTGTGCTGGATCTGAAAGGTAAATATTGCCGTCTGCTGCTGGGGTCCCAGTGCTGGATCAGTGCTGCAAAGGAGGAAGGGGATAGGATTCAGAGGCTTCCCCCTCCGAAGGTAAGTACCCCCAGGGGCACTTATTTTTATAAAAGATTCTCTTTAACATTTGTGAATTTTCAGTTGCATAATTCAGTTGATAAAAACTGCTATACAACAGTGAGGAGTGAAAATGCCAATATTCTTTTCGCACTTTTGTGAAAATGCAGTAATTCAAAATTTGATTTTCGAGCAAAAATGTCTTGAACATAATTTTGCTAGTTATGAATAAATACATTTGTAGATTCCATGAAAGCAGCACAATTGTAAAAATGTGTTTGCAGGCAGCCATACAGGGCAAACTTTTATACTCAGAGGGTTGTGTTTTGTCTGACTGGTGAACATTGATGAGGTTTCTGGGTCAATAGTATTTTATAGAATCATAGAAGTCCTAATATGGTTTGAAAAGAAAATGAGTTCCTGTTTATATTTGCCTTAGCAATAGCAAGCAAATTTTGAATATGGTCCTTATATTCCAGGATGAAAATTTGTATTTTTGCATTACTTTCTTATATCCATTTTCAGTGACCATACTACAACCATATGAGGTATTGTGAATATATTTTCAAAATCCAAAATAGAATTTTCAATGTTAAAATGACTTTGGCGAATATTCAAGCTCAACACTATTATATGAAAGCATTCCTAGTATAGTAAACAATATATATATAACAATACTACTATGCAATCTTTTAACGGGGTATGCCTTCAGTTTTTTGAGGCCTAGAATGTTTAATTGATGTGATTTAACCTGGTGATAGATCAGAATCAGAATCTTTTATTTCGCCAAGCACGACCGTGCCGTGCCCGGAATTGGGTTTGGCAAGTACAAGGCTAGTGTGAGAACGAGCAGGACATACGATACATATATGTAAGCAGACAGGCAATATAAACGATACAGTTACAGCATTTGGACACATTTGAACATGTATATATGAAGTGTGCAGCCGTGCAGTCAGGCTAGATGCTATCAGACACCACTTGTCGTGGTAGGATGAGGAGGGATCTAAGGCCCATATGCAATTCATTTTCTCACCCCAGTTATCTCCCAAGAAATAACCCTCAACATCTCTGTAAACTAAATTTTCAGCATTCTACAAATGAAAATGTACCCAAAAGTTGGGTGAGAAAACATTAACAACACATATCTTTTACCACTTCCGGATCCCTGGTACGTATATATGTACTTCAGTGTTTTCGGCCACATGTTCCCTTCGTCATCTGGTCCCTGAACGATGAATGTGTTCCCAAAGCTAATCAAAGTAATGAATGGTTACCAGCATCAGCGAGATACGTGTGGTCATTCCCAAAGTGAAAGTAAACACACACATTAACATCGCTTACAGTGTTTTGTTCAGTACACTTGATTAAGTGTGGGCACATCTCGTGGTCAAAAAGTAAAACACATTTTTATAAACATTAAAATACATTAAAAATAAATCTCCAAATTGTTAGTAAAGTATACAGAAATGGAAAAAATACAACAAGGCCTGCCTAATTCTCTTTTTGACTTATTCTGTACTTTAAAGGATAAATGTGGCCAATGTAACCAATTTCGGCCTGCTCTTCGTACCGGTTTTCATCCAACTTGATTATATCCATCGGCTACCAAGTCGAATAATCTAAGGGCACTTACTCCTTCCCTAAGATGTCAGATGTTGTATAAAAACATTGACAACTTGAAAAAAAACATTTTTAAAAGAAAATGCCACTTCATAGAAACAGAGTTGTTAAAGGATACACCTGACAAACCTGAAAAAAAATACCCACCTGGGGCTTCCTCTAGCCCCTAGAATTCTGTTGGGTCCCTTGGTACAGCTCCGCACTGAGCCAGGCCTTCGCTCTCCCCTCCATAAGATCAAGACTCATGGCCAGGCATGGCTCATAGCTAGAAACTTTGCAAGGATTTTTATGTCCATTAGGTGAAGGGATATGCATCAGTAGGAATCACACAGTGTAGGGATCTTACCAGATTCAGGAAGTACCACTTAAAGGACTTCAGTCATGGTAGTGGGGAGTTGCTATTTTTCATTAGCTTCTGTAAAGACCTCGAGTAGGAGACTCTGAATATTTTTTGTAGAGGTCAAAGGGCAATGTCTAGCTGAGTTCTCTGGGAGTCTGTTAGTCGGTGTGTAGATACTCCTTATAGATACATTTTTTGAGTATATGTGGCTGCTGTCTTACTTCTGTAGTAGGCTGCAAATGTAGTAATCAGGTCCTGTGTGGAGTAGTGGCTGCAGAGCCACCCGGTGTAATCATTTTAAATATGATAGGGGAGGATTTTGCCATATGAGGTAATAGGGTACTTCAGAGGAACTTATTTGCATATCGAGGACGGTGAGGGAGACAATGGTCTGAAAGGGGCAGAAGGAAGCCCAAGGTATGTATACATTTTCCCCCAATGCCCTCTCAGGTTCCCTTTAAGCCCCTAATGGTCCATGCAAAACTTTAAGAGATGGAGTCATGTTGAAACACTGGGGATATAGGGCTTGATTCGCTAAGCTGCACTGCTATAGCAGTGCAGCTTAGTTTGAGCAGTGCGAGTTAAAATCCTCAGCGCACACTATGGGCTGTATAGCGTGCACTTCTAACTTGACAGACAGCCTATTGGGCCAATCAAAGTGCGGGGATCACGTCCTAAGCAGCTACAGGATGAGACAGGGCCTAGGGCAGGAGTAAAGGAGTGGCCACTAAATACAAGGGAGCGTGCATAAGTTAGAAGCGCACGCTACACAGCCCATAGTGTGCACTGAGGATTTTAACTTGCATTGCACAAACTAAGCTGTGCCTCTTTAGCCCATAGTATTGTATGAAGCTACATAGGGGATATTTCAACTGATAAGTTAACATAGACCCTTCAAAAAGTAGACTTGTGCAAGTTGTTTGTGCATAGTGCAATTGGTTGAATCTGTACCTTGTAAAGATAATAGTAGCAAAAAAAAAAACTGAAACCCACCCTGCTTTGTCTTCCAAATAAATGGAGCTATAACCCAACAACAACATTTTGGTAATGCTAGAAACAGATGCCTGAATCACATCCACTAAACATCTGCTGGGGAAACCCAGCAAGTGTGTATCATAAATAACTGCAAACAGTTCAACAATAGTGAAAAGTAGAGATGTCGCGAACTTCCGAATCTTCGCGGTAGGTTCGGTTCGCGGAAAAGTTCACGAACCGCAATAGACTTCAATGGGGATGCGAACTTTAAAAAATAGAAAAATTTATGCTGGCCACAAAAGTGATGGAAAATATGTTTCAAGGGGTCTAACACCTGGAGGGGGGCATGGCGGAGTGGGATACATGCCCAAAGTCCCGGGGAAAAATCTGGATGTGACACAAAGCAGCGTTTTAAGGGCAGAAATTACATTGAATGCTAAATTGCAGGCCTAAAGTGCTTACAAACATCTTGCATGTGTATACATCAATCAGGGAGTGTAATTAGAGTTCTGTTTCACACTGACGCACCAAACTCACTGTGTAACGCATCGCAAACAGCTGTTTGCGTAGTGACGGCCGTGCTGGACTGGTGCGCACCGTGGTGAGAGCGTAGGCCGTGGCGGTTTTCAAGCCCATATGGTCGCCGGGCTGTGGTAGCTCAATGATAGAACAAAAGTGACTGTCCAGCTGATCAAATTTGGTCTATCCACAATGAAGCAACGACCTTATTATCTTCTTGTATGTAGGTAGGTAGGTGTCCCAGTAGTTAGCTAGGCATAGGTTTGAGTCCCAGTATAGGTAGGTAGGCATAGGTAGGAGTCCCAGTATAGGTAGGTAGGCATAGGTAGGAGTCCCAGTATAGGTAAATAGGCATAGGTAGGTGTCCCAGTAGTTAGCTAGGCATAGGTAGGAGTCCCAGTATAGGTAGGTAGGCATAGGTAGGTGCCTCAGTAGTTAGCTAGACATAGGTAGGAGACCCAGTAGTTAGCTAGGCATAGGTGGAGACCCAGTATAGGTAGGTAGGCATAGTTAGGTGTCCCAGTAGTTAGCTAGGCATAGGTAGGAGACCCAGTATAGGTAGGTAGGCATAGGTAGGTGTCCCAGTAGTTAGCTAGGCATAGGTTGGAGTCCCAGTATAGGTTGGTAGGCATAGGTAGGTGTCCTAGTATAGGTAGGTAGGTAGGTGTCCCCGTATAGGTAAGTAGGTGCCCCAGTAGTTACGTAGGCATAGGTAGGTGTCCTAGTATAGATAGTTAGGCAGGGCCTGGCTGGCACAGTAATAACAATTACCAAGGTCCAGCTGCAACAGATAGGGCTGTATAATGTCAGTGAGCAACACAAAAAAAAACACATCTGGAAAACATTATCTCTCAAAAGAGCTGTTGAGGGGATGCTATTTTAGCAATAACAATCAGCCAGGTGCAAGCCAAGACCAAGAGCCTAACTAATCTTTCCCTAGAAGAACAAGCCTGCAGCAGCTGTCCCTAGTCTGTCTCTAGCAGGCACACGAGTGAGTGTAATGGCCGGCAAACCTGCCTTATATAAGGGGGGTGGGGCTCCAGGGCTTAGTGTAGCCTGAATGGCTACAATGTGCCTGCTGACTGTGATGCAGAGGGTCAAAGTTGACCCTCATAGTGCATTATGGGGCGAATCAAACTTCCGCAAAAGTTTGCTTGGTCTAGGCGAATGCGGACCCCCAAAGTTCGCCTGGAACCGTTCGCTACATCACTAGTGAAAATCAGTCATAAATGGCACCACTGTCCTGCCCAGTACATCCCATTAGCAAAACTAAACAGTAATGTTTTGTATGGCAATCAAGGTTGTCAGCAATTCAGCGTTGCTTTAGGATTGTTGGCATCATAGATTTAGCACAGAAGGGGAAAGAGGTATATGGGCCCCAGTGACAGCTAGAGACTTCCCAAAAACTGGGGAAATAGATAGGTGAAGGGGACATAAGGAAGGACACAGAGGAGAACCATTAACAAATATGTTGCCTGATGTCTGACCTGAGTACATATGTGGGCGCAGGGTGAGCCGAATGAAGACTCACCCTACTGCTGTTCAAATCCCCAGCAGCCTTAAATACTATTCTCTATCCAAATCATAGCAACACAGAGGGATGAGTAATTCTGGATCTGGCTATCGCATTGTGCAGTGTAACATTACTGCTATGGTGGCACCTAGTTTCGGCACTGAGTGCCAAAACCATTGCTTCATCTGACCTATATAGCATACAGGGATATAAGTGCCCTAACCACTTTAAGTTTAAGTTGGTTAAGTCACGGAAGGAGCACTGACGTGCAAAATGGCTGCCCACTTGCACCCTGCACCCACTACCATCCACCTCACCTGGCGGTAGGACCATTTCTGCTTTATGCAGTCAAGTGCAACTACAGTATGTATTAGGACACATATGTGTGGCCTGCGTTCAATTAATGACACTTTTGAACTGCAGTGTTGGATTTTCTCCTCTATTGATGCATGTGTATTTAGGAAACGCCACCTTGGAGGTCCTTGGAGTCAGCTTGTTTCCTATTTGCGTGAAGACATTTTTTAGGACTTTCCATCGTCCACTAACATTGTCATTGGTAGCAATGTGCACCATCAGAGCTGGGTCCTCCTCAGCCCCACCCATCACTTTGTCCCTGCCTACCGTCACATGCCAAACCCTTAGCAGTAGACAGAAGGGCCAATGGGGATGAGAACGTTCCTGATCTGTTATAAACAAAAACTGCTCCAGTCAATTTTTTTCTTCTTTTTTTTTTTAAACATGGATTCTTGCTCTTTCCTTATTATACATTTTTTTGTTTACAATAGCTCACAAATATGTTTAATATAGTGTGAGATTAATTTTAATTTATAAAAAAAATCACCATAATTTCCCTCAACTGTAATAATCATACATCATAATCACATTTTAATTTCACCCTGAAATGCTGTACGGTCTATGAGTTCGGATGTCTCTTCTGTCAGTTTGGGGGTCCTTCTATAGTATATACATATTTTGGGAAACTTGCTAAAATGTTGTTGTTTTTTTATTCAGTTATAATCAAAGCATATATAACAACTGAGTTGATATGTCCAGTAATGTTTATGCAAACAATGATGCTTTAAATATTGTAGCTATGAATTTTCAATATACTAACCTTATTTACCTATGTTTTGCACAGCTGAAAAGGGAAACGATGATTTCTATTCGAAAAGACGACACCTTGCAGAGCTTGCAGCAAAAGGAAGCCTTCCTTTACACCCTGTCCGGGTGGAGCAAGAAAGACCATACAGCCCAGAAGGTGGCACTCATGGAAACACATTAGGTGGAAGTCTTGGTGGAACTATTGGAGGTAGTCTTAGTAATTCAATGGGAGGCACACTTGGAGGCACCCATGGAGGCTCAATGAGTGGAACTTTAGGTGGCACTCTTGGTAGTGGAACACTGGGTGGCACTCATAGTGGCACGTTAGGTGGCACACTGGGTGGGACTTTGAAATTAAATGGACAGAAATCCAAAGTGAACAAAATGCATAATCATCCACTTTCCTCATCATACACCCCAGACTACAAAACGTGGGACCACAGTGACCATTCCCTGCGGCGGCAGGCCTATGCAGCTAAGAAGCATTGCCCAGTGGAATCAGTAAATGAACCAGCGCAGAATCATCACTATGCTCAATCACAGCCATACTTTGTAACTAACAGCAAAACTGAAGTAACTGTCTGAAAAACTTCACCCCACTGGAATTAAACACCACAGAGGGTAAATACATGGAAGTCCTTGTATGCAGCATATCGAGAGGAACAGTTTGGGATTCACGTGTCTAGCAATACCATCAAGGAATGCAATTAGGGATTCCATTTTTACTTCACAATGAAGATTATGAAAGAAAAAAAAACGTTTGCCTATGCTTTTTGTAAACAAAAAATATATAGAAATTTAAATTTTATGATATGAAGTAGCACAACAGGGCCTTCATCTCTGCAAAAATCAGAGTGTTTGGTCCCAAGAGGGGAAGATAACAAAGTAGAAAGTTACATGGGCCAATATTTTTGTAAGAAAACAATAATAAGGGAAAACATTGGTTTCAGAATGATTTATTTCATTATCATCACTTTGCACATCTGTGAAAATCCATTGGAATTTAGGCCTTTCCATCCATAAAAAGCAAAAAAAAAAAAGCAAAAAAAACAAAAACAATCAAAAAAATTAAATAAAATTAAATAAAAAAAATTAACAATAAACAGACGGTAAGAACCTCAATAAGACTGTTAAATATGTTTCAATAAAAAGGGAA
The DNA here is from genome assembly GCF_040937935.1 of Hyperolius riggenbachi. Lineage (NCBI taxonomy): Eukaryota > Metazoa > Chordata > Amphibia > Anura > Hyperoliidae > Hyperolius > Hyperolius riggenbachi. The sequence continues at coordinate 143,764,666 of NC_090652.1, forward strand.
TGGAACTTTCTTATTGGTGGAAAGTTCCAAGCTGTTGATAGGATAATGGAGAAAAAAAAACATTGTTTTTTTAAATATCAAATGGTATAAATGGAGAGTAACCTTCTACAACAACAGGACAGGAAAATAAGAATAATTTATTTGAAGAATGATTTGGGAAGATTTCAAAAATCCATGTGTTCTTCCTTTCCCGGCATTCCACAGCAGATGGAGAAAGTATTATGCACTGTCTATAACAACTTCTTTAATGTTATGCCTATTTACACTTGCTTTCAACTGGAAACATTCAAAGTGGGCGGTGCCTTTAATGTATTTATATTGTTCAATGAAGAGTCTTGTTTGATCCTTTTTATCTTTTTGCTTTGTTCTTAAAATTTTGCTAAGTACTAGTCTTTTCTTTGTAATATGGTTTTGAGTATGTTAAAGATATTTCGATCATGTTTTACATATTTACTAAGTATATTTTGAGTGTGTTAGGCATTTGTTTGTTTGTACTTTTTAGGTTACGTATGTTTGCCTAAGGGCCTTTTAACACATTTGTTTTGACCAGCAAAAGTAATGAAAAGAATCTTTAAAAAAATTTAGCTTACATTTTAGGATTGTTTTGTGAATGTCTGCTTAAGTTAGCATGAGGGCTGCTACACCTGACAAATGAATTTTGAACAATACAACCATTTTTTAAAATTTAACCAAATATTAGATTTAAAGCCTACAAAGTAATATCATTTGCTTGACAGATTATTATGAGTTAAACTTTTAATGCATATCCAGCAAATATTAATTCTAATTGTAAGAGAGTAGTTACACAAAAAATAAAACAGTTGTCAGCTTAAATAGAAAACATATATAGTACTATTGAATCACTTTTGTTATGACATCCACTCAGTTTTCCAACTCTCATTCTGCAACTACCCCCATCTTGCTCATTACAATCAGTGTTGGAGACCTCTCACTTAGTAAATCTATTGTTTTATGTAAGAGAACTATCCGGCTGCAAGTGCTATTAGAGAGAATAACTTCCGGTTTCACTTAATTATCAAATGAGTCCTTTTTTTTACTGTAGACTTACTGAGGTGAAAACTATTTTGTTATAGAATTGTCTGTCTACTGGACCCAGTGATAGACAGTCTATATGGAGTGCAGCACACTGTTGGTTATCTTTTAAGGTGGCCATACATCTATCGACTTGACGGCCAATTGAATGGGATGAAAATCATTGCCGCCACATTCATGCCCGATCGACAATGCAACCAATTCCGGGCCAAACATGTCAATCGAGCATGCTGCAACATGACGGGCCATCGCGGTCGATCGGGTGCACGTCATTAATGATAAGCGATATTGGGACGATTGACGAAAGGGAAGAAACCACCAGGCGCTGTCCCCCCAATATCCAATTTTTCTCCAGGTGCAAAGTGTGGTATACATGTGTCCATGTCCGCCGCTGGCTCCGAGCTCTGGCCTGTGTGCATACATGCAACCCCTGTGGTTGCCGGTGTACATATGGACCCGTGTGTGACATCACGCACCCACATTACTTTGGCAACCATGTGGGGTGCGTGTATGGATAGAGGATGGAGAGGCAGACACAGAAAGGTAATGTATACTGCACTGGGCACCATGGAGGCACATTGGACATCAGGGGGGACAGCGTCGGCCCAGCGAGGCGGCATAAGTGGCATCTCAAGGTCAATTCCCAATCAAATTTAGCATGAAATTGATCGAAATCAGCCTGTGGTGAATCAGATTCAATTAGAGAGAAATTTGTCTCTTGATATCACTGGCTGTTGCTAACAATGTAATTATTCCACACATCAGTCTCCTACAAATGTCTGTGTTGTAACAAAGGGATAAAATAAAATAGGTTCAGTTTTCTTTGTCTTTATGTGTAGGCCAAAGTACACCAGAAGTAGGGCTGTGCTGTATACACACAGCTCTCTTGCTCTAAACAAAGGGGCCTACAGCATAGTCAGATTCAGCTGGTTCCCAAAAGTGAGGCATGTGCCCAACCTTTCAGTGGCTATGTTCTGAATTTTGGAATCTTACATAGGCTGGAATGTGGCATGAATGAAAAACATACAAACATTCATTAACACTCTTCCCTCAAGACATTCACAACAAGCTGGAACACTGGCAGCATTAAAAAACTAGGTTGCAAAATTATATGGCTGCAGAAAGGGGACATTAGCTTCCAAAATGAATTGCATGCCAAAGCAATGTGTACTAGACCCTTTCACGAGCAATGAGGTTTCCCCTTATGGAAAGGGTACCTAGTCTACCTATACCAGTCAGTAAGCAAGTAAACATGTTATGCTCATAACTGGACTTCCCGCTGAGGCCTGTCAGGTTCTACCATTCTAGGAAACACATGCCTGCACATAAATCAGTCTAAGATCTCCAGGGAGCAGGATGAGCGTAACAGCCCTCCTTCTTTGTATAGATGGTAGCATGTTTTCATTTCTTGTAATGGGAAGTTCATAGAAGAAAGGAACTTGCTGGATCTTTGTGGATAAATATTGTGAAGTAGGAGAAGTGTAATTACTTGCTTGCAAGGCTGCATACTATAAAGTCTCCTTTTTAGTTTTATGCTATATCTGCAATTTAAGATTGACAAACAAGGCATAGAAAAACTAAAAGGAATACATAAAGATACATATTTTGATCAAAAATGGAAACTTCTCAGTATTTTCTGTAAGTATAGAATTAGCATCTTTAGTATTGAAGGCAATGTACAATGCTGGGTGTAGTCACAATGTCAATTTATTTTGTTACTTTAAATTGCAGTTATGAAGGCCTATTGTATGTTTTCCAAAGTCACATTCTTGTTTGCTTCTAACAGTCCCAGATCAGCTTTTATTTTAAATCAAGAAAAAGAGTGAAAGCTGATAGCACTTCTCCAAATAAATCTCAATTTGATGCACAATGGCAAATGCATAGAATGATAATATTCAAAGCCATGAATCAACTAATAATGAGTGGGTAAAGGTCGGTGTACTGTACATTGTGTACACTGCTGTGTAATTTATCAAGTCCTACTTCTCCAAATTTGAGGCATATGCCCTCTTGCAGTGATTATGCTCAGACCTATGAAATTATGGTTTTTAAGTAAAGAGCAATGTAACAAATCTACATAGACCCTACTGCTTATTATTGTTTGACCTAGGGTAGTTGAAAATGGTGTGAGATGCATCCGGTTGAAAAGGGTGCCTTCAAACTACAAATATTGGGCATGATAGAATAAGCATTGGCAGTGGGGTTAGGGTTAGGAAGTCACCAGAGGGAGGTTATAGCTAGTTGCCCACCGGGAAAGGTAGGAGGTTAAGGTTAGGCACCCACCGATGGGTTAAGATTAAATGCCACCGGGGGACTTAAGCACCACCCGGGGGTTAAAGTTAGGTACTAGGGGGGGGGGGGGGGCTTAAGGTTAGGCATCACTAGGGGTTCTGTGTTTGAGCAGGGTTAGATTAGGTCAAGGTAAAATGTGTAAATATTACTGGTATTTTACTATATAAATTAAATGGTAGAATATCAGTAATTTTGTCAATATTCTACAATTGCCCATTTCCTGTGCCCTTTTTAATGGGCACCTTTATTAAATGTACATCTGATGGTGTGCCTCAAGTTGTGATGAAACTTTTACTGCATAAAGAATTAAGGGTTATGTTGTAGTCCTTACTAAATGTGCTCAGTGTTCCCACTTCTTCATGATTCAAAGTATGACGCTAATCAAGATTAGTTTGGAAGCAGCTTGCAAATGTGGATTTATCTCTATACAGACTTCCAAATAAGATTTTGTTTTAATTAACTTGTTTCATGATTGTATACACCAGCGCTGGTTGTTTGTAAATTTAGAAATCAAATCTGGTCTGTAGAAGTTTCTAAATCTGACAAGGTCTTCAATGCCCTTTTACCATAAACCTTGATGAAAATGTTTCCAGTAAATGTCTCAAGAACACAAATATCAGCTATGGATAAAACTCAATTTTTGCACCAGTTCTTGTATGTTACTTTCTGTTTCAAAGGATTTTATAACATGTGTATTCCTTCAGCTATATAAATATATATAATGTTGTCCATAAATTAGGAGCTATAATCCAATACAGTTTATCAAATCTGCGTATGTGTAAAAATGCTGAGGGTTTGCAGCTTTGACATTATTATAAGAGGGCTTGTCTTTTTAGGATTTTATTTCTTAATTTTTTTCACTATTTATTGCCTTTAGTTGCAGTTTAAGTGTGATTATTTTGTCTAATGGATGTAAAACCTCATTTCTATATGATAACCAGGTAACTCTTTCTGACATACACACTCCTCGTGTAAGCTAATACTTACAATATTAATAATTATAATATGTAAACTGCAGTATATATATTAGAAGTATTTGCATGTACCATGTGCAAAAATAGGTCTTTTAAGGTGTAAAGAAGAATTACCTAAACAATGATAGGCACCAACATAAGTTCACACACTTTAAATACTTATGACTGACAAGAGCTTTGATGTGCAAGTAGCAACAGTGACTATGGAAGGTAGAACAATTAAAATGCAGGCAACATCCTCTTTTCAACCTAAGTCCTTTAAAGCACAGCTGAACCAAGTCAAGAGACCTTTACTTACCTGGAGCTTCTTTCAGCCCCCCCCCCCATAGTTTTGAGGGTGGCCCCTCTGTGTCTTATGGGCCCCTCTGTTGTACCACCACTGTCCCTCTCAGAAAAATCTCCTACCTGGCTGTGTCATGGCTACTGCGCATGCACGTCCTATCTGTTTGCCTTCTCGATTACCTCCTCGACTGCATTCCAGTGGTCAGGAGCATTTTGCGCATGCACGGTTCTCAAAAGAATTGTACTGCACATGCGCAGAGCATTCCCTGCCATGGGAGTGCAATTGAGAAGGCACTCAGCAGCACCACGCAGTAGCCATGACCCAACCAGGTTGGAGATTTTTCTAAGGGGGTCAGAGGCACAATGCAAGAGAACCTGAAGACACTGAGGGACCTCAAAGACTACTGGGGGCTGGAAGAAGCTCCAGGTAAGTAAAATGAATATTTTTTTTATCCGGTTCTGACACAATTTAAAAATTCACATTTTTAGGCACAGTGATCCATCATTATTTTGTTATAAGCTACCAAACACAGCCCCACCATATATACAGCTTATTGACTCTCCTTACCCTGTATTCCCTCACATTATTCCCTTAGATTGTAGGCTCATATTGGCAAGGCTCTCTGGGGGACATTTATTAAGAGTGTCTGAGACAAAATATTGGTAGGTTTTTAGAAATCCATGCAGAACTGTCTCAGACATCTTAAAAAATCACTAGATAGAGAAGATTCCTTCTAAAACTGTTGTAAAATAGGAAGAGCTAGGAAGGTCTCTCAGACAGTGCAGTGTGTGAGGGGAATTGCTGTTGCTGAGGTAACCAATACATCTGCTGTATTGATACTGGCAGGCTCTGATGAGGAATTCAGCAGGGGGGAGGAGCACCTCACAAATCATGTCTAGCCTGCACTCTGCACTATTGGTAGAACTGCTATCAAGCACTTCTTAATCTGCAGCAGTTTAGGGATGGATTTGCACTTTTCTTAACTGTAGTGCAGCTCTATAAATTCATGCTAAACTAACACTATTACCTAGGATTTAAGAAGGTTCTTATTATCATGCAGAACTGTCCTCCCTGCTGGTTAGAACAGTTTAAGAAGAAAAAACTGTCTTTAATGCTTTGATAAATCTGGCCCATAGTCTTCTTGAATCTTGGCACCATTACATTTACTTTCTTATCCCTATGTACATTTCATAGTTTGATTTTTGGGACTGTGTTATTTGTATATTGCCCCTGTCTGGCCAGGTACATTGTTTGTATCGTTGTATAATAGAATATTTAAATTCCTCAGCACCATGGAATCAGCTTGCCCCATAAAATTGCATTATAATAAGGGTCGAATTTACATTTCAGGAGCCTATAGGCACAGAAGACATGATGCCATGTTCCAGGTCATGCCCCCTTTATGCTAATAAACACAGAAAAGTATACATACATTTAACCACTTAAGTGCCAGCGGTGTCTCTGCCCCCTTAAGAACCAGAGACCGCTGGTACAATAATGACGGAATCCCAATGAATCGCCGCATATACCCGCCGCAATCACCATCACCGCCGCATGTTACGTGAATTTTTTTCTGTATACAACATACAATCATTTCCAAAAAATATGCATGATTATTGTTGCTAGCAAAATCAATCCTATACTTGTATGCTATACAAATGAAATACCATAATTGCTCAAATCACTTGCATCCATTGAGAAATAGGGTCTTTTATAGGTTTCCAAATGCCTTTCACAAGAGCTAAAATGCTTTAGCTAATGTTTGCTGTTTTATTGATTCTTATTTGCCCTTGAAACTGTGTAGGGGAGGGAAGGTTTGTACTTATAACTGTTTACATTATAGAGATCTTCACATTCTGTGTCAGTAATTTAGCGTAATGCATATCATGAAATTAATTTACTGTTTATCTTTCACATCAAGATGAAGGTTCTACAAATGCTAATGCTCAATCATCTAATTAAAAAGTAATTTTCCTGGAAAGAGTATGCATTTATAAAGCTTATTTTCCTGTAAGCTGTAATACCTTATAATGAACAAATCAGTTCTGTAATCTGTTGTGTTCTACGATTGCAAAAGGTCACTTGGTTGATCAGTGATGTGCATCTTGATTATTTCTTTATCGTCTGCTCTGGTCTTTTCCAGGAATTTCACAAAGCAGTAGTGGAAATGTGTGTAGTCATTCTCTAGTGTAAATAAAGAGAGTAAGAAAGTTGCTAAAACTTGCACAAGAAATGCCCACTTGGCTTTTGCTGCAGTTGCAGGGAGTCCAGCCATTCCTGCCCTTATGTGGGTGGATGGAAGCTGACCTGAAGCACAATGTCTTCAAAAGTGATGCAGGATAAAATTAAAAAAAATTAAAATGTCAAACCTGCAGAATGTGTGGGATCTGTGCATATTGTGCCATTATACCTTATAATCCACTTAGCTTATCTCTATTTACTGCAACAGTTAAAAGAAAATGTTTCAATGCTTACTTACTTACGTTTTATGTGCACAGATAGCACATTCCATTTACACTGTTTCTAACAGAAGCTGACAAAGAGAAGGGTCCTCGTTTGCTGCCAGTTATTAGATTAGCAAGAGTGTTGAAATGAGCAAAATAGACCCCTGCTTAGTTATTTAATCATGCAACAAGGTAGGATTTTATGGAAAAATATGTACCAATACATTATTGTCATAGTTGCAAAGAAGTACAATTTGAACTTGAAACTGAATTGAACTGCAAATTGAAACAGATCATTTTATTCTAAATAAAATACAACATGTTTATTTTTTATAACAAAAGTGTTTTTCCATTTAAAGAAACAGCAAGGTATTTTTCAAATCAGATTTTTTTTTTGTTATGAACTACAAGTTAAAGTACTTTCATTTGGCTTTTACAGTAGTATATTAAACTCTCCCACATAATATTTACAATAAAATATTATTATTTTCACACGATTTTACATCCAATAAAACGTCTCTTAATTCTTTTTAAAAAAATCTTTTGTATGGATATTTGTATTTTGTGTGCAATAATTGTACACATTCAGCCTGTTGAGCGGAAATTACTGATGTCACCTTGTGGACACAGGGCTATCCTTTCATGTTGCCTCAGTGGTTTTAGGAAACTATGCATTCACGGGACTGAATAACAAAGAAAGTGGAACAAAATGGAGCCGTGATTTTATAGCAAAAATAAAAACACTTGCTTAACTTGAGGGAACAAATTTGATTGGTTGTTGAGAACAGCTGCTTCTCTTTTGCTCCAGCTTTAGTAAATGAGCCTCACTGTGGTACCGATCACATGGGTTGGCATAGCAATACATTCATCCAGGGGTATAGCATAGTGCTAGATACCCAGTTGTTGTCATGACTGCTACACCAGCTGTTTCTGCACTGAATTTACTAAATAAATTAAACTTTAAAATTATTATTTTCATGATGTGGCTAAATGCATTTTGAAAATGAAATATAAACTTAAGTGGGGAATACGCGAAGGTAATTGTATGCAATATAAATTGGAAAATATAATAATATATTATTTTGAATATGGCTATGCATTGTAAAAACTATCCTCATAAGTAATATGGGTGTAGTACAGAGGTAAAACAATAGTTATTGCTCCCAAAGGACCTCCAAAAGACTCTTCAGCCGAGCGAGCACTCCGTATGCTTCTGCTCACTTTACACTTGCCTGAACCATGAACCGTGACTCTGCTTCTACTAAGCATGTCTCTGAGTAAGATGTTCTAACTGCTGTATGTTGTTAACTAAATACCCAGTTTAATGCTTTATTCAGTTTTTTTTAGGACTAGAGATGCTAACAGTTGAGCAAAATGAGAGAAACAATAGGTTTTGGTATGTACAGTTTGGTTAAAAGTAAGAATTTTATTTGAGGAAATAAACAGTTACAACTGCACAAAAAATTGTTATAATGGTGCAACTGCAATAACAAAATGATTCAAAAGAAGGTTATAGCCAATGAATATATCTTAACACATATTGAAAATTCAATATTTGGTTGAAATCGCAGTGCTATGTCATCTTCTTTGTTTTTATGTATCCCAACAGTTTTAAGAACATTGATTGGCTGGTTGTAAGGAATGGGCAGTATCCTCTCATTTACTGACATTCTTGCTGAATTCTCTTTTAATGCGGAGGTCACAATGAAATGACCCTAACATGGCAGCTGTTGATTTTATTTTAATACCCTACATTCCTTTCATGTACACAAGAGTCAGGCAAATTGTAAAAAAGGAAAACCAAAATTAAACAAATCCAAAAAGTTTTTTAGAGGAAGAAATAAACTGTCATGTCACCCATGAAGAAATTATGTCATGTCACCCATATTTATTAAAATGTGAACATAAATCCAAAGTCTTCTATCATTTTCTTTCCCTTTTTTAATTATCAGTGAGTCTACAAAGACTTCACTTTAGGTATACTTTTTATTTACACATTTATTATTTTACATGAGACTTTTTTTTCTATAAATCTGAAGACATATCAACAAAAGTTGTTTAGGTAATATCTTTAATGATTAGGTGCAGAAGATTTCCTTGCAAGCTTTCAAAACTTTAAGTTTGTTCTTCGGGCATGATGCAGAACTGGATCAGGTTCTGATTACATTTTTAAAACCAAACCACATACTACTGACTTTTTGAATAAGTCAGTTGACAAAAGGAGTCCTGCACTAGTTACTACATAGTGTACTACATTTAGTACAACTCAGTGCTGCATTGATTTCTTGAGTCAAGGCCATCTCTGGTAAAGGTACTCTATGCACCTCTCATGGGTATGTCTTTAAGCCAGACAACTTCCAACAAAGTCGTGCTATGACCCCTCTGGAGGAGCCTCTTGCAATGGCCATGCGTGTCACTTCCTCTTCCCGCTTCATTCAGTGATGCACATCTCTAACAGAGAAGACAGGGTTGACCCGGAATTCTAACATAGCCAAGGATGGCAGACGCGATTTTTAAATTGAAATCAAATGAAAACTATTTGGTGTAGAATGGCAATTCAGGCATCAAATGAAAGAGGAAAGCACAAGCTACAGAAAGGTATGCATCTTTAAGTACTTTGCAGTACTGGTCTGAGTCTTAAAGGCATACCCATCAGAGGTGCTCGGAGTCCCTTTAAGGAATTCCTTTAACTCTCTTGGGTCTTCCAAGTCATTAAGGGCCAGATGCAATAAACTGCATAAAGTTGCTGTGCGCTCCCTGCTGCACAGCAGTTTTACCATTACTATTGCTGGTGGAGCACTGTCCATTAACCAGTTAGCACCATTGGCATTAGTAGTAACATGTGCATTGCAATGGTAATGTGCGTTACACTGCACATTGCCATAGCAATGTGCACATTACCACAGTAAGGCCCCATGATACTAACAGGTTAATTGGTGGTGCTCCACTGACAGTAGTAAAATTAAATTTGCTATGTGCTCTCTCCGCAAAGAAACTGTACACAGTTCATTGCATCTGGACCTTGTAACTATTGAGAGGCTGGCAGGGGATGTATGCTCCCACACCATTTCAAAGAGGTAACTTAAAGATTGAAATGCATTGATTGTACCAAATCAAAACCAATATTGAATTTTCAGTACTCAGTCAAAGGAAATATTCTGAAAATAGTTTGCCATGCATAAATCATTCAAAATTATCACTCGTGCTTTATATGGAACAAATTACTACAGCTCTATCTGATCAGCATACTTTTTTAAAATGAATTTTCTGAAAAACTGGGAAAGTCATGTTTTTAAGATTATACAAAGTTTGTTGGTTAAAGTAGTATTACCGTATTTATGGTGAGGAAATATTAAAAGATATAACTGTGCAATGACAATGATAACAAGATTATTATTATTATTATTATTGCTTAATTTTCTTGGTGATTGATGCCATTCAACCTTGTACTTCAAAGTGAAATAGCTAAGTACTGTATGCAAATAAAAAATTAGTTGTCTTTCAGAAATGTCATTAGAAAAATTTTAAATCCCATTCTTATTTTTATTAGCCACCAAAACTATCTGTATTCCGAATTGGATTAAATTATATGGTTATGTTTTTGGTTTATGAAAGCAGTACATGGACATTGTATTTGTATTCATGAGCTGCAATGTTTTTAATTTTCTTTGGTTTTTTTTTCTGTTCTTATTTGCCCTCTTATAGAATGTTGCTTTGTTATATTGTTTCTTATGCTTTCATTACAAATGTTGTGGACATATTTTATGTAAAAATTCTTTAGTAAATGTATGTTCTAAAAGTAGGCTGGTGTTTATACTTGTCAGCAGCAAAGTCTAATACACCGATAGTTCCTACAATAGCATATTTGTGTTTCCTTTTAACCTTCTTTTATATGAAGAATGTTTGTTTTGTTTACATATGTACTCATTCTATACTATATGAATTTCTTACCTGGCAATAAAAAAGGATTATATGTTAGCCTGAGGTCCTGCTTTATGAATAGTAATGCTAACATTTATTTGTCTATTGATCTGTATATTTATTTACCATCTACACACTGACCGTATCCTTTTCCCTCTAGAAAGGCATAAACACAAATGTTCCAATGATTCCAATGCCTCGTCAGGTCTATGCATAACCTAGCTGCTCCTACTCTACCCAGGCCCGGATTTACCATAAGGCACTGCAGGCACATGCCTACAGACACCTGATGATGGAAAGGCGGCTCCTTCCTCTCTCTGAATGCCTCCCTCCCGCTTTCCCTACGCAGAGTCCCAAGCAGAGCGTAAATGAGAGGATACTCACTCAGCATTCCAATGATGAGATCTTCCTTCAGTTGAGGGCACCACTAGCTACTTAATATTGAGGGTACTTCTGGCTAATTAATACTAAGGGGCACCTGTAGCTACCTATGACAGGCAAGGGAAGTAAGGGAGAAGTGACAGCTGGGCCAGCCAGCACACTTGTGGTGTAGTTTGGTGGGGGTTTGTAGATTCATGAAGGGTGAAGTCTAAGGTGCCAGGAAATCTGTGCCTATAGGCTCCAGTGAGGTAAATCCGGGCCTGACTCTACCCATTTCTATTTTGAGTATATTTAAATCATGCAGCCTTCCTGTACATACTACTTAATGGACATGGGCAGTGGTGGGTAATCTGGCAATTCAAAACCTAAGCATTTTAATAATAAATTATTAGTAAGAGATCACGACAATTTATCACCATGGGCTGCATATATAACAAAATAAAACAGTTATAACATGAGGCCAGAGGGGGTTTCTGGAAGTGGAAAGCTTCAAGTACTAAACAATTAGGATATTTGAGACAAAAAAGTAAAATGTTCAAGAAACCAAAACGTCAGAGGAACTTAAAAGTTATTTTCTTTTATATTGAGCTACTCAGATGCAATACTCTGGTCCATAACATTTTTTAAAAAAGAAAGAAAAGTAGAGTCCTTATTATCCCTCATTACACATTAACATGCAACTAATATACTCACTCAGTACATATTTTATTCACTTTCTTTTATTAGGTGTAGCTGACACATTTTTATGGTTTTGAAAAATTATTTAACAGTTCCCTTTATGATAAAAAATCCAATTGGGAAGACCTTTCACTTTTGAACATCAATGCAGTAGTATCCCAGGCTAATTTAAAGGCCCAATGCACATAATACCATTATAAAGGAACATCACCTTTCTCACCTACAAAGACAGAAAAATATGCTGTTTACATTTAGAAATAACACTGAATATTACAATCCAATAGTCATCCATCTGTTTGGAATACTTTTTTTTTCTTACCTCCTAGTGACAGCATACTGTCTAGAAAAGTAAGTTTTTTTGTATCACATTTTACTTTTTTATTCTGTTTTCAATTAACTACCAGGTTTAATGCTAGACTATTACACTTCTTTAAATCTGTGATATTACAATGTAGTATTTAATATTTGTTTGGAGTTTTACCTGTTGGTGGAACCGGTAGTTTTTGTTCCAGAAAAAACTTCTTCCTTCACACAGATGTAGTAACAATAAGATACATCCATAGTGTAGTGTTAAAGGCTAAATATGCTCGAAATAAAAGTTCAATGGCAATACATATATGTAGTGTACGTCTGATATATTGTAGGGTCTAGAACAGATACACATTTATAACAAGATGACACATCATTGCATTCCAGCAGTTCTGGAGGTGTGTTTAGCTTCTAAGGGCAACAATGGTTAATTTGCATATATTCAGCAGTGATGCACTGGGAGACATCTCGGAGCTCACTCCAACCTGAATTATCACAAATTCTTTCTGTTTTAAGAAAGCAAACTTTTGTTTTCCTTAGTATTTTAGTAAGGGGGCTTTTAGGACCATTGTAGCCCCTTACACACTCCAATGAGTTCTGGTTCACCATGAGCTTGCTGGTTAGTCTGTACCTCTCGGTTTACAAGCCCTACTCCATAGAGCCAAATTAATCCATGCCATGCACTGATGAGGATCAAACAATCTGAAACAGTCTGTATGCATGTTGGATTATTATGTCTCTGTACAAATTAACAAGCTGACACATCATTGCATTCCTGCGGTTCCGGAGGTGTGTTTAGCTTCTAAGGGCAACAATTGTTAATTTGCATATATTCAGCAGTGATGCACTGGGAGACGTCTCAAGCTCACTCCAACCTGAATTATTGCAAATTCTTTCTGTTTTAAGAAAGCAAACTTTTGTTTTCTCTAGTATTTTAGTAGGGGGTGCTTTTAGGACCATTGTAGCCCCTCACACACTCCAATCAGTTCTGGTTCACCATGAGCATTTTGTCTTCCCCTCCAGCCATGGTGCCCTCCCCATCATGCAAATTTGCCTTTTAAAATCCTGCACATGCTCTGTACATATTATGGGCTGGACTGATGACATCATAAAAGCCAGGCTCATTTTGGTACAGCACTTGGGGAGGAAGTGAGAAACAGAGGAGGGGTAGAGCAGTATAAAAAATAATAAATCTGAGACAGCATGCTATAATTTTTGTCCCAGATGTCTTTCTGCTTACGTGGATCAGATTACATCTCTTTTCACAGTGTGTGTGGGCTGGGTGCAGGGCATGGGGGTGGAGTCATGACATCAATCCGCCAGCATCCTTTGCACTCATGGTTATGACAGGAAAAAAAATAGCCAGGGTGCGATTTAAGACGGGGTGGGGATTTCAAGCCCTTATGTGGAATACAGACCCTGGGGGTAAGAAAATCAATTATTGTGTGTGATTTAATACAGTCAGGTCCATAAATATTAGGACATCAACACAATTCTAACTTTTTGGCTTGATATACAACCACAATGAATTTGAAATGAAACAAACAAAATGTGCAATTTAAGGGTATTTACATTCAAATCAGGTGAACGGTGTAGGAATTACGACAGTTTGCATATGTGCCTCCCACTTGTTAAGGGAGCAAAAGTAATGGGACAATTGGCTTCTCAGCTGTTCCATGGCTAGGTGTGTGTTATTTCCTCAGTATTAAAATTACAATGATCAATTATAAGGTCCAGAGTTCATTTCAAGAGTACTATTTGCATTTGGAATCTGTTGCTGTCAACTCTCAAGATGAGATCCAAAGAGCTGTCACTATCCGTAAAGCAAGCCATCATTAGGCTGGAAAAAAAAACCCATCAGAGACAGCAAAAACATTTGGTGTGGTCAAAACAACGGTTTGGAACGTTCTTAAAAGAAGGAACGCACCAGTGACCTCAGAAACACCAAAAGACCTGGAAGACCACAGAAAACCACTGGTATGGATGACTGAAGAATTATTTCCCTGGTGAAGTGAAGAAAATACCCTTCACAACAGTTGGCCAGATCAAGAACACTCTCCAGGAGGTAGGTGTAAGTGTCAACAATCAAGAGAAGACTTCACCAGAGTGAATAGAGAGGGTTCACCACAAGATCTTGGCATTTTATTAGGTTTAAATCAAACTGTAATAGGTACTCCTTAAGTAGATCAATTGGTTTCAGAACTACGCTACTGCAATGCTAGAGACCTATTTACTACCCTAATAAAGCATTCATTTTTTTAACAAACATTGGCAATTCCAAATTGGTACTCCAGATTAATAGAAAATATTATTTATTTTTGCATTTCATTTCATTAAACATTAAATCTAAAACAAGTTTTAGTGCTAAACATAATAAATGAATATATTTTAATTATAACATGCTGTATGTTTTGTTTATTTGAAATATACAGTATTTATTTTTTCCTGTGGATTGATAAGCACAACAGTGCAAATATAACCCATCCACACCATGCATAAGGCAGATTGTGCATTTTTCATAGCGTAGGCCTCCCTCCTGCTCTGTGACATGCAGTTGCCAAAAAGCCCTAACAGAGAGAGTTGACTCTTTACAAAGGCAGGAAGTTTTATATAGGTCACATGACACACATTTTCTGAAAGGCAATGGGAGCAAAACTTTCCAGTCTGTTTTATTTTAAAAAGTTTGGTGTGATATAGGGGGACTTTCAAAATCTTTGAAAGGTGAAGGACAGCCTTAATAATGGCTTTTCGTTTATAATAATCAGTTGGCAAGTGCAATTACAGAAGTTCAATAAACAGCTAAGAATGTGCTGGTTTGTGTAATATTAACCACTTCAGGACCACAGGTTCCCCTCTCAGTGACCAGGCAATTTTTTACAATTAAGTGCTCTGCAGCTTTAACTTTGTATTGCAGAGCGATACAACTTAGCACACACATGAATTCCCCCCCCCCTTTTCTGCCCACCAACAGAGCTTTCTGTTGGTGGGCTCTAATCACTGCTGTAGGCAGTGTTGTTGTTTTTTTAAATTAATTTATTTGTGTGTGTTTTTTTAATTCAAAATCACTATTTTCTATTTATTTATGTCTCCCCCTCCCTCCCTTTCCCCTGACAGCCAAGCCAATGCAGTGATTGGCTCTCATAGGCATAAGCCTATGTTAGCCGATCGAACAATCCACAGAAGAGGCAAGCCGGGCACCAATAGTTTTCAATTCACCAATTTATTTCATCCCATCCATAGACATAACACAAGCAACGAATAGCTGGTCTGACAGCCGTTTCGCAAGCTAAAACTGCTTGCTTCCTCAGAGACCATTAGAGCTAAATGACACACACATTTAAATACCCAACAGTGTAATCACAGATTAAAGATTGAATGTACAGGGGGGAGGGACTCACCGCAGCTGTATCCGATCCGTTGCCGAGCGGTTTCCGTGTTAGGATGCCGCCCCGAGCCTCCGGTGTGCACTGCGGGAAGTATCCGCCCCTTTCGGGGATGAATCAAGCAGGAGTTTCCTCCCACTGACGCCACCGCTCCAAATCACGGTGACGTCACAAAATCTCGCGTGCTTCTTGCCGGAGGTATCAACAAGCCGGAGTATGCGCTTCATGCTGGTCAGTTGCCATGACAGCGCAACACAGCAGGTCGGGTCGTCCTCTACCCCTGAAAAACAAGAAAAAAGAGACATATAACAGGCATGAATACCATGAATAAATAAACATCCATAGACACATTTGTTACTCTTACACAGTTTAAAAAATTCTAAATAGCGGTGTGGCTAGAGCAATCTTGTTCTTTGGCAATAGACATAAAGGTGGCAATAATCATAAAAATAACCCTAGAACATTGAAAGGAGGAAGGAAGGTTACTTTTCCTGTAAACATAGAAAGATACATACATAGGAGTTGAACAGCCCTACAGCACAAGGAGGACACCCACCACTTATTCCCTACACCTCCGTGCGTGTATCGCACAGGAGAAGGAGCACAATAGCATATATAAACTTTGGGGGGGAAAAAAAGAGAATCTCAGGGGGTAATTCTTCCAAGGAACAGTTAAGAATCAAATTCATTATCTATTTGTTTAGGGAGGGGACCCGACAAGGGGTAGGTGGGGGTACCTGGGAACCTTATTTAATCAATGACGATCTAAAAAGCAATGCAGTTCATTGCGTTCATTGAAACCCAGCCCCCCACAAGCATCGGTTAGGGAGATCAATCTAGCTTCCTCTCTTCGTAAGAACCTTTCCCTGTCCCCTCCTCTATGTGGCACATCCACCCATTTAAGACCAAAAAAATCGCAGACAATCGGCATTACCCCTATGTGTCTCTCTAACATGAGAAATTAGACGGGAGGCCCCTTTTCCTGTTTCGATTGAGTGGTAATGCTCCTGAAACCGAGTACACATTTGTCTTGTCGTTTCCCCGACATAAAATCGGCCACAAGGGCAGACCACAGCATACACTACATACTTCGATCTGCAGTGCATGAACTCGTTTATCTTCAGGGTGGCTCCACCCAGGTGACATATTTTTCCCTGGATGAACTGGTTGCAGTGCGTACAGTTGTGGCACTTATAGTTACCTGCTGGGCGCAGGCGTTCCAACCAGTTTAACTCCCGTGACGTTGAGAATTCGCTGCGCATCAGTATATCCCCTAACGAACGCGCCCTGCGGAAAGATATTAGTGGTCTGTCCCCCAGTGCCGATCTCAAGTCCGGGTTCAATCACAGAGCCAAGTTGTCCCGTTTGTATTTGATTACTCCCCAATGGCAGATAAAATTAAAACAAGCATTTTCAGGAACTGGTCAAACTTGAGAGAGAACCCGGACAGGGACACAGAGAGCCCAATATACTGTAGTATGTATGGATCAAGGAATGAAAGATAAAAGGTAAGTATAGAATACTCACAAACCAGGGTTACCTCTCAGGCAACCACAGTGACAGCAGGTGGGGAGAACAAGCCTGTCCCCACTCAGGACTAAGAAGTCACTCTCTGTAGATAGGAAGAAACGTAGAACGTTTTCCGTCCTTCCACCAAGGGTGGGCTGATAATGTATGCAGGTGAACAGAGGCGCCAATAGAATAAAATAATATAGTAAAAGGTTTAAAACATGGACGTGGTAGAGGTGGAATCCTAGCGACTCCAAAGGACACTAAAACAAGTACGTTTTAAAGTATAACACAAAACGATTTATTTATACACTTCACAATATTCCTAGTAATATTGTGGAGTGTATAAATAAATCATTTTGTGTGATACTTTAAAACATACTTGTTTTAGTGTCCTATGGAGTCGCTAGGATTCCACCTCTACCACATCCATGTTTTAAACCTTTTACTATATTATTTTATTCTATTGGCGCCTCTGTTCACCTGCATCGGTTTTAAATGAGACATGTACTGGTTTTAACATGTTTTTTTTTTTCATTTAATATATTTAACATAATTTTAACATTTGTCATTAGAAAAACTCATATTTTACGAATACATTTTTCATTCTTGAGGTCTCACCTAAATGTTTAAAAGATATGTTTAAGAGGACTGAAAATGCTGCAATAAAAAAAGTTCTAAATTTACAAAAGCATAATTTCCTGCCTTGGTGACTGATAAATAAGCCCGTTGATTTAGTATTGAGCTGTGCTTTATGTGCTACACAGCAGTAAAAACTAACATGACTTATTTACAAAGCATGTCAATTTAAAAAGAACACTTTCGGATGGCAAACTGTTACTTTCATGTTGGAGATAGCTGATTCCACCTCTTGCAGACAAAATAACATTTACTTGACTGAGCTATTTTTCAACTAAAATTCAGATCTAGTGATAAAAGAGCATTTAACATGTAAACCATCTCACCTTCTAGTTAAATTGATGCAAGAATCACACAGAATGACATGGCTTACTTGAAAAAGGATATACTAGGTTGTACGAATTTTCACTCCAAAGAAAGATTGTACGTAGTTGTTAAATGTCAAAAATATAATTATAAATATTTGTTCCTCCTATTCAATTTGTGTTACACAGCCCTTAGTATGAATAAAAGTTTCAAGGAACTGTAGGCTCACTTAATGTCAAACAATAAACATTCCTTATTACCAATATGTATATCTCAACTGAACAGAAAAACAAAAATGTGCTTTCTTAAAACAGAAAGAATTTGCAATAATTCAGGTTGGAGTGAGCTTGAGATGTCTCCCAGTGCATCACTGCTGAATATATGCAAATTGACCATTGTTGCCCTTAGAAGCTAGACACACCTCCAGAACCGCTGGAATGCAATGATGTGTCAGCTTGTTAACCACTTCCCGACCGCCGTATTGACAATTGGCGGCCGGGAAGTGGACCCCGCAAGGACCGCCGTATAGACAAATGGCGGCGGTCCTTGTAGGGGCATGGGCGGAGCGATCGCGTCATCCGTGACGCGATCCTCCGCCGGCGCCTGTCTCCGCTCACCCGCCGCAACATCCCGCCGGCCATACGGAAGCGCCGGCGGGATGTTAACCCGACGATCGCTGCATACAAAGTGTATAATATACTTTGTAATGTTTACAAAGTGTATTATACAGGCTGCCTCCTGCCCTGGTGGTTCCAGTGTCCGAGGGACCACCAGGGCAGCCTGCAGCCACCCTATTTCGCACCCAAGCACACTGATTTCTCCCCCCTCTGCCCCAGATCGCCCACAGCACCCCTCAGACCCCCCCTGCCCACCCCCTAGACCCCTGTTTGCACCCAATTACCCCCCTAATCACCCATCAATCACTCCCTGTCACTATCTGTCAACGCTATTTTTTTACCCCCCCCTGCCCCCTGCTCCCTCCTGATCACCCCCCACCCCTCAGATTCTCCCCAGACCCCTCCCCCCCTGTGTACTGTATGCATCTATCCCCCCTGATCACCTGTCAATCACCTGTCAATCACCTGTCAATCACCCATCAATCACCCCCTGTCACTGCCACCCATCAATCAGCCTCTAACCTGCCCGTTGCGGGCAATCTGATCACCCACCCACACCGATAGATCGCCCGCAGATCCGACATCAGATCACCACCCAAGCGCAGTGTTTACATCTATTCTCTCCTCTAAACACCCACTAATTACCCATCAATCACCCATCAATCACCCCCTATCACCACCTGTCACTGTTACCCATCAGATCAGACCCTAATCTGCCCCTTGCGGGCACCCAATCACCCGCCTACACGCTCAGATTGCCCTCAGACCCCCCCTTATCAATTCGCCAGTGCAATATTTACATCTGTGCTTCATCTGTGCTTCCCTGTAATAACCCACTGATCACCTGTTAATCACCTGTCAATCACCCATCAATCACCCCCTGTCACTGCCACCCATCAATCACCCCCTGTCACTGCCACCCATCAATCAGCCCCTAACCTGCCCCTTACGGGCAATCTGATCACCCACACACCACACACCAATAGATCGCCCGCAGATCCGACATCAGATCACCACCCAAGCGCAGTGTTTACATCTATTGTCTCCTCTAAACACCCACTAATTACCCATCAATCACCCCCTATCACCACCTGTCACTGTTACCCATCAGATCAGACCATAATCTGCCCCTTGCGGGCACCCAATCACCCGCCTACATGCTCAGATTGCCCTCAGACCCCCCCTTATCAATTCGCCAGGGCATTATTTACATCTGTCCTTCCCTGTAATAAACCACTGATCACCCATCAATCACCCCCTGTCACTGCCACCCATCAATCACCCCCTGTCACTGCCACTCATCAATCAGCCCCTAACCTGCCCCTTGCGGGCAATCTGATCACCCACCCACACCAATAGTTCGCCCGCAGATCCGACGTCAGATCACCTCCCAAGTGCAGTGTTTATATCTGTTCTCTACCCTAAACACCCACTAATTACCCATCAATCACCCCCTGTCACTGCTACCTATCAGATTAGACCCCTATCTGCCCCTAGGGCACTCAATCACCCGCCCACACCCTCAGAATGCCCTCAGGCCACAGCCCTGGTCACCTCGCCAGTGCATTGCTTGCATCTATTCCCCCCTCTAATCACACCTTGAGACACCCATCAATTACCTCCTGTCACCCCCTAGCACACCTACCCATCAGATCAGGCCCTAATTTGCCCCGTGTGGGCTCCTGATCACTCGGCCAAACCCTCAGATCCCCCTCAGACCCCCTTCCGATCACCTCCGCAGTGCATTGATTGCATCTATTTTCCCCTCTAACCACCCCCTGAGACACCCATCAATCACCTCCTGTCACCCCCTAGCACTCCTATCCATCAGATCAGGCCCAATACAACCTGTCATCTAAAAGGCCACCCTGCTTATGACCGGTTCCACAAAATTCGCCCCCTCATAGACCACCTGTCATCAAAATTTTCAGATGCTTATACCCCTGAACAGTCATTTTGAGACATTTGGTTTCCAGACTACTCACGGTTTTGGGCCCGTAAAATGCCAGGGCGGTATAGGAACCCCACAAGTGACCCCATTTTAGAAAAAAGACACCCCAATGTATTCTGTTAGGTGTATGACGAGTTCATAGAAGATTTTATTTTTTGTCAAAAGTTAGCGGAAATAGATTTTTGTTTTTATTTCACAAAGTGTTATTTTTCACTAACTTGTGACAAAAAATAAAATCTTCTATGAACTCGACCATACACCTAACGGAATACCTTGGGGTGTCTTCTTTCTAAAATGGGGTCACTTGTGGGGTTCCTATACTGCCCTGGCATTTTAGGGGCCCTAAACCGTGAGG
This sequence comes from Hyperolius riggenbachi, assembly GCF_040937935.1. Classification (NCBI taxonomy): domain Eukaryota; kingdom Metazoa; phylum Chordata; class Amphibia; order Anura; family Hyperoliidae; genus Hyperolius; species Hyperolius riggenbachi. The sequence continues at coordinate 143,785,761 of NC_090652.1, forward strand.
AGTAGTCTAGAAAACAAATGCCTCAAAATGACCTGTGATTAGGACGTTGGGCCCCTTAGCGCACCTAGGCTGCAAAAAAGTATCACACATGTGGTATCGCCGTACTCAGGAGAAGTAGTATAATGTGTTTTGGGGTGTATTTTTACACATACCCATGCTGGGTGGGAGAAATCTCTCTGTAAATGGACAATTGTGTGTAAAAAAAATCAAACAATTGTCATTTACAGAGATATTTCTCCCACCCAGCATGGGTATGTGTAAAAATACACCCCAAAACACATTATACTACTTCTCCTGAGTACGGCGGTACCACATATGTGGCACTTTTTTACACCCTAAGTACGCTAAGGAGCCCAAAGTCCAATGAGTACCTTTAGGATTTCACAGGTCATTTTGCGACATTGTTGGTTTCAAGACTACACCTCACGGTTTAGGGCCCCTAAAATGCCAGGGCAGTATAGGAACCCCACAAATGACCCCATTCTAGAAAGAAGACACCCAAAGGTATTCCGTTAGGAGTATGGTGAGTTCATAGAAGATTTTATTTTGTGTCACAAGTTAGTGGAAAATGACACTTTGTGAAAAAAAACAATTAAAATCAATTTCCGCTAACTTGTGACAAAAAAATAAAAACTTCTATGAACTCACCATACTCCTAACGAATACCTTGGGGTGTCTTCTTTCTACAATGGGGTCATTAGTGGGGTTCCTATACTGCCCTGGCATTTTAGGGGCCCTAAACCGTGAGGAGTAGTCTTGAAACAAAAATGACCTGTGAAATCCTAAAGGTACTCATTGGACTTTGGGACCCTTAGCGCAGTTAGGCTGCAAAAAAGTGCCAATCATGTGGTATCACCGTACTCGGGAGAAGTAGTATAATGTGTTTTGGGGTGTATTTTTACACATACCCATGCTGGGTGGGAGAAATACCTCTGTAAATGACAATCTTTTGATTTTTTTTACACACAATTGTCCATTTACAGAGTTATTTCTCCCACCCAGCATGGGTATGTGTAAAAATACACCCCAAAACACATTGTACTACTTCTCCCGAGTACGGCGATACCACATATGTGGCACTTTTTTGCACCCTAACTGCGCTAAGGGGCCCAAAGTCCAATGAGTACCTTTAGGATTTCACAGGTCATTTTGAGAAATTTTGTTTCAAGACTACTCCTCACGGTTTAGGGCCCCTAAAATGCCAGGACAGTATAGGAACCCCACAAATGACTCCATTTTAGAAAGAAGACACCCCAAGGTATTCTGTTAGTAGTACAGTGAGTTCATTGAAGATTTTATTTTTTGTCACAAGTTAGCGGAAAATGACACTTGGGGTTTCTTGGGGTTTCTTCTTTCTAAAATGGGGTCATTTGTGGGGTTCCTATACTGTCCTGGCATTTTAGGGGCCCTAAACCGTGAGGAGTAGTCTTGAAACGAAATTTCTCAAAATGACCTGTGAAATCCTAAAGGTACTCATTGGACTTTGGGCCCCTTAGCGCAGTTAGGGTGCAAAAAAGTGCCACACATGTGGTATCGCCGTACTCAGTCGAAGTAGTATAATGTGTTTTGGGGTGTATTTTTACACATACCCATGCTGAGTGGGAGAAAGATCTCTGTAAATGGACAATTGTGTGTAAAATAAAATAAAAAATTGTCATTTACAGAGATATTTCTCCCACCCAGCATCGGTATATGTAAAAATACACCCCAAAACACATTATACTACTTCTCCTGAGTACGGCAATACCACATGTGTGGCACTTTTTTGCAGCCTAACTGCACTAAGGGGCCCAAAGTCCAATGAGCACCTTTAGGCTTTACAGGGGTGCTTACAAATTAGCACCCCCAAAATGCGAGGACAGTAAACACACCCCACAAATGACCCCATTTTGGAAAGTAGACACTTCAAGGTATTCAGAGAGGGGCATGGTGAGTCCGTGGCAGATTTCTTTTTTTTTTGGTCGCAAGTTAGAAGAAATGGAAACTTTTTTTTTGTTTTGTTTTGTTACAAAGTGTCATTTTCCGCTTACTTGTGACAAAAATTAATATCTTCTATGAACTCACTATGCCTCTCAGTGAATACTTTGGGATGTCTTCTTTCCAAAATGGGGTCATTTGGGGGGTATTTATACTATCCTGGAATTCTAGCCCCTCATGAAACATGTCAGGTGGTCAGAAAAGTCATAGATGCTTGAAAATGGGAAAATTCACTTTTTGCACTATCGTTTGTAAACGCTATAACTTTTACCCAAACCAATAAATATACACTGAATGGGGTTTTTTTTAATCAAAAACATGTTTGTCCACATTTTTCGCGCTGCATGTATACAGAAATGTTACTTTATTTGAAAAATGTCAGCACAGAACGTTAAAAAAATCATTTTTTTGCCAAAATTCATGTCTTTTTTGATGAATATAATAAAAAGTAAAAATCGCAGGAGCAATCAAATAGCACCAAAAGAAAGCTTTGTTAGTGACAAGAAAAGGAGCCAAAATTCATTTAGGTGGTAGGTTGTATGAGCGAGCAATAAACCGTGAAAGCTGCAGTGGTCTGAATGGAAAAAAAGTGGCCGGTCCTTAAGGGGGGTAAAGCCCACGGTCCTCAAGTGGTTAATTTGTACAGAGCCATAAAAATCCAACATGCATACAGACTGTTTCGGATTGTTTGATCCTCATCAATGCATGGCATGGATTAATTTGGCTCTATGGAGTAGGGCTTGTAACACTGAGAGGCACAAACTAACCAGCAAGCAATGAGTTCTGGTTCATCATGAGCTTGCTGGTTAGTCTATACCTCTCGGTGTTACAAGCCCTACTCCATAGAGCCAAATTAATCCATGCCATGCACTGATGAGGATCAAACAATCCAAAACATCTGTATGCATGTTGGATTATTATGGCTCTGTACAAATTAACAAGCTGATACATCGTTTCATTCCAGCGGTTCTGGAAGTGTGTCTATCTTCTAAGGGCAACAATGGTTAATTTGCATATATTCAGCAGTGATGCACTGGGAGACATCTCAAGCTCACTCCAACCTCAATTATTGCAAATTCTTTCTGTTTTAAGAAAGCAAACTTTTGTTTTTCTTAGCATTTTAGTAAGGGGGTGTAACGGTTGGGGAATTATTTCCGTGGTCAGCGCACAAGATGCGCGCTGACACTGCGGAAATCCTCCACAAGCATGTAAATTAACAGAACCCAGCTATGGTGCTATGCACCTGTAAAGGGAAATTCCCACCGGCAGATGGAGCTGTAGAGTGCAGAGGAACACAGCCTTTGTACTGCCACAGATGCCAGATGGGAATTGTACGAGTTGAAGCAATGCAGGGCAAGATAGCCCATAGAGAGAGAGAGCACAGAGACAGAATATATGTGTGTCCACCAATCTAGTCACCACCCGGCGACGGTGAACACACAACAGCGGAAACCAGCGGAAGCAAGAGTGGCGATTGCCAACAGTGACACAAGACCAAGTAAGACAGAGCACAAGAGTAGCAAGAAAGGCACAGCAAATAACAATGATCAGAACACCAAGGAAAATAACAAACGCACTCGCTAAGCGCGATCGCCGCGCAAAAAGCACAACAGCGACAAAGCACGCTAATGGCGTGTTCTCCGCACGAAAAGTGCAACAGAGACAAAACACGCCAACTCTAACTAACCAATGTAACACGAAAATGAATAGAGAATGCGAACGCTTGCTAAATGGTTACCTCACCGAGCCTACAGCAAGCGTTCGTTCCAGACAAGACAGACAGAAGGAGTAACCAGTAGCAACCGCAGCTCTGTTCTACACTCCCAGACAGAGTACAGAAGGAACCACCGCCACTACCGTTAGGACGAATGCGATCCAGACAAACAGACAGCACGATTTCCTGTCGACCACCACTGGTGACAAGACAATCGTAAACACAGTAACTGACTAGTTTGTCAGAACCTCACCAGAGGAGCTGGTGGGCACCATGATAACACAGATAGACAGAACAAGGCAATACAGATAATACAACCTGACTACACTAGAAGGAATGCTAGTGCAGTCCCAAAGAATTACTCTAAGATAATCTTAGCAAACAATTAGCAAAGGCTGAGACTCCAGGTAAGTTAGCAGGAACAAACCATCATGACCAGCAAGGAATTCTGGGAAGAAATGGTTTTTATACTGCAAGCCATCAGAGGAAGCAGCAAGGCAATTTGCATGACAAGTGGATGCAAATTCCTCCGCAGAACAGCAACTCTGCAGCTTGCAGAGTGGAGACAGGTCTCTTTTCCAGGGACCTGCCACACTCAGATTTACAAAATGGTCAAACAGCTGTCTGCCTGTGCAGACAGCAGAGCAGATCATTACAGTGGGCTTTTAGGACCATTGTAGCCCCTCACACACTCCAATAAGTTCTGGTTCACCATGAGCTTGCTGGTTAGTCTGAACTGACCAGGAAATGGAAAATTGATACCTCACCTCACCATGATTTTCCTATTCTGGTGTATTCTCATGATAACACACAGATGGGTTGACTCTGTCGCTTCAACTTTAATTAGGATCATGGGCCTTATTCAATTTACTTTTTCTCTTAAAGTGGACCTGAACTCTTGCACAGGACAGAAGGAAAGCATAGAATATGTACCCTGTATGTATTTAGAGAGTTTAGCCTGTTTAATTCCCCCTCATTTGTGTCTAATCACAAGTTGTAATTTGATCCTCCCCGTGTCACATGACTGCCTATGGTAGATAAGCAGATAAGGCCATTTGAGAGCACAAGGTGTTAACAATATGTCTGCTTCCATGAAAGCAGGAAGTAGAAACTGTGCAGATTTATTTTTGGATTTGTATCAGCTGTAACAAATACATGTTTTTTGTTTAAAGGTTATCATGTTATTGCGCATCTTTTAGAGCAGAGAGGAGTTCTGAGTTCCGGTCCACTTTAAGGCAATATTTCCAATTCTTATCAATAAAATAAAAATATTCTCACATCCTCCATTTTTAGCAGATCCATAAGTTCCTCCTTGGTAATTGTTTTTGAGGAAGCCAACACACCAAAATGAAGGGCCACAATTTGTAGCAAGCTGAAGCTCTCCCACTGCAAATTAAATATATCTATGAAAAGCTGGACTATAGAAAACCTCAATAACTCGGCAGAATGGATAAGATTATCATTTGAAGGAATTTACAATTGGCCTTTTCTGTGTTTATATACCAATTTAGCCTTTTTAGATCAATGACTGGAGTCAGCCAAGTGAAGGTGTCTTATGCTGAGATGCTGATGGATAGTGGCTGGATAGTGTAATGGTTAAGGGCTCTGCCTCTGACATGGGCGACCAGGGTTTAAATCTCAGCTCTGCCTGTTCAGTAAGCCAGCACCTATTCAGTAGAAGACCTTAGGCAAGTCTCCCTAACACTGCTACTGCCTATAGAGCGCATCCTAGTGGCTGCAGCTCTGGCGCTTTGAGTCTGCCAGGAGAAAAGCGCTATATAAGTGTTTGTCTTTGTCTTTGATGAGGGCAAAGTCACAGCAAAGGTATTAGGATGCTAAGGACAAGCATTCGGCAGCCATTTCATTCAATGGGATTTGTGCTTGGGCCAGCATACTGAAGAGTTAAGAGGGGAAATTTGTACAGTATGTCTAAATTAATAGGATTGTATCTCCTACAGTTCCTAGAAAAGCTGTTCCTGGCAGATTCTCGTAATAGCTGCCAAAGTAGAGCACCATTTAGTTTCCAAACTCTGTGGCCCATAAAATAGTCAAGCAAATCAGCAAATAAAACAGTCCTAAAGGAGGACAGAAGAAATGCATGCCATCTGTATGCTGCCATAAGTACACAAAGAAAAAACAAATACTAAAAAAATTGTGCCCTTTCTTTTTAAAAAAAAAAAGTGGCCCAAATTATTTTGTGAAAAAATGTTGGGGCACCATGAGTTTTATGAATTCAAATCACCTCCAGAAAAGTGATTAATTCCTTGGTTACTAAATTGACCAAATTTAATTTATAATTAGATCAAGTTTACTGAGAACAGCTACATTTTGTTTTTTTTTTAAACAATGTCCAATTTACATACAGTTCCACTTATGTATGATGACTGCGGTGGGCTTAATGGGCCAGGGTGAGACTAGGGATGAGCAGGGGCGTCGCTTGGGGTGGGCGGGGTAGGACATGTACTCCAAAAAAATGACCGCGCTCAAGACTAAGTCAATACAAAAGAGGAAGTTATATATCACCAATTAGAGTAATCCAGGTAAGTCCAGGTATGCAGAAGCACTGTAATCACACTGGCTTTGGAACAACCTCTTCAGACTCAGCCAACACGTTACATGCAGAGGAAACAAGAACAATACATATCGTAATCAACTCAAAATAATGGACCACCACCACTCCAGTGCGCACTCTCTCTGTTTCCCATAGTCACCTCTGTGTGTGGGTACCCCCTGTCAGACCCACACTCACCCTCTAAGGCCTCCACAGATCCGGAGGTAGGGTTCAAAGGCACATGGGGGATATACAGGTTTCAGCACCGGTGGACCATCAGCTGATATTCCACTTCAGTATTGGGGGAACATATAGGCTCTACAACTAAAAGGCTTCTCATAGCGAAAATTGTTTAATAAAATGAATAAAAAGGTTCACAAGATACACTCACAAGGATCGTTTGTCTCGAAGCATTGTATACAAAGTGGATTGTCAGTCACGGGTCCCGCTCATACGCATGCCGCCACAGATCCCCGTTCTCCACGTACTTCCCGACAGCCAGTCACGTGGGACGTAGCTCCGCCCTACGCCTTTCGTCACGTCCATCTATATGAACTGCCCATGCACAATTCTCTCCTAGCAACAGGAGCATGATCAGAGGGTGTGCACGGCCAGGACCGTGAATGCGCAGTGGCCTGTGGCTCAGCCAAGTCACAAAATTTAAGAGCCTGACAGTAGCAACACTGAGGGAGGCGGGAGGACAGCGAGAGAGTGAACAGACTACATAGGCATGGAAGAAGCCCCAAGTATAAGTCCTTAAGGTTGTTTTGTCTCAGGTACACTTTAAAGTGAACCTGAGATAGTTCACCCGAGGAATGGGTAGTAATATGTTAAACAAGTGTACTGATCACCCGAGGAGCGGGTGATTCAGACTGTAGTGTAGCCACTATCACCTGAGGAGCAGGTAGAGAGGATAGTACTGTAGTGACTATTCACCTGAGAAGCAGGTGATAAAAACTGTACTGCAGCTACTGACCACCTGAGGAGCAGGTGCTTCAGACTGTACTGCAGCTACTGACCACCTGAGGAGCAGGTGATTCAGACTGTACTGCAGCTACTGACCACCTGAGGAGCAGGTGATTCAGATAGTACTGCAGCTAGTAATCACCTGTGAAGCAGGCGATACTAGCAGAGGATCCCTCACCAGTGACTAGGCTCACTGGTGAAGACAGGAGAGTCAGACAAGCAGATTTGGCAATGAGCGGACAGATACGGTACAGAGACAGAAAGCTAAATCAGATTAGTGTTTCAGGCAGAGTCGGCAACTATATCAGATAGGCAAAGGTACAGGATCAGTAAGCAGAATAGTAGTCAAGCTAGCAGAAGGTCATAACAAATAATACAATTCAATTAGTACTTTAAGCTATCAACAGAATCTGGCTAAGTGTGGATCCCCAGCTCCTGCTGGTTCTAGCACACTTTGGGATCTGACTAGGTCTAAGTGCTAACACATAGCATTTGCAACAGCAGACGCGGAGCAACTGACCGACATTTCCTATATATACTGCAAGCGCTCCACAGCGCCGCCCCAGTCACTCAGCCAATCCGGAGCATAGCTGGAGTCAGCTGACCGACTGATCATCTGACTCCCCTTCTAGTTGCATAAAGGTCATGTCGCCTGGCGCGTGCGCACGTAGCCCTTAGTCTATGAGCAATAGAAGGACCAGGCAAAGCACCAGCATGTAACTGAGCGGCGGGGACCGCCGGCTGAGATGCGGAGATAGCCACCATGCCGCTTGCTGTTGCGGCAGTATCTCCTCTATCCATTACACAACACCACCACTCCACCTGATAATAAAAGAAGTATCTTTAACTTTTCCAGTCATGTTCTAACAAAACAGGAAACCAATCTACTAGAAAGGGCCTATCCTTTTGCCCCACTTATCAATCTGGTATGTTTGAACTTTTTAGTGATCTTAACACCTACATCCGTAAACGTACCCTTAAACGATATTTTGCCTTCAAAAAACATAACACCTCACTTCACACAGACCAGACCAATCTCATCATCACCAACAATGATTCAATCCCTGTTGTTTCCATATCCACAGCTGAAATTGATACTGAGAAATTCATTAATACCAATTTAAAAGGCCGGTCTCGATTTTGCCCCACCGCGTCCAAAGGCAACTTTATCAACACCTTCTACTCCCTAGTTCTTAAGGATTTACAAAAACTCACCATCCCTGACCTAGCTCCACCTCCAACCTCACACAACCGGAAAGAACAGTCCTTAAAGCCTTACGAAACAACTCCAACATAGTCATCAAACCTGCCGACAAGGGGGGGCGGGGGGGGATTATCATTCTAGACAAATCCGATTATCTTAAAAAATCAATACGCTTACTTAACGACCCCAAACATTATACACAACTACACACCGACCCCACCCTTGAATTAAATAAAAGCCTTAAAAGTTTCATCAACAATACTCTACTTAATAACATGATCACCAAAAATGAGAGAAATTTTATAGATAATCATCACCCCAAAACCCCATTTTTCCACTATCTGCCCAAAATCCATAAAAACATCAACAAACCACCAGGGAGACCCATCATCTCACAAATCGAGTCAGTTACGAGTAATCTATCCCAGTTCATAGACTCACACTTACAAACTCATGTACAGGTCCTACCCTCATTTATCAAAGATTCTCAACACCTCATCAGACTCCTACAATCCATGTCCAGGCAGGACGACTACATAGGGCTAACCTGTGATGTCACTTCCCTATACACGAATATACCACACACATTTCGACTGCATTACAACATTACCTCCAATCCAATACACCAATGCCACAAACACAACAATCGTTTCTTATACAATGTACCGAATTCATCCTTCACCATAATGTCTTCACATTTCAGGACAACATCTACCACCAAGTCAGCGGCGTGTCCATGGGCAGCTTGCTCTCCCCATCATATGCAAATCTGGCCAAGGGCTACTTTGAACATAGAAAATTGAACGCTAATAACCCATTTTTCAAAAATATCATGTTCTATAAACGTTATATATAGATGATTTAATTTTCATATGGAAAGGGACCTCAGATTTAATGAAGCAGGGATTTTCCTGCGAAATGCATTGCCAATTTTATCTAGGAGTATGTGAATAAATTTAGTTTTGCTTTATTCGACAGCATCGTGTCTGTGTTGGGTGAGCCGGGCCACCATCGCCTCCCAATCACTTTTAACAATTTTAGTGAATTTTATCCTTTTGGTGCCTCTGTACATCTCTACGATATCACAATTAATTGATCTATATCTTTTTTTCCGCCAACAATTAGGCTTTCTTTGGGTGGTACATTTTGCTAAGAATTATTTTTTTCTAAATGCATTTTAACGGGAATATTAAGAAAACATGGAAAAAATTCATTATTTCTCAGTTTTCAGCCATTATAGCTTTAAAATAATACATGCTACCATAATTAAAACCCACATATTTTATTTGCCCATTTGTCCCGGTTATTACACCATTTAAATTATGTCCCTATAACAATGTATGGCATCAATATTTTATTTGGAAATAAAGGTGCATTTTTTTCAATTTGCGTCCATCACTATTTACAAGCTTATAATTTAAAAAATTATAGTAATATACTCCCTTGACATGCATATTAAAAAAGTATTTATGTTGATTTTCTAATTGTAATTTTTTTTTTTATTATTAAAAATTTTATTTGGGGTTTTTCGGAGTAGGGAGGTAAACAGGTGATTTTAAATGTAATTGATTGTGTATATTTTTTTAAAAAAAAATGTTGTATATGTAGTTTTACTATTTGGCCACAAGATGGCCACAGTGATTTTTTTTGATTTTTCATCCTGTACGTGAGAGCTCTCGCTTACAGGAAATGAAGGGATGACGTAGAACATAGAAAAATCGCGTTTTTTCAGAGAAAGCCGTCGGTTTTTCTTAGGGGTACATAGATCAATAAATGGGATCTGTATTCCCATTCATTGATCTTAGGGGCAGCAGAAGGTGGCAGGAGCACGCTGCACCGCAGCAGCAGTGCAGGCTATATGGATGGATTTATCTGTCCAGATAGACCTAAGTGGTTAATCAGATCCTCCTAGACTGGAAAGGGGATTACCCCCCCCCCTCTAGCAGTTACACTCCTGCAGCTTTCTGTATAACTATTTACCTTTATGTTTATTGCTACATCTTATGAAAAGTTCCTGAAAAAGTGAACACTGTATCATGAAATGCATAGATGGTGTTATTATTATGGCAACTATTGGTCTTGGTCTTATTATTTTGGCATCTATTGCCATCTTCCATTTGTTCACATTCAGTTGGCATAGCTTCAGGGTCATTGATGTTTTCACTGTCAATGGTATCATACAACAAAATAGACATTATATTTGATGTATTTGTGTAACAAATGTATTAGATGCAAGTACAGTATATGTAAAATTACCTAGTCATTGATATGACCATTTTACCATGAATAAGATTTTAATACTTACCATTCCTTATGGAATTTTCAAGAAAACACCCTAAAAAGTTTCAGAACAACAGAGCTATTTTGCAATTTCTAACCGTGTCCTCTAAATTAATATCCCTGTTGTGATGTCATTGCTATCAATGTCCATTCAATCAAAAGAATTGCACACCTAGCAGTGCTGATGCTGGAACCCGTAGCAGCGATAATCCAACAGTTGTTGTCTGCTTATGCTTTGATAAACGGGACCTGATTGGCCCCGAAACAATCGTCGGCTGAGACGATTTGGTGTGTATTATATGTGTGCATTGGAACAATAAAAGCACGTTGTTCCTTGAAGACTGTGTGCCCTCTTTTGACTATTGCTATCAATGTACCACAAAGCTATAAAGGTCCGTCCTTTTGCTACTCTTGCACATGCTTCCCCCTGCTGCATGTACTTCTGTCTACTGGACCTCTCTCAAGGTGGCCACACACGATACAATAAAATGATCCGATTTTATGTTAATTCGATAAAAACCTTCCGATCTCCCGAAAAAAACAAAAGCTTTTTTTTCATTCGACTGAAAAATCCGATCGGATTTCCCATTTTCTTCGATTTTAATCGAACCAGAATGCCAGATATTTTTCTTCATTCTTTCTAAATATTGTATGGTTTGTGTTTGATTGTCAATTTATTAATATACATACTCTAGCAATTTTGTCAGAGTTTCAAATCATCTTTATCATAATTGGGGAAAAATTGAACATACGTGTGTGGTACATTGGTCATATTTTTTAAATGTTACAATCAGTCAGAAAAATGTATTGCAATTCTTAAATTGGACAGATATTTAAAACATTGTATGGTGTGTGGCCACCTTCAGAATGATCTTTCCTGATTAATGTTCATTTTATAAAATAATGAAACGTTAATTTTATAATATATATATTTTTTTAAATAGTTAACACTTAGTCTATTAAAAAATGGCCATACTTTATTCCTCCTGATACTATGATACCATAAAAATTAGGATTTTCTTCCTATTCATCATCTATTTTTTTTAATTACATAGATAATTTAAACAGTGAACTGAAGGGAGTCATTCACTGTGTGAACATAAATCTGCAGTTTTGCATTACAAACCAAGCAAGATAAAAACAATAGAGTATAATAAAACACAGCATCATGCAAAATTTGAAAAGCGTCAACCAATATATAGAAAATGTACATGTGGCACTTTTCTTTTTCATCTAATGAAAGCAAATCAAAACTTCTGGGTAGCCCTGCAGACGATAATGTATCATAGATCAGCAACCAAGAATACTGTTTATGTCAGATATTTCTGTGTCTAAGTATAGACTAACATAATAATAAGAATAGAATCAGTAGTTTTTTCTTAGTTTGTTGGGTTTGCATAGCATAAAGTGATATATTCAAGTTTTCACCATCTATGGTCAATGTATGACCATTTTATTTGGTAGAGGACTTTACATTTTACAAGGGAACAATCATATGACATAAAGGAAATTTGCCAGCAGTATAAGGGCTATTTCCACTAGATGCCATGTCCGTATCTGGATCAAATGAGGCACCCATGCTGTTGTGAAGTCGTAGCTGATTATGCTATAGCCGTGAAATTGCATGCAGAAAACAGCCACGATTCACAGCTATTGCAAACATTTTTTTTAAACTCTTGGCTGTCACAGAAGGTAGCAATTGCAAAATCAAAAGGGCGGGATATATAAAATACACACGATCATGCGATGAAGATATATTTTTTAATTTATTGATAACAATAATTCTGGTCAGTTCTTGTGCATGAGAGGGGTGCCCACAAATGAGGATATATGATCAAGCTGGAAGCACTAGGGGGGAAGGCCTGCCAGAGGCTTAAAATCTAAAGGGTATAGGTAGCGGTACATTGGGTGCAACTATTGAGGAAGTGAGCCTGAAAAGGTGAGTTTTGAGGGCTCATTTGAAGGTAAAAAATGAACCTTTGTCATGGCATGCCATGTGAGCCACTCTTTAGCCCCACCCCCGGCCTGCACAATCCGTGCTTGCCATAGGTACTATCTTCTCTGGATACACCACTGGTATAAAACACTATGCATTGGTGTATATGGGACAGTCTTTTTCTGTGTGGGCATAGAGGAAGAGGTGTACATTTGCATGTGTCAGGGCTCAAACCCACTAGAAGCCTTTTCTAAGCGCTAGTGATTTAAAAAAAGTTCTTGTTAATGCAAAGCTATGGGGGATTTTTATAAAATCACATGGCTCAAGTGGGATCACACCCATACCATTACATTAGCAAGAACTTTTCAAATCACAAAGCGCTCAGAAAAGCGCTCCTAGTGGGTTCCAGGCCTTAAGTCCTATTGGCCTTAGGCCTGGAACCCAGTAGAGGTGCTTTTCTGAGCACTTTGTGATTTGAAAAGCTCTTGCTAATGTAATGATATGGGTGTGATCCCACTTGAGAATCAGAATCAATTTATTTCGCCAAGTAAGTTTGCACTTACAAGGAATTTGTGTTGGCAGTTGTTTAACCAACGCAAATACAAACGAAAAAAATACAAGGACAGGCAGTATGTATATTACAAGTCAAGGACAGTATGTGAGTATAGTGGCAGTAAGCAAGGTGAGCGATGTGATTTTATAAAAATCCACTAGCATTGCATCATCAAGACCGTTTTCAAATCACTTGCGCATAGTAAAGACTTCTAGTGGGTTTAAATACTCTGTTTTCTGTGTTTAAAAAAAAAACCCAAACATTGGATGCACGAAACTGCAATGATGCATCCAAAATGACCTGGGAGAGGGTGTGTAATCCTAACCCCTCAATAGTACAACAGTTGAATTATAATCTATTTAAGTTATGGTATTCTAAATGGAAACCCCAACAACCACTGTTGATACCTTAGTAAATTAGGTCCCATGTTTTAAAATGAAATCAGTTTTAGTTGTTTGTGTATATATTTAGTTATAACTAGTTTTTATAAATTTTCTGTTTTTAAGAAAGACATGTAAGATAAAATCCATTTTGTTTGCAGGGGTAGCAGTTACATACAAAACAAGACATTGTGTCCTGTAAATACATTTCTTTGAATTTCGTATACATTTTGTATTGACTGTTACTTATAATTCATAAATAATGTGCACCAAAGTCAATAATTAAATATTGCATCCCCTAGCAACCCCTTGCGGTTTTCTGCTGTAAAAGGTCTTGCCTGCTGTGGACATCTAATTTTGGTTCTGACAGCTTGACAATATTAGTTTCAGCTCAGGACTTGAAACTATTTTTTTCTGTATTGCGCTGTGTCATATGTTGGCGCTATATAAATGCAATACATAATAATAGTGAACAACTTTTAAAAATTGTGAATATGTGTTGAGAGGCACCTAAGATAGTGTAATGGTGATGTGAATGTTGCAATTGAAAATAAATAATTAATAGTAAAAAAAGGTATTCTTACCTCAATAAAACTTTAGAATTGGAATAAACTAAAAGGTAGTTTATTGCCCTGTGACTCCTAAATGCTAGAGGTTCCTAATAAATAGTTTAATGGTGCAATACACTACCTTTTATTTTATCCCAATTCTGATATTTTATTGAGGTATTTTATTATTAATTATTTATTTATTTTCAATTGTGACATTCACATCCCTATTATACTATTTTGGGCACCTCCCAACCCATCTGCCCAGTACAGTACCCTCCTGTGGAGGGAAGGGCTCCTGCCCCCCCTCCTTTTTTTCAAAGAGAGCGACCTTCCAGAGAGTGACCGTTGTCTAAACCCGAGTGTGGTACGGGTATTCATCACATGCACAGAAGGTGGTTGTGTTAAACAACCCTGGTTTGTGAGTACCTTGTTTTTGTTACATATTCTTACTCACACTTTGACAACATACTACTCCATATTGGGCTAGTGCTCTCCTTTTTGTATTTTTTTATCCAAGGTTCTTGGATCCATCCTCTAACTTTTGCAAATTGTCTTTCCCTCTCAGCCTTCCCATCGTTAAATACTGTACTGCCCAAAGTAAAATAGAATTATCCTCTACATAATCTAGCTCAACCATTTAAGATTAAATAGCCCTCCATAACCTAGCTACAGTATAACTCCACAATGTAACATACTATTCCCATCCCACTTTTGAAATCTAATGGCATCCTGACAAAATAAAACAATATTTTCCCCTTCATATCCTATAATACCCCATCAATCTAAACCCAAAAGTCAAAATAAAAAAAAAAATATTCAAAAACCTAGGACCAAAATGACCTCAAGCAGCAATAAACAGGGCACTGGAATCACTGCATTAGTGAGGAGATGGGAGGCTTGTTGCTATTGAATTAAGGTAGTTTTGGTACAGTTGACTTTGAGGCTACATTCAAATGAACAGGTGCGCCTCTAGCCATTTTGTCACTCCAGGCGAGAAAACCTGTGGCAGCCACCTCCCCCACTCGGTGTGGTGCCCCCTCATGAAAATAATCGCAATGCGGCAATGTTTCACTATAAAATAAAAAAAAATAAAAACAAAAGATGTTGGAAACGGTTATCATGGAACTTAAACAAATAGTCTGTTTAAAGGTGCCCATTAGCAATACATTTTTGTTCATCAGATGCAATTTTTATGATTGAAAGTAATTGGAAGGTAATTATTGCTTTTTCCCATAAACGGGTCGTTTAGGGCATTTTTTTCTCTTCAGATAGGAACATAAAATCCATCTTTTGGATCGACTACATTTTCTGTTCCAATTCACCATTGAAACCTTTTACATCGATTTCCGCCACACACTGCCCAATTTTGTGTACAATTGTAACGGTTGGGTGTTATAACTCAGACGTCTGATTATTTGGTGATCTGAAGAATCACCAATAATACAGACACTATACCAGATTATTAGGTGATCTGCAGAATCACCAATAATGCCAGTATAGCTAACACAGACTGTGTGAGTAGTGTTTGGTGCAACCGTACTTTAGTAGTTTTGCGAGACCTTACCAGAGGAGCTGGTACGGTACTATCAGTACACTGACTGTATAGATTTGATCAAACCTTCCCAGAGGAGCTGGAGAAGGTACTAACATAGAGAGTACAGAAAATAGTAATGCTGGTCTATACCAGGGAGCTGGTAAGAACCCAATAATAAATCAGACAAATAATACACAGACCTTTTCCAGAGGGGCTGGAAAGGTCTGACTAGGAGGATATAGAAATAGGCTGACTAGTCCTTACCAGAGGAGCTGGCAAGGAACTAGTTAAAAAGGAACTGAAGATCTAGGCTAGACCTTTCCAGAGGAGCTGGAAAGGTATACAGGTGACTTGGATAGTTTTGGCTACACCTTTCCAGAGGAGCTGGAAAAGTACTATCAGTCACTAGGCAACACCTCACCAGTAGAGCTGGTGGGTATAGAACATCTCACCAGTGGCAAGGGCCCACTGGTGAGTGGAGAGGTCAGACAGGCAAGGTTCGGCAACAGAGAGGTAAGTATCAGTACAGAATCGTGAGGCAGAGGAGTTATCAGTAAACATGCAGAGGTTCAGCAACTAAAGGCAGATAGGCAGAAGTACAGAATCAGTAAGCGAATGCGAAGTCAGAGTTTTAGCCAGAGTCATACACAGGTAATCAATACAATAATATACAATAATCCTAGTCTTGTGTGAAATCCCTGGTTTCCTCCAAGATCAAAGCACACCGGGTACTAGTCTAAGGTCTAAACGCTAACACATAGTATTCACGACAGCAGACACCGAGCCACTGAAGCCCGGAGGCTTAAGAAGCAGAGGAGACCTCACCGGCACGCCCCCTGCAATCAGCCAATCCAGGGCGCCGTGAGTCTCCTCTGACGTCAGCCGATCAGCCGGTCAGCTGACGAACCTCCTCCCAGCATAAAGGTCCCGTCTGTGCGCGCGCCCGCGCGAGACAGCGACCTTATGTGAAAATGACAGTCCCGTCCTCGGCGTCCTAGACAGGGGCACGGAGGCAGCTGCGGCAGCGGTGCTGTTCGCCGCAGCTGCCTCTTCATTCTTTACAACAATTCAATTGTAAAAATTGCATTGAAAGATTGCATCTGATGAAAAAATTGTACCATTAATAAGCACCTTTAAAATGAAGGATATACAGTATATAGGTAGAGGTTTGGGTAACCAATACAAATGTGTTTGAAAACGTATAAGTATGGTGGTACGACAGTACCTATTAGAGGTTACTCTGAGGAATAGATTTAACTACCTAAAGACCGCCCCACGCCAATGGGCTTGGCCGCGGCAGTAGCCCCAGAACCGCCTAACGCTAATTGGCATCAAGTCCTGGGGCCGGCTACTGCAGGAGATCGCGCTCAGGCTGTGCCCACATCTCCTGCGTGAGGGGTGGAGCTCCACCCTGCTTTCAGTCTCCCAGCAGCGATTGCCACTCGGGAGACAGTTAGATGGCATAATCGCCATCTTTTTACTTAGTACAGCGCTCTGATCAGCAGCAGTGCTGTACTGGAAAGAGCCGTGTGACACGGCTGTCCCCCTGGGACACAAGAGAGTGATCGTCTCTTATAGGCTGAAGCCTATAAGAGCTGATCGCCATGATTGGCTGGCTGGGGGGAGGGAGGATTTACAAAGAATAAAAATAAATAGTAAAAAATATTCAACAAATAAGAACATAAATATTTATTTAAGAAAATAAACCCGGGAGGGGGGGGGGGGAGGGGGGTTTCAGTGGCCAATTTAACTAAAAATGGCCTGGTCTTTAGGAGGGTTTAACGCTGTGGTCCTCAAGAGGTTAACATCTAACCATTCAGTTGTTTGCCTTACTGTTGCAGGCAGAGCAGTTTGGATAGACTGGACATAGAACATGAGGAAACTGTCAAGCCCTCTGTAGAAATACATAGCGTAGGACAGAGAAGTGAGACAGACACTAGTGAAGTAGTAATACTCACTAGTAGTCACTAGCAGTAGAGAACTTAAGTGTAAGTATGTAGGAGCACAGCACAGCGAGATACTGCTGCTTTCAAAATCATGCTTTTCAGACTTTATATTTATAATATAGCATTGACATCTTCTGCAGCAGTTTGCTAAGCTTACAAGTATGTCACTTACTTCCCCTGCAAGGAGCTCACAATCAAATCTTTACCATAGTCATAGTTAACTACCACTTTCTGTGGGAGGGGAGCGAGGACCAATTAACTCATCTGTTTGTTTTTTGGATGTGAAAGGAAATCAGAGTGCCCACAGGAAACCCATACAAACAGAACATGCAAACTCAAAAGTACAAATAGTGTCCTTTCTTAGAGTCAAACTAGGGACCTAGCAATGCTGGACCACAGTGCTATCCATTACACAAGCATGCTACTTTCAGTAAAATGTTTTCTAAAGTCTGTTGTTAACTTAGAACGGAATAAAGAGGTGTAGAGGCCTGTATCTGCTGACTAAGATTTACCTTTGCTTCCTGTTAGGTCACTGACAATAGGAAGTGATGTACTCTCTCAAGAAAGGATAATTTTTTTTTAAAATGTATATATTTAGCCTGGAGATTAAAACTCATTGGTAGTTTTGTTTTAATTGCTCTCTTTCGCTCTGGTTATTTCCTTAAAGCGGACCTGAACTCAGAACATCCTTTCTACTCTAAACAATACACAACAGCATAATAACCTTTAAGCTATATACAGCTGATATAAATCCTGCAATAAATCTGCGCCGTTTCTACTTCCTGATTCATGGAAGCAGACATATTGTTAACATCCTGTGCTTTGAAATGAGCTTATCTGCCATCTCTGTCATGGCAGTTATGTGACACAGGAGAGAGAACAAATTACAACTTGTGATTAGACACCAATGGTGGGGAATTAAACCAGGGATGAGCAGAAACTACGCCAGTGCGAATTTACGCATCGTAGTTCGTAGGCGAAGTTTCAAAACTACACTTACGAATTTATGCATAGCGAAGTTCCGCTATGCGTAGCTTATGTCCACTATGCATAGTTACATGTGTATTGCGTAGTGAACTACGAATGCACTACACGTGTCTATTTTACCGCGCACGATTGTATGCTTATAAAATTACGCATTGGAAAGGGGAATGTACGCATAGAAGAGTTCCCTGCAATAGCATTTAAAGAGGAATGAATGCGAAAATGTTTACGCATACGTGCATAAGCGTCCACATACACTACACTTCACACTATGCGTAATTGCGTATTTAAACGCGTAGTTTACGAAATACATACAAAGCGAATATTTGATTTCAAAGCCATAGTTTGGCGAAGCGTAATTGCATAAAACTATGCGTAGTTCCAGCGTAGCAAAGTTGACTGACTACGACCATCCCTGAATTAAACAGGCTAAACTGTCTAAATACTTACAGGGTGCATTTCTCTATGTTTACCTTCTGTCCTGTGTAAGAGTTCAGGTCCACTTTAAGGTCTGTCCATTTTACCCCCAACAGGAAGAGGGAATATTCTTTGCAATGGCGACCTACATGTCAGTAAAGCCAAACATAGGTTCTCACCTTCCTACTCTCAATTTAAACATGTTTTGGTTAGACAAGGATCTAGCTCGTCCTGTGACTCCTAAATGCTAAAGGTTCTTAATAAACCTTCCTTTACCTACATTCACTCTCGTTTATAAGCCCATTGGTTGCCTGTCAGCTGTTTTCTGCTTGCAGTAAAATGCCTTATAGAGCCCAGTTTTTACTGAATCAGCTTTTATGTGTATGGTCACTGACTAGATATGCATTTTATTTCACCTAGAAAAGTAAAATTGTGGCCTTGAATTTGAACCATTAGTATTAACAACACAGCAGAAAATGTTCCAATGCAATGCTCTCTAGGCAAGCTACCAACTATTAACATAGCATGTCACATTAGGTTTCAAAAGGTAGTTGTGACAGAAGGGCACAAAACAGTTCTAATTTTCTTCAACTACTAGAGCATGAAAATTGTGTTTTTCTGCCTGTGGCAGCTCAGTTAGAACAGGGGTGGCTCTACATGTAGTCATACTGCTTTCCTTTCCATCTTTTGATTACATTATTTAAACTTCACTGGAGAGTTGTTGTATTTCTGACATTTGCTCATAAATCCAGATATATTACATGGATAGGCGATGCTAATCATATAGTTCCTATGTTTCTGAGAGGACCACTGTCATCTCCCTATTATCTTTTATTTTTTTCATTTTTCATGCATCAATAAACAGTGGATGAACATTAATGGGTAACACAAATACTAAGGCTGTTGTATTGATTTTAAGGCTTGGCATTCTCATCAGAATTGTATTATGTTTACATTATGTATTTTACAAGCAATATTTTTTCATCAAATTTTGATGTATGCAATCATGTGCTGCTCAATTAGCAATGCAGGAAATATAGCAAAGATGACTTATGTTACTGTGTATATTAGCATGGAGCTGGACAAGAGGCATGCTTTTGTATGCATTGAGAATGATTTGCATCGTTCCGTGTTTTTCTGAAATAAAGACCGGATCTTATATTAACCACTTCCCACCAACAACAATTTTTACTTTCAGTGCTACTCCCATTTATTCAGCAATAACTTTATCACTACTCATCACACCTGAATGATGTAAATCTTGGGTTTTTTTTCAGCACAAATTGTGCTTTTCGCGGGTTGCATTTTAAAGGGAAAATAAGGGACAAAATAGAAGAAAAACACACTATTTCTCCATATAAATCCATTATAGCTTTACAATTATCAGTGCTAACTGTAAGTTAAACCCACAAATTTTGACAATATTGTATTCAGAAATAAAGGTGTCTTTTTTCAGTTTTTTTCTTTCTCATTGTACATTCTGGATAATTGCAAGACCTTATTTACAAAAAAATACAGTAATAAAACCTCATGGCATACAGATTTTAAAGGGAACCTGAGGCGAGAGTGATATGGAGGCTGCCGTATTTATTTCCTTGTAAACAATGCCAGTTGCATGGCAGCTCCTGTTGATCTTCTTGCAAGTAGTGTCTAAGACAAATCCCTGGGACAAGCATATTGCTAATCCAGTAAAACCGGAGTCAGCTGAGTCAGAGTACCTGATCTGCTGCATGCTTGTTGAGTGTTTATGGCTAATAGTATTAGAAACTCAGCATCAGGAGGACTCCCAGGCAACTGGTATAGTTTAAAAGGAAATAAATATGGCAACCTCCATATCCCTCTCACCTCAGGTTCCCTTTAAAAGCCAACTTCCTAAGGTAACAATATATGTATTTATATTCTGTCACCTTGTTTTCATTTTACAAGTCTTTTATTCTAGTACAGAATAAATGTCCTTGCTTATGATTCAGTTTGTCACTAAAAATGTACACAAGACATAGCCCTCAATCCTATTCCTAAAACACTGTAAAATCGATTCTGCTACTTATCATGGTAAAAATGTTACCACATATGGCTCTTTTAGTTTTCCTAAAGCTAATGTTTGAGTATACTTTTGAAAATGTTATGTTTGATTGAGTTTGGCCATACCTACTTTTTATGTGATGTGAGTCCAAACTAAATGTTTGCGTTATTTTGCATACTTTTGTGCCGACTTTAGCAGTGAAAAGCAAAGCCCCCATACAAATTATTGACAAATTGCTAAATAAGTTAAGGAGAATAGCGGGTACAAGTAAAAAAAAAAATTCAAAAAGACCTTTTCGTTTTTGAGAAAATCGATTTTAGAAAGGCAAAGAAAAAAATTTAAAACTCAGAAAAATTACCACAAAAACATTTTTCCTTTGCATTTTTAAAATCTATTTTCTCAAAAACTACAGTACAAGGTCTTTTTGAATTATTATTTTTGTAACTTGTTCCCACCCCTTAACATACATCACAATTTGGTGATGATAGCATCAACAGGGGCAAAATTCCGGATGGATTACGTTTACATGCAAAATTAATTACGAATTTTCCTGAAATTTTGCATTACAATTTTGCATTGTAATTGTGAATTAGGATGTGAAATTAAGATTATGTGAAACATGTGCTAATCACTATATATATGAAACCTTTATAGAGAATCCTGACGTTTCTCTGAGGGATGTAAAGCCTTTTGTGTTGTACAGTTAACTGCTCCATCTGAACTTCTAATATTACCACAAACCAGCCTCTACTTAAAGGGGTTCTTTCACTTTCTTTGTTTTCAACAGCATTTCCTGAACAACAGTTGCAAAATCTAACTGACATAATCGTGTGCAAGTGATTAGGGAGGCCGGCTGGTATCTTGCTATTTTGGCAGTTAAACTGCTGTTCAGGAAATGCTGTTGAAAACAAAGAAAGCCCTGAGAATCCCCCTTAAAAAGATGGACTGGACCAAAACCTGTCATCTGTCACATTTTTTAACTGCCTACTTTTTTCGCGAAAGAACCCCTTTAAAGGGATACTGTAGGGGGTCGGGGGAAAATGAGTTGAACTTACCTGGGGCTTCTAATGGTCCCCTGCAGGCATCCTGTGCCCGTGCAACCACTCACCGATGCTCCAGCCCGCCTCCGGTTCACTTCTGAAATTTCAGACTTTAAAGTCTGAAAACCACTGTGCCTGCGTTGCCGTGTCCTTGCTTCCCCTGATGTCACCAGGAGCACATGGCGCAGTCACAGACCATACTGGGCCTGCGCAGTACGCTCCTGGTGCCATCAGCGGGAGTGAGGACAGACAACGCAGGCACAGTGGTTTTCAGATTTTAAAGTCTGAAATTCCAGAAGTGAACCAGAGGCGGGGCCGGAGCATTGGGGAGTGGCTGCGTGGGCACAGGATGTCTGCGGGGGACCATTAGAAGCCCCGGGTAACTTCAACTCATTTTCCCCCGCAAGTGTTATTTATGTGTACAGTCATGGTTACTTATAGTCTTCATCTCTGCCCACCTACATGGTGAAAAGATGGCCTCTGCCAAATAGAGAAGCTGGTTTGTAGTCAGATGGGGACATGGCTACTACTGTATTGCTGCACTCAGAGAAAAAAGCAGACCGCCACAGCTCTCAGAAGTCTTGTTTGTCAAAACTAGTGAAGCTGAAAGTGTAATAAGGCTGTACAGATTGCAGGCTTTCACTTAGTGGAAACTATGTACATTTTAACACAAGTTCACTTTAAGCCTCGTCTAAAGCATCTGCTGCAGGCACTACCAATTCCCCATGTCTTGTTGCTCTACAAATGTTATTGCATGGCTGATTTTAACAGCCTTTGTGAAATGTCAAAATCTTAAACAGATTGCATTTTACTTTCACATTCACATGTAAGTGCTGCTTGCATGGCTGTTCTCAGCATACATAAAACAAGTGACATATAGACATTAGTCATATGACCATATTTTTTCATTTCAAGCATATACGTGGCTATTTCAAATAAATAAAATTACTCATTCACTGAGCTCAGCAGATGGTGGATTGTATTCATATTTATATCCATTGCCTTATTTTCCCCAGAACTCTCTAATTACTATTTCAGATTTCTTCCGTACTATTATTAACTCTGTCAGATTTACCATTTTATTGTGCATTATCAGTCACGGTACAAAAAAACAAATCTTATTTTGTGTTAACATGATTTCTGAAGGAATTTGATCATGTACTATACATTCAAAGGCAGCAATACTATTTTGTGAGCTGTGGGATTTGTGATTCTTGTTCAGATGACATTACTTGTGGTCAAAAAGCAAGTAGAATAACTGTACGTGCAATTAAGGATAGGAAACACTGTGAACGTGCACTTGTGTTGGGATTTGTGTGCTAATGAACTACTGTGCACATTTGACAGTGGCAAACGTTTTCCCATAATGCATGACATTGAGCCTAAGGTTTGCTGAGTTGGAAGGGCTATTTGGAATTATTGTATAATAAAGTTGGATTGGTGAGTATGCAACACAGAAACCAGAAATCTATCCTCCCTCCCTCTTCTCAACCCCCTTCTGCTACTCTGTGGCAGCATATGCAAGGCCCCGCCCTTCACACACTTTCACCTGAAGTGTTAAGGACCGCAGTTTGGGCTCTAGTGCCTGATCTGAGTGAGTACAGAGCAGCGACACTACAAAGAGGACAGACAGGACTTCCAGTGCCTGGAACCCAGAGAAGCTGAGTGTCACCTAATCCTCTTAGCTGAGCTCATTAATTGTCAGGTTGGTGGAGGGTGGTGTTAGGAAGGGGTAGGGGGCACATATGGGTACTACACTGGGTAAAGATATGGAAATTAAAGTGGGCATTTGGCTAAAATCTCAGGAAGGGAGGGAGATTAGGGAGGCACATATGGCTACTATACTAGGGAGCGTGGATTAGGGGCACATCTGGTTACTATACTGGAGGGAGAGGGGATTACAGGGGCACATTTGGCTACTATATTGGGGAGGGAGCTAATACTGGGACACATTTGCTACTTAAACTGGGCAGGCACAGTTTTTTTTTTTGGGGGGGGGGCACACTGTGAAGTCTCTGTGGCTAGTGCTGGAGAACCTTGTCCTGGCCCTGCCCTGAGATGTGCTGGAATTGTAGTTATCCTCCATATTTTGTGGTTGTGTCCCACTATTGTAAGCTTCTGGAAGCAGGTCATCACTTTCGTCTAAGACATTGCAGGGAAGAAACCTAATCTGAGACCTGAGTTGTTTCTTTTACATGTACTACTCTCTCTTTACAACAGTACGTCACTTGCTTAATGCAGCCAAAGCATGTATCCTCTTGCTCTGGAAGCCCATCACAACTCCATCCATTAAACTTTGGTTTGAGCACCATAATCGAATTGAGGAAGTTGAAGAACTTCAACGATCAGCTTGATACATTTATATTCACCTGGGCTATGGATTATATGCACAGGTCATGCCACAGACCTGGACCTGGACTAGGTGGTAGTATTGTCTGCAAGTTCTCAGGGGCCTGGCTGGTTGCATTATATTTTGAGCTGGAATCTATGGGTTATTTCCTTGATTCTGAGATACTTTCGATCCTGAAAAGCCTTTTACTTCTCGTCTCTTTAACCAGGGGTGTTTTGCAGGATCTGTGCTGCGTGGGCTCTCCAGCCCGCAGCACAGATCAGGATTATGCCAGGGCGATCAGACTTACCCCCTTTTTTCCCCCACTAGGGGGATGTTCAGCTGGGGGGGTCTGATCGCCACCAGCTTGCTGCGCTTTGCGGGGGGGGGGTGCTCTTCAAAGCCCCCCTCCGCAGCGTTTTTGGCACTCCCTGCCTCTCCGTCCCCCCCTCTCCCTCTATGGGCATTGAAGCCTAGGCTTCAGCCTATCATATGCCGGCGATCCCTGGCCAATCAGAGGCCGGGGATCACCGATCTGCCTTGCGGCGCTGCTGCGCAGCAGCGCCGTATGATGTAAACAAGTAAGAGGAGAGGGTGCAGAGCGACACACTTGTCCTAGTGATTTTGGGGTGCTTGACCTGGGACGCTAAGCATCATCCCAAATGATATCCAAGAAGTAGAAAGGTTGGTCAGCACACCAGCTTCTCAATAAGCAAAATTTAATGTATCATATGTCAACACTACGGTTAACAATTGTTTCGGGGCCACAGAGGGTCCCCTTCATCAGAACAGTGCAGACATGATGTAAACAGCGGGGATTTCTTCACCGCGTGTTTACATTTTGCCGGCAAGCCGCGATCGGCGGCTCTCTGGCTGTTCACGTAGTCACCCTCCGTGAACTGACATGGAAAGGCCGCTCGATCGAGCGGCCATTTCCATGGAAAACCACTTAAGACCTGGCGACGCCTATCGGCGTTAGACGGTCCTTAAGTGGTTAACCTTTCTTTATCTTCGTACTACTTTATTTTTTCTTTGGGGTGAGTAGGGATGGGTGAGGGAACTGATTATGTTGTTACAGTTTTGTTTACTTGGTGAGGCACTTTGAATCCAATGGGAGAAAAGCACTATAGAAATGTTATTGTATTGTATTGTATTGGTGAGGGTTCAATTCCATAGTCCAAACCCATAAGTCTGGTTTGCATATTACGAAAATCTTGTAAATCTCAGGAATGCAGTATCTGTCTTTCTTATATGTGTTATTGATTTATGATTGCTGAGTTGATGTGCTGTGTTATCTATTCTCTTTTTATATCTGCTTCTTCCTTGCCTGGGTCCGTGCCAATCAGGCCCATATTTACATCACAGGAGCCTATAGGCACAGATGTCCTGGCACCCTAGACTTTGCCCACCATGGACCTACTAACCCCCGCCGAACCGCACCACAAGTGTGCTGGCTGTCCCAGCTGTCACCTCTCCCCTAGTTCTCCTGCACAGTGTAGGTAGCTTCAGGTGCCCCTTCATTTTAGGTAGCCAGAGTTACCCTCAATATTAAGTAGCCCGAGGTGCCCCTGACTAAGGGGAGATCTCATCAACGGAATGCTAAAAGCCAGGTGAGTTACCTCTCATTTACGCCCTCGTCAGGACTGCATGGTGAAACAGGGAGGGAGCCACTCAGGGGAGGGAAGTGAGCCGCCTTTCCACCATCAGGCGCCTGTAGGCACGGGTATACAGTGCCTTATGGTAAATCCGGGCCTGCTTATAATAAAAAATAAATTTTAAAAAAAGTTAACTCACAATTGATTGCAGATTCAAGGGCAGGTCCAGTTAGGATCCATTTCTTGAATAACTATTCACTAATTTCTGCTTTAAAGAGACACTGAAGCGAAAAAAAAAATGATGATATTATGATTTGTATGTGTAGTACAGCTAAGAAATAAAACATTAAGATCAGATATATCAGTCTAATGGTTTCCAGTACAGGAAGAGTTAAGAAACTCTACTTGTTATCTCTATGCAAAAAAGCCATTAATCTCTACGACTTTCAAAGTCGTGGAGAGGGCTGTTATCTGACTTTTATTATCTCAACTGTAAGTGAACTAATTACTTTTTCTCTGCCAGAGGAGAGGTCATTAGTTCACAGACTGCTCTGAAAGAATCATTTTGAATGCTGATTGTTGTGTAATCTGCACATATTAGAGAATGATGCAATGTTAGAAAAAACACTGTATACCTGAAAATAAAAATATGAGAATATTTTCTTTGCTGCTAATCTTCTAGTAATTATTCATAGTACACAACCAATTCACTATAGCATATATTTTTTTTCGCTTCAGTGTCTCTTTAACTATGGCCTAAAGAGGAAGTGGGTTCTCCAAGGAAATGCATTGGTAGTAGTTTTATTATGCTTGTTGAACTAATAACTTGAAAAATATTGGTTTTAGAAAAATATAAATATGCTCATTTTGAATTTGATGCCAGGAAAATGTTTTAGGAAAATTGATGAAGGAATATGTTTACTGTTGTGTTGCACGATCATTTGGTTTCTGGAATTCAGTGGCACTTTACAACTCTAGTAAATTGCTGGGACAATGTAAACTCCTTGTTCTTGGTGAGCCTTTTTCCCAGTACAAGTTTGGCACTTGCTGACATTATTAAAAATCCAGCTGCAGGCATTTTGCAGACTGCTGCTTTGACCTACATAAGAGTCAGTGACAAATGTGTTTCAGCAGCAACAGTGAAATCACTAGCAAGCAATCAATGCGTGCTAAAAGCAACTGTCAGTACCAGCCAGCACCTCCTGTCACCAGTGCCTGTCAGTGCTTGCTAAAAGCACCAGTCAGTGTCTTCTGAAAGCCGCAGTCAGTGTCTTCTGAAAGCCCCAGTCAGTGTTAGCTTTTTGAACACCTTAAAGGGATCCTTAAGTCTGTTAAAAAAATGAGTTTTACTCACCTTGGGCTTCTACCAGCCCCCTGCAGCCATCCTGTGCCCATGTAGACTCGCTCGGATCCTCCTGTCCCCCGCCGGCAGCTAATTTCACTTTAGCTGACAGCCCCGACAGGGCCATGCGTCTGATCAGCGCAATTCGCATCAGGGCCATGCGTCTGATACTTTGCGTACCTGGCCACAATAGAACCCTCTATACTGCTATTTCGGCTGAGAACGCGAAGAATCACTTGCGTTCCCATGCCTGTTGGGCCTGTCGGCAAAACCGGAAGTAGCTGCCACCGGGGACAGGAGGATCCGAGCAAGTCTGTGTGGGCACAGGACGGCTGCAGGGGGCTGGTAGACTTAAGTTCCCCTTTAAGTGCAAATTAGTCCTTAAAGGACAGCTGAAGTCAGAGGGATATGGAGGCTGCCATATGTATTACCTTTTAAGCAATACCAGATGCCTGACTGTACTGCTGATCCTCTGCCTCTAATACTTTTAGATATAGACCCTGGACAAGAATGCAGCACATCAGGTGTTTCTGACATTATTGTCAGATCTGACAAGATTAGCCATATGCTTGTTTTTGGTGTTATTCAAACACTACTGCAGACAAATAGATCAGCAGGGCTGCCAGGCAACCGGTATTGTTTGAAAGGAAATAAATATGGCAGCCTCCATTTTCTTTTCCCTTCAGTTGTCCTTTAACCTCCTTGGCGGTATGAAAAATACCGCCAGGAGGGAGCGCAGCAGTTTTTTTAATTTTTTTTTTTTTTTTATCATGTAGCGAGCCGAGGGCTCGCTACATGATAGCCGCTGCTGAGCGGCATCCCCCCGCCCGCTTCGATCGCCTTCGGCGATCTCCGATCAGGAAATCCCGTTCATAGAACGGGATTTCCTGGAGGGCTTCCCCCGTCGCCATGGCGACGGGGCGGGATGACGTCACCGACGTCACTGACGTCGGGACGTCATTGGGAGTCCCGGGCCACCCCTCGGCGCTGCCTGGCACTGATTGGCCAGGCAGCGCTGGGGTCTGGGGGGGGGGGGGGGCCGCGCGCCGCAGCAGATAGCGGCGATCGGGCGGGGGCCGGCGGCGATCAGAGTGCTGGCGCAGCTAGCAAAGTGCTAGCTGCGTCCAGCAAAAAAAAAATTATGAAAATCGGCCCAGCAGGGCCTGAGCGGCACCCTCCGGCGGCTTACCCCGTGTCACACACGGGGTTACCGCCAAGGAGGTTAACAACACTCTGTAAATGCCTGACAAATGAGGAGACCAGTTGCTTTGATCCAGATTGAAATGTTGTCCTATTATTGGATAGGAATAAGTGTTCTCTTACAAAGCCTGGTTAACCCCATTTCTTCAATGTAGGTTGGTATGTCAACGGAAGTTCTTCATATCAATCTGTGGGCTGGTTCACACCAAGAGTACCAGTGCCATAACTAAGGCACTTGGGGTGAGTTTTACATGGGGCCCCAAGCTCTCTATTGAGATGGAGTCCCAAAACCTATCAAGGACATCTGCAGTGTCAGAGAGGGGTATTTACAGTGAAGAAACAGTTTGTTAGGCATTACCACTATGCACATATACAGGTGTTCATTACCAGCATAGCACCAATGCAAAGATGATAAGATGGAAGAAGGAGGGTACCCAATGGTCCCTTCTGTCACCACCTCTGCATCCTCTATTGCTACACCATTGAAGAGCGCTTCTGAATGCTTCTAAAAGTGAAAGCACTTTGAAAAGCATTTGGTTAATGGGTTTTATGTGGGCTAGTTGACACCAGAGTGATGTAATTTTTTTCCCAAATGCAAACATGGGTCCAACAGCATTTTGATGGTGATTACTCCTCATGTAAAATATAGGAGAACTGTAAAATCGCTTTAGAAATTGCTGAACATAGCGATTTTTAAAACATTTTTTTTTCCAAAAGCTGTTCACTTCTAGGTCAAAGTGTACTTCTTGTTTTGCCACAAGAACTACAAAATCGCTTAACACAAATGCAATAAAATTGATTGGCATACACAGAACATCGCTAGGCACATGAAACAGGGATCACCACTACAAATCGCTACAAAAAGTGCTAAGTGTTTGCAATTATGCTTAACGATTTTTGTTTTTTTTATACAAACAGCTGGGAGAAGTGTTGCCAGGGCCGGATTTTTGGGAAGGCCAGAAAGGCCATTGCCTAGGGAGTTAAATCAGATTAGATAAGAAGGGTGACAAGACTTGGAGAGAAAAGAGGTCATATGTCAAAGTAAATCATCTGGTCTGGTCCCGCAGCGCAGCCAGCCAGCACCCTGCTCTGCACTAATAGCTGAATTCCACAGTTCCCCAATCCCTGCTTCTTTCTCTCTCACTTCCTGATGTGTTATGACAAATTCAATCAGCATCTGCCATCACCTGATGATCTATTGATGGACATACAGTATAAGTGGATATGAGAAATACCAGGGATTTACATTACAAAGAAGATAGAACTAAGTTCCACTGAGTTTTAATGCAGGCATTCCCAAACATCAGTGAGCTCTGCTAGTTTCTTCGCCTCTTTTACGGCTGTGACACTGACCCCAGCAGTTGTTAATTACTTTCTAACCTTAATTTATGACTGTTTCTCTTTTTTTCCCTAGCTAGCAGTAATCTCTTCCCTGTTTCAATTAACTCATTCCTGACTCATTTTCTGTCCTGCTCCTACCATCTATGAGAACTGCCAGAATAAAAATGTAGTTTGCTTCCCTTTCATTGCTAAACTGTCACCTGAGCTGTTACTACCTCTATGCTAGTGTGTTTGGTTTGGCATCCTTCTACTTTCCTGTAGCAGTAGAGCATTGTACGATCTTGGTCATCAGTGAAAGCAGAGAGTTTTGAATCAGGATGATACAATTTATTGACTTAAAAGAAAAAGAGTAAGCTGTCTGCTAATAAGCCTTCTTCACATCTCGTTAACATATACTGTCAATATGTTAGAGCACACCACCATATGTACATTCAGCATTCAAAAGAGATACATAGATTTTTCAGCAAATATAAATAAATGTCATTCAGATGCTTTAAAGTGGAGCAGAACTGTTGCACAGGACAGAAGGAAAACAGAGAAATGTACCCTGTATGTATTTAGGGAGCCTGTCTAATTCCCCCTCATCTGTGTCTGTTCACAAGTTGTAATTTGATCTCTACCCTGTGTCACCTGACTGCCACAACATCTAAGCTCATTTGAAAGCACAGGATGTTAACAATATGGCTGCTTCCATGAAAGCAGGAACTAGACACACTGCAGATTTATTGCAGGATTTGTATTAGTTGTAACAAAGAAATGTTTTTTCTTTAACCGGTTCAGCACCGCAGTGCCGAAAACCTCATGCATCCGAGCAACGTTCACCTCCCATTAATTCGCCAATAACTTTATTGCCACTTATCACAATGGATTGATCTATATTTTGTTTTTTTCTGCCACGAATTAGGCTTTCTTTGGGTAGTACATTTTGCTAAGAATTTTTTTTTTCTAAATCCATTTTAACAGGAAGATTAAGAAAGAAATGAAAAAAATTCATTATTTCTGTTTTTGTCCATTATAGTTTGAAATTAATATACGCTACTGTAATTAAAACTCATGTATTTTATTTGCCCATCTGTCCCGGTTATTACACCGTTTAAATGATGTCCCTATCACAATTTATGGCGCCGATATTTTATTTAGAAATAAAGGTGCATTTTTTCAATTTGCGTCCATCACTACTTATAAGCTTATAATTTAAAATAATAAAATAACATACTCTCTTGACATGCATATTTAAAAAGTTCACACCCTTGGGTAACTATTTATGTTGTTTTTGTTTTGTTTTTTATTGTATTTTTTTATTTCTTAATAAAAAATGTATGTGGGTAATTTTTGGTGTGGGAGGGAAACAGCCAATTTTAAATCTATATATATAAAATCGTATGTATGTATGCATGTATGTGTGTGTGTGTGTGTGTGTGTGTATGTGCCGCGATCACGCGAAAACGGCTTGACCGATTTGAACGAAACTTGGTATGCAGATCCCTTACTACCTGGGACGATATGTTCTGGGGGTGTCGCGGCCCCCCTGCACAGCTGGGCGGAGCTACAAACAGCAAATCAGATTCCACCCATTCAAGTCAATGGAAACAATGTAAAAGGCTGCCATTCTCACAGTAATCAAGCCAGAGTCCCCACACATCGCACAGTTGGTCACTTGGTGACTGAGGTTACAAATCCAGAAAAAGCGGGCGGAGCATAAAACAGCCAATCAAAATTCAGCCATTCATTTTAAATGGGAAAATGTAAACTGCAGCCATTCTTAGACTGTTTGTCGCAGGGTTCTCAAACTTGGCACACTTGGTCACTGGGTGAGTAAGATTAAGATTTAGGAAAGTGGGTGGAGCCTACAACAGCCAATCAAAATTCACCTATTGCGTTTAAAGGGGAATATTTAAACTGCTGCCATTCTTACACTGTTTATGGCAGAGGCTTCAGACTTGCTGCAGTCAGTCATTGGGTGACTGGGGTCCAAATTAATTAAAGGGGTGGGGCCACAAACAGCCAATCAGATTTCTTTGCTGGATAAACTGCTTCCATTCACACATTTTTGATGCCAGGAACCTGAAAGCTCACAAAATTGGTCATTGAGTGACTGTGTGACAAGGTTACACAAAGTGGGCGGAGCCAAAAACAAATTTTACTGGGAAAATATAAACTGCAGCCATTCTTACACTGTTAATGGCAGGGTTGTCAAACTTTGCACAGTTGGTCATTGGGTGAATGAGATTAAGATTTTGGAAAGTGGGAGGAGCCTACAACAGCCAATCAAAATTCACCTATTGATTTTCATGGGAATATTTACATTGCTACCATTCTTACACTGTTAATGGCAGAGGCCGCAAACCTGATACAGTCAGTAATTGGGTGACTGGGGACCAAATTCACTAAAAGGGGTGGAGCCACAAACAGCCAATCATGTTTGTTAGATTGATTTCAGCCATTCTGTTATTGGCAGGGTTCTCAAACTTGACACAGTTGGCCACTGGGTGACTAGGATTAATATTCAGGAAAGTATGTGGAGCGTACAGCAGCCAATCAAAAGTCATCTTTTGATTTTCAGGGGGAATATTTACATTGCTGCCATTCTTGCACTGTTAATGGCACCGATTATTATACAGATAAGTGGGTGGAGCCTAAAAAAGCCAATCAAAATTCACCAGTTGATTTTCAAGGGGAATATTAAAATTGCTGTCATTCTTGCACTGTTAATGGCACAAGCCTCAAACCTACAGTTGGTCATTGGGTCACTGGGGTTCAAATTCAGAAAAGGGGATAGAGCAGGCATGGGCAAACTTGGCCCTCCAGCTGTTGAGGAACTACAAGTCCCACAATGCATTGCAGGAGTCTGACAGCCACAGTCATGATTCATTAAGACAAATGCATTGTGGGATTTGTAGTTCCTTAACAGCTGGAGGGCCAAGTTTGCCCATGCCTGGGATAGGGCCACAAACAGCCAATCAGATGTGTTTTATTTCACTGGGAAAATACAAATTATTGATGCCAAGGACCCAAAGCTCACAAACATGGTCATTGAGTGACTGTGTGTCCAGGTTACAAAAAGTGGGCAGAGCCAAAAACAAATTTCACTGGGAAAATGTAAACTGCAGCCCTTCTTCACTGTTAATGGCAGGGATCTCAAACTTTGCCAAGATGGTCACTGGGTGACTGAGATTAATATTCAGGGAAGTGGGTGGAGCCTATCATAGCCAATCAAAATTCACCTGTTGATTTTCAAGGGGAATATTTAAATTGCTGCCATTTTTACACTGTTAATAGCAGATGCCTCAAACCTGCTACAGTTGGTCATTGGGTGACTGGGGTTCAAATGTTGGAGAGGGGCGCAGCCACAAACAGCCAATCTGATTTGTTTAATTTCTATGGGAATTTACAAATTATTGATGCCAAAGACCCCAAAGCTCAAAAACGTGGTCATTGAGTGTTCGTGCACTAGGGTTACAAAAAGTGGGCAGAGCCAAAACTGGTCAAATACATACACGGGCAGTTCCAGGTCATTAGTGGGCAGAGACAAATACAAATTTCACTGGGAAAAAGTATACTGCAGCCATTCTTACACTGTTAATGGCAGGGTTCTCAAACCTGCTACAGTTGGTCATTGGGTGACTGGGGTTAAAATTCAGAAAAGGGGGTGGAGCCACAAACAGCCAATTAGATTTTTTTTCATTTCAATGCAAATTATTGATTCCAAAGACCGCAAAGCTCACAAACTTGGTCATTGAGTAATTGTGTGTTAGGGTTAGAAAAACTGGGCGGAGCTAACACTAGCCAAATACATTCCCGGGCAATGCCGGGCAATCAGCTAGTGTAAAATAAGATAATTGTTTATTGAAAAGTGTATGTGGGTGCAGTTTACTATTTGGCCACAAGATGGCCACAGTCAAAAAAGTCCTGGATGCGAACGATCTCGCATCCAGGAACTAAAAGAACACGGAGAAGTTTCCTGGGGGCAGAAATACCGCGATCTCTCAATAGAAAGCGTCGGTTTTACTGTGGGGAAGTTAGATCGTTGAATGGGAATTATATTCCCATTCACTGATCGGGGGGCTAGCGGCGGGTGGCGGGATCGCGCGCACCACGCGGCGGTGGCAGCAGAGCCTATCTGGACGAACTTATTCGTCCAGATAAGCCGAACTGGCTAGGTTATGTTGTTGCATATCTTTTAGAGCAGAGAGGAAGTTCTGAGTTCAGGTCCACTCTAATTACAACAGAACATCCAAAGTGGGTCTTGAAAGGATGTTTGCTACTTACCTGTTCTCTGGTTTGGATTAGCTATTCTCCATTGCACTGCCCTGCCACCTGTTTGTGGCTCCGACTGCCACCAGTCGCACAGAGGACTGTAATTTCTCGCTCCTACCCAGATGTGCACAGCAACCGAGGACGGGACAGTGTTATGCATTCTTGACAGGTACCGGTCATACCTCAGCGTCAAGTATGCATGCCCAGAACACTATCAGCTGCTGTGCACATTCAGGCAGGAGCGCAAATTACAGGAATTATTTGTTGAATGGGGGGCAGAGCAGCACAACTGGAATGAGCCCATTCAAACCAGTGATCGCTAGTCAGAGTGTAGTACAGAATATATTTTGGTGGTGGTGGTGGGGGGGGGGGGGGGGGCTGAGCGGTTGGTGACAGCAGGCCTAGGGCACTGGAAAGTACAAATCCAGCCCTGAGTGTTGCTGTCACTTAGTGGCAGTGCTAGGTATTGCAGCAAGCTTAAACTGGTTCTCACTAGGCTAATTATGGTTCTGGTAAGCAGAATTTGCATGTGGTAGCTATGGGCTTGCAGCCAATTCCTGCTGCAGTTACTCTAGACTGATTATTCTAGTTGTGAGTCTGATTTGCATATGTTCTGTGATTGGTTGCTGCTCACATAAAAGTCTCTTCCTGTTTGAGTTCCATGCCCTTTTTGGGTTGCTAGTCAGGGCCGGAGCTACCATAGGAAAAAATAGGCAGTTGCGCTAGGGCCCCAGAGCCTGTAGGGGCCCCCAAGTTGTCCCTCCCCCATCTGAAATGTTGCTCCCCAGGGACACTGCAGAGTCTGTTAAGTTAGGGGATGATTGGGGGAGGGTCAGCAGCCAGCTCAGGGGCCCAGGAGGGAAATTTGGCTGCAACAAAGGGCCTCTGATGACGCTTTTTGGTCAGGGTGGTGTCTGTTGGGGGGCCCCCCAGGCTAATCTTGCCCTAGGGCCCCATTGTTACTTGAACCGGCCCTGTTGCTAGTTCATAGAGCTAAGCTGCTGGGTGTAATTGGGAATGATTTTTGTTATGACTTGTATTGCGTTGCTGCCTGTCTTGACCTCCGCTATTTCAACTTTTCTCCTGTCTCAACCCTGGAATGACAGTTATTAAGGTTGGTCAATGAGATGCAAATAATTTTGAGTTGATGCAGCAGTATGCAAATTTTGTATGCAAATGTATGCAGCTTGAACATGAACAAATCCAATCCTGCTGTGGTAAAATTTGATTGATCCATTTTCAATGTGCATAATTTCATACAAAATTTGCATAATCCCACATTTATAGGCCCACTATCACTAAAATTTAAAATACATGCAAACACATACAAATGAGAAGTAAGTTTCTTCCAGAGTAAAATGAGCCATAAATTATTTTTTTTCCTATGCAGGCTGTCACTTACAGCAGGTACTAGAAATCAGAACCAACATGTTTTAAACTAGCCCATCTCCTCATGGGGAATTCTCAGGGTTTTCTTTATTTTCAAAAGCACTTAGTAAATGGCAGTTGCTCTGTCCAACTGCCAAAAAAGTGTGCAGTGAGCAGGGAGGCTGGGCAGCATCCTATACTATAAAACCCCTGTGTCCCCTCCTGTGTGTGTCCCCGTGCTTTTGCGCTACTACGAATGTGTGGCACTTAGAGCAGGAGGAGGACGGGGGCCAGGGTGTGTGTGTGCGTGCATTGATGTGTGCACGTGGTACGCACGTGGTACGCACGTGGCATGCACGGACATGAGTATGGACACGTTCGCACACTGCATGCGGCTTATGAGGGAGAGAGCCAGTGTGGGGGATAGCGGACAGAGCCTAGCACCCGTTTTTAAATGGACCTTAGGCCTAGTTTTTGTGTAAATCCTTTACAGAGAGTGTCTTTATAAACAATAAATGCCATTCTGAGAATCCCCCATGGGAGATGGACTAGTATAAAAAGCCTGTCGGTTGTGTCAGATTTCTACTACCTACTGTAAGTGACAGCAGCATAGGAAAAAAGTAATTTATGGTTCATTTTACTCTGAAAGAAATGTACTTCTCATCTGTATGTGTTTGCATGTATTTAAAATTTCAGCATTTTCGAGATAGTGGTCCTGTAACTCAAAATTATTTGCATATCATTGACCATCCCTAAGAGTCATCTGACTCTGGTATTGACCCTTGACCTGATTCCTGTACTCTCTCTGTGTTTGGCTTTCAGGTTCTTTACTGGTTTCTTCTGCCTCGGATTCTATATTTTGCATGCACATGTCCAGGGGGCAACTGAAGTCACGCAGGCATGTCATAGGCATGTTCAGTCTCTCGTTCAAGTGGGGGCTTGGCTATAAGTGAAGAGTGTGGTGAAGATTGGGACATTCAAGATGAAAGGAAACTGGTAATTGCCTAAAAACCTTACAGTGCAAGAACGCGGTCAGAACACTCAGTATATTGTCAGAGGTGTGGTTGGGTCTTCATTGTGGAGAAGGGCTGATGATATGCTACTTGGCAATTGACATTTTGGTAATACTTTTAAAGACTAAAGGTGGCCATACACACATAGATTGCCATTCAATAAGGCAAAAATGACAACTTAGCTTGGAATGACAACTTCTGTTTAATCTGCCTCAATTGACATACATCTGTTGGTACCATTATATGAAGGCTATACAGACAGGCTGTCATATGCACTCTGCGGTTGGGGGATTACTGCTGGGACCTAGCCATTTGCACCTTGCTGCTTCATAAGTGCATGAGTCTGCATGAACTGCATCTTTGTCCGCTAATGACTGCTGTTGTACTGGAGCCATCTTCAGCTTTGCTTGCTTAA
The DNA here is from genome assembly GCF_040937935.1 of Hyperolius riggenbachi. Taxonomy (NCBI): domain Eukaryota; kingdom Metazoa; phylum Chordata; class Amphibia; order Anura; family Hyperoliidae; genus Hyperolius; species Hyperolius riggenbachi. The sequence continues at coordinate 143,822,677 of NC_090652.1, forward strand.
CTAACCTACTTTCCCTGCGATTTGGGGTCCACGAATGATGTACATTTGATCATTTTTTGAACAGTTGAAAGATGCAATCTTTGTCTTGTGGAGATTAACTTGCCCACTGTAACATTCGCAGTAATGGCGGTTGCGGACACGCAGGGTGTCTCTGCAGCCGCCTTGCCTGCCTGTTCAGGGACTTCGCCCATGCCTCTGGCGTCTAGTACGTCGAGGACGGGTTTGTCTTTTGCACATAGGGTTGCCGTATCGCGCGGGCGCGCACGAAGACAGGACCTTTATGCGGGGAGGAGGCGCGTCAGCTGACCAGCCGGTCGGCTGACGTCAGAGGAGACTCACGGCGCTCCGGATTGGCTGATTGTTGTGGGCACGGCCGTGGGGTCTCCTCTGCTTCATAAGTCTTCACTGTTCACTTGCAACTTGTCTGCTGTTGCGAAAACTTATGTGCTAGCGCTCAGACCTTAAATAGTATCCGGTGTGCTTTGATCTGGGAGGAAACCAGGGATTTCACACAAGACTAGGATTATTGTATTACTGTATATTGATATTCTGTGTATGACTCTGGCTACCCTCTGACTCTGCTCTTGCTTATCGTTTCTGTACTTCTGCCCATCTGACTCTGTTGCTGAACCCTGCCTGATATCTTACTACTCTCTTGCCTGCCGATTCTGTACTGTACCTGCCCGCCTGTTACTGATCCTAGCCTGTCTGACCTTTCTACTCACCAGTGAGCCCTTGTCACTGGTGAGGTGCTCTTCTCATTGTACCCACCAGCTCCTCTGGTGAGATTTTGTCAAACTATTCAGTTACTGTGTTCTGATAGAACCCACCAGCTCCTCTGGTGAGGTTTTGGCAAACTATTCAGTTACTGTGTTCTGGTAGTACCCACCAGCTCCCCTGGTGAGGTTAAGCCCAGTGCAGTTTCTAGGCTAAAATGCACCCAGGGCGAGGGTGTAAAAATTGCGCCCCCCCCGAGCAAGGTATGAGTGCCCGCAGTATAGGTTAGCCAGGTCTAGTTTCACTTAGTATAGGTCCCCCCAGTATAGGTAGCCAAGAATAGGTACCCCAGTTATGGGTAGCCAGGCATAGGTGAGCCAGTATAGTTGCCCCCGCTATAGGTTAGCCAGGTAGGTGCCTCCAGTATAGGTAGCCAGTATAGTTGCCCCAGTATAGGTTAGATAGGCAGGCGCCCCCGGTATAAGTTAGATAGGTAGGTGCCCCAGTACAGGTTAGCTAGGTGGGTGCCTCTAATATAGGTAGCCAGAATAGTTGCCCCCAGCATAGGTTAGATAGATAGGTAGGTGCCCCCAGTATAGGTCATTTAGGTAGGTGTCTCCAATATAGGTAGCCAGTATAGTTGTCACCTGTATAGGCTAGCTAGGTAGGTAGGTGCCCCCAATACAGGTTAGATAAGTGCCCCCAGTATAGGTTAGATAAGTAGCTGCCCACCCCAGTATAGGTTAGATAGGTAGCTGCCCCCCAGTATAGGTTAGATAGGTAGGTGCCCCTGAGTATACGTTAGATAGGTAGGTGCCCCCCAGTATAGGTTAGATTAGGTAGCTGCCCCCCCTTCCAGTATAGGCTAGATTAGACAGGTGCCCCCCAGTATAGGTTAGATAGGTAGCTGCCCCCCAGCATAGGTTAGATTAGGTAGGTGCCCCCCAGTATAGGTTAGATAGGTAGCTGCCCCCCAGTGTAGGTTAGATAGGTAGCTGCCCCCCAGTGTAGGTTAGATAGGTAGCTGCCCCCCAGTGTAGGTTAGATTAGGTAGGTGCCCCACAGTATAGGTTAGATAGGTAGTTGCCCCCCAGTGTAGGTTAGATTAGGTAAGTGCCCCCCAGTATAGGTTAGATTAGGTAGCTGCCCCCCAGCGTAGGTTAGATTAGGTAGGTGCCCCCCAGGATAGGTAGCTGCCCCCCAGTGTTGGTTAGATAGGTAGCTGCCCCCCAGTGTAGGTTAGATTAGGTAGGTGCCCCCCAGTATAGGTTAGATAGGTAGCTGCCCCCCAGTGTAGGTTAGATTAGGTAGGTGCCCCCCAGGATAGGTTAGATAGGTAGCTGCCCCCCAGCATAGGTTAGATTAGGTAGGTGCCCCCCAGCGTAGGTTAGATTAGGTAGGTGCCCCCCAGGATAGGTTAGATAGGTAGCTGCCCCCCAGCGTAGGTTAGATTAGGTAGGTGCCCCCCAGGATAGGTTAGATAGGTAGCTGGCCCCCATAATGGAGGGGGGAAGCACCGTAGCCGCGGGGAGGGCAACCCGACCTCTCCCTCCCTCTCCCGGGCCGCCCTCCGTGCTCCCCCCTCAGATGTATAGTGAGCAGCAGCCAGGGAGGGAGCGCTGTAGTGTATACAACATACCTCCCTGGCTCCAAGCGCTGCTCTCTCGTCGCCAGTCTTCTTCCATCTGCCTACACGCGTATACATACGCTGCTTCCGGCTAAACAGGAAGCAGCGTGTGTATAAGCATGTATGCAGAGAGGAGACCGGCGGTGAGAGAGCAGCGCTTGGAGCCAGGGAGGTATGTTGTATACAGCGCTCCCTCCCTGGCTGCTGCTGCTCACTATACATCTGAGGGGGAGCACGGAGGGCGGCCCGGGAGAGGGAGGGAGAGGTCGGGTTGCCCTCTCCGCGGCTCCGGCTCCCCCCTCCATTACAGCGCCCCCCCTCCAAACAGCGCCCCGGGCGGTGGCACGCCCTGCACGGGGCTAGAAACGGGCATGGTTAAGCCAAACTAATCAGTTACTGTGTTCTAATAGTACCCACCGGCTCCTCTGGTGAAGTTTTGTCAAACTATTCAGTTATTGTGTACCAATAGTGCCAACCAGCTCCTCTGGTGAGGTCTAGCTAAACTATTCTGTTACTGTCGCACCAAGCACTATACACCTTGTATTCTGCCAGCTATACTTGTATTATTGGTGATACTGCAGATCACCACATAATCAGGTATAGCGTCTGTATTATTGGTGATTCTGCAGATCACACATAATGAGACGTCTGTGTTGCTACACCAATCGTTACACCCACATTACAGCTCATCTCAGTTGCAATACTGTTACCTCCCGCTACTTGCTTAACTGGATACATCTATGCGGATGCCATTTTCCACTTTTTGCCTTACAGAGCAGGACTTTTACCATGAGTTTTGGGGACTGCAGCCCCATTACCATCATCATTAGCTGCTCAGATGGTGTTTGGTCGCTATTTTTAATAGGGGGTTTATAAGGATATTTGTGTAATGTATTTATACATATATATTTGTTCTATTTTACTATGTGAGTACTAATAAAGCAATTTTGGATTTTTTTCATTCACCAGAGAGCCAATTCTCCTTTACGTACTTATAGTATGCCAAATAGTAAAATTACACCTACACACATTTATTTTAATAAAAAGACCCACAAATACATTTAAAATTAACACCTTACCTCCCACACTATCCCATAAATACCCAAATAACGAGCTTTTCGTGCGCAAAACTTTATGCGCACAAAACTTTATGCACGTAACAGTTTATGCGCACACTGCACAGAGCACAGGGCGCTCAGTGCGAAGTGCCCATTAAAGCCTATTGGACTTAGTGCGCGCATAGGACTTTGCGCGCGTAAAACTTTACGCGCGGTACTTAGCGTGCGATGTGATTGAGAAAACCGGTGCTAACCTACTTAGCACCCTGGTTAGCGTGCCTAAAGACTTTAGACATGCTAAGTAGGTTAGCACCGCATAGTGAATCAAGCCCTATGTGGCGGTTCTAAAATATTCCTGTGTTATTTGCGTCCATTGAAAATCCATTAAAATAAAAACTGTGAATTTGGAATGAAATCGCTGTTCTGTTTTGTTTGAGCCATAAAATATACATATTTCCGAAAAAAATATGTTCCTAGTGGGCAACATTTACGCCGAGTAAGACTCCTTTCATTTAAACAGGAATAATAACAGATGGAAGGAATTATTTATTTTCATTTATAATATCAAATAGCTCACCAACACAGTCATGCTTTAATTTGATTCATATGAAATACCAAATTCATTATTACTCGTATGCTTGAAAAATAACCACAAGTGTTTTCCTTTCAGTTTTGGATACAGTAGTTTGGGGAAAGTTTAATGGGAATATTTCAACTAAACTCTCCCAACATGCCTCAAATTAAACAAAAATTAGTCGTCACACCTAATGGTTTGTACACACTATAATAAACAATCATCCTACATGATCCATTTTGCGAGGTCTTGAGTGAGAATCTAGCATGTGTACAGATGTACCATGGTATCATTTAGGGATCTGGCATGGTGGATCACTAAAAGATTGCAACAATTGAGTCCTGTAAGGATCCCTCCTGTAGCGTATTCTGTTCGTTGCAGTGAAGCTGCAAACGGACAGTTCTGGCTTATCTGCTTGCATTCGGTTGTGCATTTGCAATAAGTCTAATTGTCATTTGCAATCACTCTGCAGTTCTGGGCAGCTCAGGATGCTGTCATTATTCCACCAATTGCTTGTTGCAGCTGAGCTGCGGCCAGATAGCCCTGGATTTCCTGCATGCATGTTGTTACATAATACTGCATGTATTTCTTATGGGAGTCCTTTGCATTCACAGCCAGCTAGCAAATGGTAATCAAGCCAGCTCAGGATTGAGTGATTAACATTCCGCTGTGTGGAAATTTGCATGAGTACATCCATTGGCTGATGGCAGCATAAAAGTCTGCCTCCCATTTCAGACCCCGCCTGACATAGCATTCAGCTCTCTGAGTTGTCGTTGGGTCTATGCTCTGAAAGTTGTTATTGTAAATGTTTAATGCCTTTCTCTGTATTGTCATGTCTGCTGGACATTTGCTGACCTGCGGGGGTCAGTGTAGTCCTTCTGATCCTGATAGTTAGATTCTGCCAGCACCACGTTGGTGACTGGTAGTATTTCTTCTAGCCTAGTTCTTGAGGACGAACTATAGCAGCGGTTGCCATTAGTTCGCTCCTACCTGTTAGTCTTGTCTATGTCAGTGTGAATGTTGCCATCGCTGAAACAGCGACTAGATTGGCTGAGCATTCCGTCTGTCTGTCTGTTGTCTTCCTTGTTAATTGTTTGTGCTTTAACTAGTGAGTTATTTGAGAGCTACATTTCATATATTGCGCATCAGCACGACATATATGTACTCTAGTCAGTCAATATTGTATTATTGTAATATTGTATTGTGTACCGACCTTTGCCTGCCTCTTGATGACGAATCTGCCTAATCCTTTCAATACAACAGACATCTGATTTAACATGTATGACCCAAGCCTTTTACCGACTACGTCTGTTGTGTATTGGATCACATAGCATCTAGCCTGATAGGAGGCCCAGAGCTGCAGCTGCTCTGGGCAATTTTGTGCCCTTGTTTATTATTCCTGTGTCCATCTGTGGAGCCTCTTCCATTATCCAGCTACTAGCCTTGTTGCGCTGGGTGGTCAGAAAGTATGGCCCCCCAGCGTTACAAGTCCATTGTTTTCACATTTACTCCAACCTCCTGGAAGCTGCTCACTTGGGCCCCGCTCTGTCACCCCTTTCCTCTATTGAATGGTGCACTGTGCCTCAGCTATAGACAAGCTGTGTATGTGTAGTGTGCATGTCCATACTGTCACCATAATGACCCCTTTCACAAACTTTTTTTTCTTTTACAACTTTTACTCTGGGGTAAATTTACAGGTTTTTGTTTAAAAAAATAGGATAAGTAAGCTAAAAAAGTAATTTCTTATTGGAATTTTTTTTTAAATTTTTTTTTAAGTTTGGAGTTTAATCCCACTTTAAGAATTCCACCATACAGAAGTTTGCATCATGTGAGATTCATTTTATAGTAAAAATGAAATGTAAAAACACGTTGGCCTCAATTCTTTAAGGGCAGTTCTTTAAAACAATAATGTATTGTATTTTACACTTTTTTTTCCAAATTCACTCAGATTTCCCTCATGCGGTAGAAGTTCGGTAGTTTATCAAACATTCTTCAATTCACCGAGCCCTGCTCAGTAAGTCTCTCTTACAAGCTGGTCAGGCAGGATGCTGTGAATCTGTGTGTATGAGTTGGGGTTTTCTGTCCAGTGCATCCCTGGCATTCCTTTAGATGTGCTGCAGCCACCAGGGGGAGCACGTCTGTAAAAGGGATGCAGAAAAGCCTTTGAAAAAGTCTCCTTCTCCTGCTCTGCCAGACTGAAGACCCACCCTCCTGTGTATCGGACCAAATCGGGTGAGAAGTAGGGCTGTTTGGCTCTCCCTATTAGCTGTCTGCTACATCTGTCAGTGTTACCGCATGGAGTGTGTGAGTTACCAGCTGGTCAGAGCTGAAGGTACCGTAAATACTGAACACTTTTGCTTGAGTTACCGAATGATTTAATCTTTATGAATTGCAATTTGTTGACATTATTTGAGGTATTTACCGTACAAGTCAGTAATTTACCTCACTAGTCGGTAATGTCTTTTTAGTGCGGTAATAGGTTTAGTGAATTGGCATTTGGCAAGTTGATTGGTAAAATCAGCTGTTTTTTGCATTACCGAATGTGGTAATGCTTAGTGAGTTGAGGCCATTATGAGGAAACAATGGTTGAAGAACAGCAATAACAGCAAGCATATATTTATGTTGTGGGAATTCTGCAGCTTAGCTTTAAAGTATCTGCATCTCTGTTGTATACAAAAGAAAAAATCCCTCTCATTTTATAATTATTCTTGACTCATTTATGACACAAAAAACTGTATTGATGCTGTGTCTATAATTTCACATAAAAAAAGACATTGAAGTTGATAGATTGACAATCCTCTTCAATGTGCTATTAACACATCAAATACTACTCTATACAGTATATCTGACTGGCTGCATGGGGAATGAATGCTGAGAGTTGAATCGTGAGTATCAGCTGAACCCATCAAATCATTGGTATAACTAAAGAAGTGGCTGTAATCTGCTCAAGCCTTGACATATTAATCCTTGTTATTTTGTGAACAAACACAGACTGAACCACAGCATGACATTTTCGGCATGATACATCAGCAGCATTTGCCTATCTGCCTTGGAATTCCCCAGAGCTTCCAGCCACAACAGCAAAACAGGGGCACAATTGGATTACACTGTGTAGAGCCTTGCCCGCAGGGTCAGAAAAATCAATTTCATATCACTTCCTTATCACTGGGTGGAATCAATTATAATCAATTTTACTTTGCAGCCTGCAGTGTATGCCATCACTTTTTCATTAAAGAAGCCTGCTTCCACATGAGAGAGAAATTGCTGGCAATGTAGAAGATCTGGTGTAGTTTTATTTGTGAACTCTCTCTCTCTGTCAGCTGTTCATTTACAGATTAGGAATTACACTTTTTTCCCATCATTCTGACTATAAGGATAAATGCTCCTTTTAGGGAATGATGACACATATTACATATCGGCATCACTGCTGATAATAGCAATTTTTGCCATACGTGTAACTCTGATGCAGCAACATAATTCATTCGTTTGGTATCCTATACTTCTCTGGCCTTTAAAGAGGAACTCCAGTGAAAATAATGTAATAAAAAAGTGCTTCATTTTTACAATAATTATGTATACATGAATTAGTCAGTGTTTGCCCATTGTAAAATCTCTTAAATCCCTGATTTACATTCTGACATTTATCACATGGTGACATTTTTACTGCTGGCAGGTGATGTAGCTTCTGCTTGTTTTTCTGGCAGTTGGAAAAGAACTGTAAACAGCTATGCAACAAGGTTCACAGACAGGAAACTGCCAGGACCATGGTCCTCAGAGTTTCTTGTGGGAGGGGTTTCATCACAATATCAGCCATACGGACCCCCCCTGATGATCCATTTGTGAAAAATAATAGATTTCTCATGTAAAGGGGGGTATCGGCTACTGATTGGGATGAAGTTCAATTCTTCGTCTTGGTTTCTCTTTAAAGGGGACCCTGAGGTGAGAGTGACATGGAGCCATATTTCTTTCCATTTAAACAATGCTAGTTGCCTGGCAGTTATGACGCTGGGTGTTTGGCGTGCACACAGAATACAATAAATTAAGGTCAGGTTGAAGCTAGGTCATACACGAGAAGTCAGAATAGTGTGGTACAGAAGGACTAAACGGAGATAGGTCAAATAACAGGCTAATATCGTTACACGGAAAGTCAGATGGCTACAGTACAAGAGGGTCAAGACAAGTGCTAAGTCAATATACAGGCCGAGGTCGTACACATAGGATCAGATGGCTGAGGTACAGAAGGGATGAGACAGAGACAAGGTCCTTAGGCTAGCCGGTGTCTATAACGGGTATCAGATGACTGAGGTACACAGGAATGAGACTTTAATCAGAGTGGTGAACTTGCTGGATCATACACAGAAATACAATAATACGATAATTACAAAATATATATATTACACAGTTCTAAACTGACTGGAGTACATATATATCGGGCTGATGCGCAATATATGAAATGTAGCTCTTAAACAACTATCTCACTAGGATAAGGGCCAAGAACTAGCAGACTGATTAGTATCAAGGCCAATGAGCAAGTGAATGCTCTGGTCTTATATACCCAAAGGATAGATCCTAAGCCCACCCCCAGCAAAGACAGCACCTCTTGCAAAAAAGGTGTCAGCTGATGACATCACAGCTGACACCTATGGACATGCCTTCTCAGCCTGTAAAGGCTGCTCTGTGCTGTGCGCGTCTGTCTGTTCCCACTGCGCACGCACGCATGTCGAACCCCCGCCGCAGGGGTGCTGGGGATGCGACAGGAGGACGGCGGAGCGGAAGTCCGAGTACGTAAACGAGTCCCGCCAGAGACACCGTGGGAGACATCGCGGGACTCACCGCTGACAGGTAAGATTACAGCAGTCCTCCTGATCCTGTGTCTCTAATACTTTTAGCCATTAACCCTGAACAAGCATATGCAGATCACGTTCTCTAACTCAGCTAACTCGGGTTTTAATGGATTAACCATATGCTTGTTCCATGGTTTTGACTCAGACACTACACATGCCAGAAGATCAACAGGACTGCCAAGCAATTAGCATTGTTTACAAGGAAATAAATATGGCAGGTTTCCTTTAAAAGAAAAAGTGTATGTGTGCAGTGGCGTAGCTAAGAAGCTGTGGGTCCCAGTGCAAGTTTTGCATTGGGGCCCCCCAAACACTCTATACATAACAAGTGATACACCGCACCAAAACCAATCAAGAACAACCACAGTGTCAGAGGTGCAAGAAGGAGACGAGAAACCGTGTGTTAATGATCACTGCTATTCTAATCATCTATAGAAATGAATATTATCAGCATAGGTCCAATAAAGAGCTAATACTGTGGTTGAGGGTGGACCCTTCGGGCCCCTCTAGCCCAAGGGCCCTGATGTGGTTGCTACCTCTGCACCCCCTATTGCTACACCCCTGTATGTGTTATATTTATATGTACTTATGTTTTGCTCCTAAAATTCATTTTTTTCCAATGAAACCTCATAATCTTAGATTTGTGATACAAAAAAAAAGATCTTAGGGCTCTTTCACATTAGAGCAGATTTTCTGCGTTTCAACGCAACAGGTAAAGTTTGCGTTACCCAAGGTAGGATGAAAGTCCATAGACTTTCATTTTACCTTTAACATATAATGCAGCTTTTATGTGCAGTGCGTTACCACGCACCCAGGCGCAGTTTTTCTGCTGACGCTAGCTTTACACGTTGCAATGTTAGTCAATGTAAAACGCACGGATGCGTGTTTTTAATACGTTGTCAATGCAGAAAAACAGTCCCAGAATGCAACGGGGCAACTTCCGCTTTGTCACTTCCTTTCTATGGCGAGATAGGAGTGTGGATGGATGTAAGTAGGAGCTGTGTCACAGCAGAAAAAGAAATGGGCCCCAAAATCACCTTTGACATTGAGAAACTTATTGTAAAGGTGCAGGAGCATCCTGCACTGTATGATAAGGCTCACGAGGACTTTAAAAAGACCAATAAAAAGAACAAAATCTGGAGAGTAATCAGCATGGAGCTGTTCGTTGAAGATTGGCCACTTTGGTCAGAGGAACAGAAGGAGGACAAAGGTTTGTCATTGTTATTGCAGTATGTAATGTATTTTATATCAATAGATTTGTTTGTTCTGTTTGGGTGTGTGTCAGGTAGATTAAAGCTAGATGTAATTGAAAGTGATTATGGAGATTTGTCCACTGGCCATATACTCATGCCCGTTTCTAGGGTCGTGCGGGGCGTGCCGCCGCCCGGGGCGCTGTTGGGAGGGGGGCGCTGGAATGGATGGGGGAGCCGGAGCCGCGGGGAGGGCAGCCCGACCTCTCCCTCCCTCTCCTGGGCCGCCCTCCATGCTCCCCCTTCAGACGCATACTCAGGCAGGAAGCGCCGCTGTTTACAACTCACCTCATTGACTCCAAGCGCTGCTCTCTCGCCGCAGGAATCAGCGTGTGTATCAGCGTGTAGGCAGAGAGGAAAAGACTGGCGGCGAGAGAGCAGCGCTTGGAGCCAATGAGGTGAGTTGTAAACAGCGGCGCTTCCTGCCTGAGTATGCGTCTGAGGGGGGAGTATGGAGGGCGGCCCAGGAGAGGGAGGGAGAGGTCGGGCTGCCCTCCCCGCGGCTCCGGCTCCCCCCTCCATTAGGGGGGACAGCTACCTATCTAACCTATACTGGGGAGCACCTACCTAATCTAACCTACACTGGGGGGCAGCTACCTATCTAACCTACACTGGGGGGCACCTACCTAATTAACCTACACTGGGGGGCAGCTACCTATCTAACCTACACTGGGGGGCAGCTACCTATCTAACCTACACTGGGGGGCAGCTACCTATCTAACCTACACTGGGGGGAAGCTACCTATCTAACCTATACTGGGGGGCACCTACCTTATCTAACCTATACTGGGGGGCACCTACCTAATCTAACCTACACTGGGAGGCAGCTACCTATCTAACCTACACTGGGGGGCAGCTACCTATCTAACCTACACTGGGGGTCAGCTACCTATCTAACCTACACTGGGGGGCAGCTACCTATCTAACCTATACTGGGGGGGCACCTACCTTATCTAACCTATACTGGGGTGCACCTACCTAATCTAACCTACACTGGGGGGCACCTACCTATCTATCTTCAAGGGAGCCGCTCGATCTTACCCGCCCCGGCCGGCGGCGAGGTAAGAGAGACTGGATGGCTTGGCTGCGTCAGGCTGTTTTAGTTTAATTTTTAATTTTTATAGAATAAAGCATCTTATGAATTTTTAAACAGCGCAGTCCGTTACATATTTTTGTTCGCTATATATACAAGGTATTGGGATCCCTGAACGAGACTAGCGGCTTTTGGAGCAGGCGCAACACCATCTGAACACTAATCTAACCTACACTGGGGGGCAGCTACCTATCTAACCTACACTGGGAGGCAGCTACCTATCTAACCTACAGTGGGGGGCAGCTACCTATCTAACCTACACTGGGGGGCAGCTACCTATCTAACCTATACTGGGGGGCAGCTACCTATCTAACCTATACTGGGGGCACTTATCTAACCTGTATTGGGGGCACCTACCAACCTAGCTAGCCTATACATGTGGCAACTATACTGGCTACCTATATTGGAGACACCTACCTAAATAACCTATACTGGGGGCACCTACCTATCTAACCTATGCTGGAGGCAACTATTCTGGCTACCTATATTAGAGGCACCCACCTAGCTAACCTGTACTGGGGCACCTACCTATCTAACTTATACCGGGGGCGCCTGCCTATCTAACCTATACTGGGGGCAACTATACTGGCTACCTATACTGGAGGCACCTACCTGGCTAACGTATAGCGGGGGCAACTATACTGGCTCACCTATGCCTGGCTACCTATACTGGGGGGCCCTATAGCTGGCTACCTATACTGGGGTACCTATTCTTGGCTACCTATACTGGGGGGACCTATACTAAGTGCAACTAGACCTGGCAAACCTATACTGCGGGCACCCATACCTTGCTCCGGGGGGGGGCGCAATTTTTACACCCTCACCCTGGGTGCATTTTAGCCTAGAAACTGCACTGCATATACTGCATGCCCACATGTGAATTGGAACTGTGATGCTTCATATGTTGCAGTTGGTTCCCAGTAATGTTCCCCAATCTTTCACCACTTTTCTCGGGATCATCTGCACTCCACAGCGGGGGTCACGTGGTGTAGTGATGTCATCTTATCTGTACTGCGCAGGCACAGTAGTTCTGTGCCTGCTCAGTACAGACCCGATGACGTCCCTACACAGCGGAGTCCGGGGTCTTGTATTGGCCAGAGCAGGTAATGTGTTTGGGGGGGTTGGCAGCAGCACCCGCACCACAACTACCACAGATTGTGATTGGTTTCATGCTGAAACTGATTCACAATCTTGTGTTCAGTAAAGGCAGACATATGTTCCCTCTTTGATCGGATTCAATCAGAGGGATCTATCCGTTACGTTAGTTGATGTGATGGCAAATCTACCGGTGTATTTTACTAGAAAATGTCTGATAACTCCTTTAACAATTTGAATGATCATAATGTTGTTGAACAACTACATGTTATATATATATATATATATATATATATATATATATATATATTTTTTTTTTTTTTTTTTTTTTTTTCTTAACAGTTACAGAGGTAAAGAATAAGTGGCGACATGTGTGCGATAATTTTGCAAAAGAGCTCAAACAAGAGCGAAAAGAGCAACGTAGTGGCTCCAGTCGTTCCAAACGACAACCGTATAAACACACAGCAATTATGGCTTTCCTCAGGCTTTGTCTGGAAATGTGGCTGTAAGTGTGTACATTTTTTTCCCTGTTTTTTTAAAAATCCTTAATTGTCTTTTTTTTTTTCTTTTATTTATAGTACAGAGGATAACCTTGCATTCTCCTCTGATGATGATTTCATCCTATCTATGGATACATCGGAGAAAAGTAGGCGTACTGAAGAAGTAGAGAATGAAATTGACTTAACACAGGAACTTTTAGAGGACACTGAAGGCACCTCGGATAGTGCTGGTAAAAAAAGCATCCAGAAAAACTGGGCGAGCAGACAGCAGGGGTAAAAAAATGACGAAAAAAAGCAAAGAGGAAGATCTCATGACGTCGCTGAAAACATGCATGACTGTAATTAAGGGCAAGGAACAGCCCATGTTGGAAGCACAATCATTAGCTCAAAATTTGATACCTCTACTTGAAAGAGTGCCTGCTTTGAATATGTTTGGTTTAAGACATGCATTGTTAGATGCAATTTATGCAAACATCCCTTCTGCCTCTGGTGGTGATGTTCATCATGTTGCTGAAGCTCCCTCTACTGCAGGGGAGTCAAACTCAAATACAAAGTGGCCTGAAACTGAACACTGGGACCTAGTTGCAGGCCAACCGCGATGTTTAGTGGCCACCTTATAAAGTTTCCTGGTGTCTAATGGCCCCCCTACAAAGTTCCCTGGTGTCTAGTGGCCCTCACCCTCCCCTATACAGTTCCCTTGGGTTTAGTTCTTTCCTCTACCTCCCCCATATGTCTTCCCTGGTGTTCTAGGGCTTCACTTCCAATATAGCTTCCCTGGTGGTCTAGAGTGGGCCAAACATAATGCAAAGTGGGGAAACTCCTTGAGGGCCAAACTTAATGGCTCTGAGGGCCAGATTTTGCCCGCGGGCCGGAGTTTGACATGTAGGCTCTACTGCCTGTTTTCCTCCTCCTACTATTATTTATCGTGAACAACCTGTTGTACGTTCAAGTACACCTATACAACACGCAGTGCCACATAGTGGTAATATTGGTCAGTCTATGCATGCTTAGTATTTACAAAAGTATTCTTTGAAACCAGCTCATCCTAATGTGCCTACACATGCTGAGGTACAACGTACCTATCAGCAATATCATCTTCTACAGTCTTTAGATAACAACCCACAACAGTCCCAGCTTAAAAATCAACCACAAAGTGGTACAGTGCGTCCTCATTCCTTCCCATCCCAACGTAGTGATAGTCATAGTGGGGATTCAAATTTTCAGTACATGAGCAGTTCCCATTCTTTCCCTGGTATTACTGAACCTCCCCAAACATATGAGTCTGATACAAATATGCCTTCTTGTCTGCAAGAGCTAAGATCTGGCTGACAAGTCCAAATTATTTTCCAAATCGAAGTGTTCAAAGAAACACAAACCCACCAACTGATTTTACCCAGGCCCAACAGGGTTTTCCACAACAAGACAGCAATGCTGGTGCCAGTAGTGCTTCAGAAGGCAATTATTTCACTGATCTGTAAAAGTTCACGTTTTAGGGGTTGACTAAGTTTGGTTCATTTTCCCTACAGTGGACAGTTACATTATGTTACTAAAGTTGTTAGTGGTATGTGCAGCAATTTCAACTCATTGATAAATACCTACCTTTCATGTAAACCCCTATAATATGATAATTTGTTCATTGAACCTATAAATACATCTAGTGTTTGTGTAACCATAGAGCTGTAGTTGAGAAAAACTTTTGTTCATACCTTGACCTTCCTCCAGCCACATACACCCGGATCTCTTCCATGCCACCATCCATCACTGTCCGCATCTACGAGAACTGGCTCACCGCTCTTCCATCAGTCAGAGCCATTGTAGTGTAAGAGAAGTGAGCTATTTATGTATCTCAACAGCAGCGGTTGGAGAGATAGAGGGCGCACTTTAGCCAGCCTACTCTGGCTCCAATGACGTCTGTGGCGATAACCGGTTCTCGTAGATGCAGGCAGTGGTGGATTGTGGCGTGTGATCCATCCGCGTGTATGGTGCAAGAGGAAGCACAAGGTATATACAAAAGCTTTTCTTTACTTCAGCTCTCTGTTTCCCTTTACACTAGATCACCTATACTGCTATTGTTATGTTCATCGTCCATCCCTATTTTTGGTGTGTCACTTTACAGTTATGTACTGTATAGTGAGGTTTTGTGGTTTTTACACATATGGATAAATATATTTAGTACGTTGAGGTAAGACCAGTACTGTCCTGCAGTCATGTGAGCGTTATATTTTTGTTTGTTACATGTGGCAGAGACTACTCTCTCCCATTCTCTCCCCAATCGGTATGCTTCTGAAGTTTGGAGACTTCACAGTCCCCCAAACTGTTCAAAACTCTATGTAGAAAGTAAGATCCAGTTCACATTTGCATTTTATGTCAGTGAATGTGTTTTTGGATTAACTTGATCCGGATGGTACGTGGCCTGTTCACATAGTGAAAACAGAGCTCATTCAATGATTGCATCCGTTTTAAAGGGAAGGTTCAGGGAGGGGATTAAAAAAATAAAAATAAATTTCCACTTACCTGGGGCTTCCTCCAGCCCGTGGCAGGCAGGAGGTGCCCTCGCCGCCGCTCCGCAGGCTCCCGGTGGTCTCCGGTGCCCGACCCGACCTGGCCAGGCCGGCTGCCAGGTCGGGCTCTTCTGCGCTCCATTTCCTGGGACTTCTGCGTCCCACGCCGGCGCGCTGACGTCATCGGACGTCCGCCGGGCTGTACTGCGCATGCGCAGTAGTTCTGCGCATGTGCAGTACAGCCCGGCGGACGCCCGATGACGTCAGCGCACCGGCGTGGGACGCAGAAGTCCCAGGAAATGGAGCGCAGAAGAGCCCGACCTGGCAGCCGGCCTGGCCAGGTCGGGTCGGGCACCGGAGACCACCGGGAGCCTGCGGAGCGGCGGCGAGGGCACCTCCTGCCTGCCACGGGCTGGAGGAAGCCCCAGGTAAGTGGAAATTTATTTTTATTTTTTTAATCCCCTCCCTGAACCTTCCCTTTAAGTAGACAAATTCATTAATTCTACTACAAGCAACGGTAGATGTTTCCTCTTCTTACACAGAGATAACAAAGCGCATGGTGTGTGAAAAATAGGGACTGTAGCAGTTTCAAGATTTGGGAGACTGGAACATATTCGTAACAACGGGTGTTTGAGAATAGATCCATTGGTTGAAAAACTTAATATTTTAATACTGCAAATGTGAACTGGGTCTTACCGTAGGAAAAATAATTTGGACAGGTCATGATAACCCCTTAACTGGTTTCTCAAATCTGTAGTGGTTGATTTGTTTAGTTTTTCCGTGCATTTGGATACAGCAATGTTAGAATTACACATGTCGGTTGATAACAAACATAGCTGCAGTGTGTTGTGGTTTAAAACTACATAGCAACCCTTTCACCATCCGCCATTTGCGTCATATTATTGCAGGTGTACCGGTAACTTGCTTGTACCTCCACGGCCTGTGTGCGCAGGATGTCCTTCCCTCTTTACTTCTGGCCGGCATACAGCGATTGTCTCAGAAGCACAGTGACCCCATCTGTCTGATCTGCGCTATGTGTGTGCTTCATTACACCAAACGTCAATTGATTATCATGTGATGTTTGATGAACTGGAGCGGACACGAAACACAGATTACTCAGAGGGGTCAGCGTGCCCCTGAGCCGATCGCTATGCGCCTGCCAGAAGTGAAGAGGGAAGGACATACTTCACACTCAGGGTGTATTATTTTAAGGTCCAATCAAGTTGCTGGAACGCCGGCATGAATATCACACAAACAGCGAACAAAGGAAGGAGCAGGAGGATGTCTCGCTATGTAATTTAAGAGCCACACCCCCCCACACACACTATAGCTATGTTTATTTTCATTTGTGGTATGCTTATATTGCTCCTTTCATTTGAAAGGTATAAGCTACTCAATGAAAATGCCTACCTTGAATACTTAAAGTTGAATATGTAGCACTTTTTCTTAAAAGTTGTTGGTGTTATGCAAATTTGACAGGCCTCAATTCACTAAATTTAAGAGAACCCGAGGCGGGGTTCTTCCGTCGCAATCCATATACAGAGGCTGGGTCTGTCTATAGAGCCCAGCCTCTGTTGCTAGTTAGTTCCCTCCAAAGCCCCACCCCCTGCGCGCTGTCAGACCCCATAAAACACAGCCGCGCTATGCGGCTGTGTTTACCTCACTACTGTCAGTCTCGGCTGCTCCCCCGCCTCCCCGCCTCCTGCATCGCTCTGGTCCCCGCCCGCGTCCCTTCCCTCCAATCAGCTGCGAGGGAAGGGACATGGGCGGGGACCGGAGCGATTCAGGAGGTGGGGGAGGGGCGAGACTGACATTAGTGAGATAAACACAGCCGGCTGCGACACGCTGCATGTCGCCAGCGCGGCTGTGTTTTATGGGGTCTGACAGCGCGCAGGGGGGCTTTGAAGGAAACTAACTAGCAACAGAGGCTGGGCTCTATAGACAGACCCAGCCTCTGTATATGGATTGCGATGGAAGAACCCCGCCTCGGGTTCTCTTTAACTCCTGACTTTAATAACTCTTCTGAGCTGTTTTACAGTTATCAAAATTATATCACCATGGTGATAACTGTAAAACAGCTCAGAAGAGTTATTAAAGACAGGAGTTAAGCTTAGTGAATTGAGGCCATTTTTGTCTTGTTACTTTGCTGTTTTTTTCAGCTTTTTTTTGCATTTTAATAATGTTTAATACTTTACAGTATGTTACTGTACAATTTTGCACTGTTGCAGACACTATTTCGGTGTGTTTTTCTTTAATAAAAAAAAAACATTGCAAATTTTAACAAGCAAATAAAGAAGGTTTATGTTTAACCAACTGTATTGTTTTCTATCCAATTGGTTACTTACATATTGGGAACAAATGTCGCTGGGTACACACGTTGCGATTTTCCCGCTCGTTTTGCGATATCGAACGGATCAATTCGATTATTTAAATCATGCTCAATTGGATTTCCATCGTTCCTGCCGTCAATTCGAAATCCATTTGAGCATGTTTGAAGTAATTGAATTGATCTGTTCGATCACACGAATCTTGCGGGAAAAATCAACATGTGTACCCAGCATAACACTACAATTTCACAAATATGTACAACTTTTTTCATAAATGTTTTTGGTAGTAAGTAAAGAGGAAAAGTAAACAAAAATAAAATTAACTTCTTGTATTTATTATAATAACCAGAAAATATTTTTTTTATTGCAAAAACCAATGTAAATGCACCATAAACTGCATGCTATTCAAACAACCAATCATTTCTCTTTAATTTGCATTTCCCACAAATAACGCAGTGTTTTCAACGCATTGAAAAACGCACTGAAATGCATTCACTTGCGTTAAAAATGCAGCAAAACGCACATCAAAAAGTAGTAAAACGCAAATAGCAGACTTTCAGCTTTTCTCAACGCACCCTGTGATGTGAAAGAGCCCTTAATGCAGTTTGATTGCAGGTCTTACGCCTCAATACTCTGCTGCTGTGTACTTAAGCTACATGCACACCTGCAATTGTTGTCACCCAAAGTGATCACTAAAGGTTGTCTTGTGTGACAATTTTGAAAAAAATCTGTAATAAAAATTGGCACTCAGATGTCTGTTCTCACCATGTTAATAAACGTACAGATCAATGCAGATCCCTCACAGCTGGCCTTCACCAAGCAATCTGGCTGCAAATGAAATGTCACACATACACACATACACTAAGGGCTTGATTCACAAAGCGGTGCTAACTGTTAGCACGCCTGTGAAAACCCCCTTAGCACGTCTAAACAAGCTTTTCGCGCATAAAACTTTACGCGCGCAAAACTTTATGCGCGTAAAACTTTATGCGCGTACTGCACAGAGCACAGGGCGCACCGCGCGAAGTGCCCATTAAAGCCTATGGGACTTAGCGCGCGTAAAACTTTGCGCGCGTAAAAGTTTACGCGCGCAAAGTTAGCGCACGATCTGATTGCGAAATCCGGTGCTAACCTACTTAGCACCCTGGTTAGCGCGTCTAAAGACTTTAGACGTGCTAAGTAGGTTAGCACCGCTTTGTGAATCAAGCCCCAAGACTTCTAGTAATATAGTAATAATAATAGTAAGTACAGTTTTAATGAAAACAGGGTTGTAACTAGAAATCACTGGGCCCCCCCCCCCCCCCGTGAAACTTTGGATGTGGCCCCCTCTACTCCCGACAAGTGTGCCCCCAGCCTCAGCTTATTGCACTCACTATGTCCATCTCTTATGGAGAAGAACTGGGAGGGGTGAAGAGGTTGCGGGTAGGGCGCTGTACATGAGAGCCAGCTGCACACTGAATAGGAGCTGTCTACAAAACTGTGCATGATTTTTTATCAGAGGCTGAGCAGGTGCAGACATTAGAACAATTGTGCAGAGAATAGAAAGCTTTTTCTTTCCATGCCAAGACTCCTCAAGCATCACTACAGTACACAGCACTTGGTGAGAGGTAGTAAGGCTGGGTGTAGAACAGCTGCTGTACACAAGACTCTGCTGAACACTGAATATGGACTGTCTACAAATCTTTGTCTGCAAAACTTTGTATGATTATTTATGATTGGCTGAGCAGATTCTAGCAGCCTTCCTGCAGCACCTAGTGGACTCCAGGTGGTTTTCCAGCTTTACCCGTACATGTAACCTGGTATATTCATTCACAAACAAAGAGACAAAGTAGCCCCCTTCATATCACTAATAAATATGATACTCAAACCATAGTAGTGCAAAACATTAGTACCTTTTATTTAAACAACTTCATAATTAAAAACAATTAAAAACACATGAGGATCCCCTGACCTCTTGCCATCCATATATTCCTACGTAATGTAATACAGTATATTAACAGATCCACTCGGGGAAAGTTTATCCCAGGGTTGTCAGTACACCGGTCCAATTCCTAATAAATAAGATCCTGTTCACTCCGTAGTGTCAGTGACAGGGTGTAGAATGCTGGTATAGCAATCTCAGTGATACTGACAAGCCAGGGAGCTACATATAAGAACCATTAAAATAATAGCTGCTGGTATGGCAATGTGCAAAATGCAGGTGAGTATGGTACTGTGTCATACAATACATATAGGGTCATTCCATGATCAATAAAGTGCATATACAATGTCATACGTGCCATAACAATTGGTAAAGTGCAAATGCATGTCCAAAAGGGACTCAGAACAATCGAAAATGTGTGGTCTGAGAAAGCAGTGTGAATAAAGAGGGTACCCAGCGTGAAACAAAGGAAGAATCAGCACAACACCAAAACAAAGGGAAAGAAAAGGGAGGTGAGCGGAGAAAAACCACGTGTGTTAGGCCAAAACCAGCAAAAGGTAAAGTGACTGGAACGTATCATGTAGTAAAGGCAAGGTACAATGGACATCCGAGCAGAGCTTACCCTGGTAAGAGGAAGAGGATGGGGCCGTGGGGATCCGGATCCTACCGGTTTCGCTAGAAGCTACCTCAGGGATATTGTTGGCTTCCTAATCGCGTGTTTAAATACTGCACTTCCGCAATTTACGCGGCCGCGTCATCGGCGTGACCAGGCGCGCCGTCTCAATGACGGCGCTGCCGTGTCCGCCCCTGCAAACTACGGTGGCTGTTAAAATCAACAAGACTCATTGGTGGCTATGGAATCTCCATTAAAGTCTCCTCAGAGACATCTGGTGGTGAATAAGGGTATTACTAGGGTATCCGGGACAAGGAGAAAGTCAGGTAGAAAGACAAGAAGAGACTGCCGAGGACATCTAGTGGTGTATTAATAAACAACATCCAATCAGGATAGATATAGAATCACATTTCAATGTCCATAACTATAATAGAGAAACAGTCATGTTAAAGCATATAGACATGCCCCTTCCCTACAACGCTAAGAGGTGGTAAAGGCCAGAAAGAGGTGGTGCCCATGTCATACAATAAGTGACCCCAACCTTATGTGGTGTTTATCATATATCAAGTCTAATTATGATGGTAGGAAGCACCCAAACCCAAATTCTTCATTGAGGCCCATGGGGCATCTTGTACCTAGTCTATGGATCCACTTTAACTCCAACTGCAGTAATTTGATTGTGTGGTTACCGCCTCTGTTATTGAGAAATAATTTCTTCACTCCATAGACCTTCCATCCCTCCATGTTCCCAGGTGTACATAGTAGGGAGTGTGCCGCTACCGTAGTGAGCACTTTTCCCTCCAAATTATCTCTGGGGGCCAATTTTATGGTGGATCAATGCTTCTGTATTCTGATTTTCAAGGGGTTTTGAGTTTGTCCTACATATCTCTTCCCACATATGCATTCTAGCATGTATATCACCCAGGGAGTCTGGCAATTTACAAAGTCCTGCAGATAGATTCTTTTGTCATCCCTGTTGTTGATTATAAACTTGGTTGGAGGCATTAGGTTGCAGATGGAACAATGTCCACAAGGGTGACTCCCTTTGATGCTCAAAGTCCTTCTAGGTAACGTATAGTGGCTGTGGCATAGTTGATCACGCAAAGTGGGCGCCCTCTTTGCTGTCAATGATGCTTTCTTCGCTAAATGTTGTCTAAGTATAGGATCGCTTTGTAGGATGTCCCAATGATTCTGCATAATGCTATATATTTCATTCCACTTGTCATTATATTTCGTTATTAATCTGACTGTCTGATCCCTCCTTGTTGTCTTCCTTCTATTAGTAGAGGGTTGTAGCAGGTTTTCCCTATCTGTGAACCTAGCTCTCCTCCATGCCTTTCTCACATATTTGTTAGGGTAGCCCCGTTCACGAAATCTATTTGCCAATTTTCCTGCCTCCTCCTCAAATGCCTGTAATGTTGAACAGTTCCGCCTCAGCCTCAGGAACTGTCCCACCGGTATGTTTCTTCTTGTTGTAGGCGTATGATAAGAGGAGAAATGTAGCAAGCTATTAACAGCGGTTTTCTTCCGATAAAGGGTTGTATTCAAGTGTCCATCTTCATTCTTCATAATATGCAAATCCAGGAAATTGACTGTTGTGGAGGAAATATCAAATGTTAGAAAGATGTTCAGATTATTGATGTTCAATATATTCAAGAATCGTTGTAAATCCTCTGGGGGGCCTTGCCATAGTATGAGGATGTCATCTATGAAACGATGCCACCCCGCAATGGCGGGATGGAATCGTTCCAGAGACGACATCCGCACACATTCTCTCTCCCACCATCCTAAAAACAAGTTTGCCACAGACGGGGTGCACTTTGCCCCCATAGCCACGCCCCTAATCTGCAAATAGTAAGTATTGTTGAATAGGAAGAAATTATGTTTCAAAATAAACTCAAGAAGTTGCAATAGCCAGAGATTTCTTTGTTTGTTCTCTATGGTCTCCATATCAAAAAAATATTTAACAGCCTGGATTCCGTGATCATGTGATATGTTAGAGTATAAACTCTCCACATCACATGTGGCTAGTATGTCATCAGGGCCCATTTGTACATCCTGAATTTTCGTCAAAATGTCCGTGGAATCACGGACATATGAATCCAGGGAGACAACATGGGGCTGGAGAAAGAAATCCAAAAATGAGCAACACTTCTCACTGAGACTTCCAATACCCGACACGATTGGTCGTCCCGGGGGATTATTTTTGTCCTTATGTACTTTAGGGAGTACATAGAAAGTTGGTGTTACCGGTGTCTCTACCCACAGGTATTTGTATTCTTTGTTGGTAATGACCTGTTCAGATAGACCATCTTCCAGAAGGAGTTTCAGCTCCCTCTGGAAGCGCTCCGTGGGGTTCCCCGAAAGTTTCCTATAGAAATCTGTGTTGTTCAATTGTCTATATATCTCCCTTTCATATTGCTCCCTTGGCCACACCACCACGTTGCCTCCCTTGTCCGCCTCCCTAATAATGATGTCTGCTCTTCTTGACAATTCCCCTAGGGCTTTTCGTTCCTGACATGTCAGATTGTCAAGGCCTCTTTCTTTATTATTAGAAATCTGTTGGATTTCTGAGGATACCACATAAAAAAAAACCTGAATCTGTGGACAAGCATTAAAAGAAGGCAGGTATTTTGATGCAGGTCTGAAAGGGGACTGACTTACCCCAATTTGTGTGCTTTGTTCTTCCAAGAGTGAGATTAAATCAGAAAAAATGTTTTTGTCCTGTTCATCCAATCCTAATTCATCTAAAGGAGGGACCAGGTCATCAGAGGTATGGTACAACTTCTTAAGCATCAATCTCCTGCAAAAGAAATAGAGATCTTTGATGATCTCAAATGGATCAAATCTGTTAGTAGGTGAAAAGGTCAGCCCTCTTTTCAGCAGACTTTTCTCTGTCTCAGTAAGTTGTGTGTCAGATAAATTGATGATAGACAATACCTGGTCATTCATCTGCCCAGAGTTGTCGTTATGTATCTTGTGCTTCTTTCCTATTTGTCTCAGCTCTTCCAGCCTCCCCAGGTGATTCAAGGCACTACTCTCAATATCTGATTCATTGTAGTCACTAGAGTCAGAAACATAGTCCCTGGGTAGTCCACCTGCTCCACCTTGTCCAGATGGTCCCTGTGGGTTTTGGACAGGTTTCTTTGGTTTTCTTTTGGGTTTGTAAGGGGGCTTTGGGAAGTTTTGTCCTCTTCTATTATTTTTATGTCTCCATATATATGCCTTAGACTCTGCGTAATCGCGTCTATCCCTTATTAGTTTCTTCTTCTTAATTTCAATCACATCAGTTTCAATATATTTAATATCACTCTTTAGACGCTCCAAAAACGGTTCAACCAGAGTCTTTTGATCATACTTCGAGATTTGTTGTAATAGATCCAAACTCTTCAATTTCAATTTTGTTAGGAGTTCCCTATCCAAATTAATTAACATTTGTACTATGATCTTTGCACATCTATTAAGTCCATTTTCCCAGACTTTTTTATGTCTGTCTTCCAGTTGCCATGCATGCATCAGGTCAGGTGACACGCCGACTTCCATGCACCAATACCAGAAGCTGTTAGGTGCTGCAGGAAGGCTGAAAGACATCACTGGAGGCTTAGTAAATATTTTAAAAGCCTCACAACCTGCTCAAAACAAAGCCCCCATTATCCCTCATGCATGCCGGTTAGTTCCGGATAACAGAGACTTTGCTGTAACTACTAGCAGCAAAGATAAAAGTAGTAATA
The DNA here is from genome assembly GCF_040937935.1 of Hyperolius riggenbachi. Lineage (NCBI taxonomy): Eukaryota > Metazoa > Chordata > Amphibia > Anura > Hyperoliidae > Hyperolius > Hyperolius riggenbachi. Next base: position 143,846,525 of record NC_090652.1, read on the forward strand.
GTCACACAATAATATATATATATATATATATATATATACATATATATATATATATATATATATATATATATATATATATATATATATATATATATATATATATATAGTTCTAGGTGAGCTGGGGCCTTGGGGCAAAAAAATCTAAGGGGCCCCCTATATGTCTCTTCAAGTCTGACCCCCCCTCCCCCCCGTCCAGGCAGACCTACCCCTCCCAACACTTTAGTGGTTACATGATGGCAGGCAGGGGGCTGAACATTCCCCCCCTCCCCTTTCCGAGAGGAAAGTGAGCAGCCTGCCTGGCAGCGTGTAATTGCCTGACTGATTTCACCCACTCACCAGCACGGTCAAGCTCAGGTACCACCTTGCATCACATCAGGGAGGGGGAGCACCACTCCGGCTGGCTGGCGGCGTGGCGTGTATGCTGCAGCGGGCTACGAAGGGAACCATGGAGACCAGGACACCACCTCCACCAGGAGGAATCAGGTGGTATGTATGGTCCTGATCTCTCCCTCCCGGTTCAATCTCTCTCCCGCACGGCCGCACCGACACCTAGGCAGACCACACACATGGAGCAGGCAGCAGCTTCCAAAGCATCTGCTGGCTACCACTGTCGGGTCAGACAGGCATCAGGCGGACATCTTCTTTCCCTGCCTGGCAAACGGGGGCCCCCAGGGACTCTGGGTACTGTGGGCAATAGCCCTTTGCCTTACTTGTAGTGCTGGCCCTGTGAAGGAGAATATGCCTAAAATGAGGGGGTAGCCAGGAGGGTTGGTAAGGGATTACCGTACATGTTAGTACAACATTGGTGAGTTGGGCGCAGGGAGAGTCAAATGACGGCTTTCCCTGCTGCTGCTCAACTCCCCGGGGCTGTTAAATACTATTCATTCCCCCTCCGAGTCATCGCCACTCGGAGGGAGATGTAATTTGGGGTTCCAATGTTCGCCAGAGCCCCAAATTAATCTTATGGTTGTGGTGCCCAGTGGTGAGCGGTGTGCGCCAAAACCACCTGCTTCTAAGGATTTATGGATTTTAGAGAGAAATTTAAAAAAAATGGTTAAAAAAATGGTAATTGCTGATGATGAGGAAGAAGTCTTTCTGTTATTTAGTCAGGATTTACACAATACTTTTTGTTTTTATCATATTTTTAGAAATGCCTGATTTTAATAGCAGGGTTACACTGTTGAGTTTTCCAGTGTACCCTGCAACTGTGTTTGCCATTCAGCATGCTTAGTCTTTCAGCCCATTTCAAGTGTGTTCTACACATATGTATACATATGTTCCCATGGATTTTTTGACTGGACCCGAAGGGGCTCTCGGCGGGATGAGTGGAAAGCCCACTATTGCCAAATAGCGGGCATAAGTTTCTAGTGTTTGCTATGCTGCACTACCCGCAGCATAGCATGCGCACCTGTCACTGTGGGTAATTACACGCGCTACGCGGTCACTAGCACATGTAGCATACAAGCTATTACATTTAAGGCATGCTGATGAAATAGCGCAAGTAACAGGCAGTTACTCGTGCTATTTTTGTTAGCAAATCAACCCCATTGTGCTTCATACTCCCCACCATTTTGGGTTGGAGTGGTACACCTGGTGCCACATAGTTTACACCATTGTGAAGGCCATTGTCTTTTTCATTAAGAGAATGACTGCATCCTAACCAGATTGGACACACCGAGTTGAGTTGGGTTATACATCTCCATCTGCTTCAAGTGGTCAGTTGTCCCTTATGCAATCCACCATTGTGAGATAATTAATAATTCCTTATCTTCATAACATATTGCTCAATTTAGGCTCTCTGTGCTACCATTTGAAGGTGTCAAGGCACCTAATACCTTTTATTTGCCCATTGTGCTTGCCTGTGGGCAGCTAGGTGGCATAGGGGCAGCATGGTGGTATAGGGGTTAGCAGTCTTGCTTTGCAGCACTGATTTCCCAATTTGAATACCAGCCAGGGCACTATCTGCACAGAGTTTGTATGTTCTCCCTGTGTCTGTGTGGGTTTCCTCAGGGCACTCAGGTTTCCTCCCACATACCAAAAATACATTCAGATAAGTGAATTGACTTCCTCCTAAATTGGCCCTAGACTATAGCCTTGTACGCACTTTCAATTACGATTGGCCAATCACTGACCAATTTTACCACCTCCATTTAGTAGGGTTTTCCTACACAATCTGCTCATAGTATTCAATATCTGGTGACCCTCATACTACATGGATGTTGTAAAATTGGTCATTTATAGGCCAATAATAATTGAAAGTGTGTACCAGGTTTAAGATACATACACCTGCATGATACACACATAGATATATGACTATGGTAGAGATTACATTGTGAGCCCCTCTGAGGGACAGTTAAGGCCCATACACACGTCGGATTTTAGCGAACGACCCGTCGTTTGAACGTTCCGTCGTTCGGACGTTTTCGCGTCAAATCCGACGTGTGTACAGACTATCGTTCGGGTGATAAGACTGGTTACCAACGATCCGCCGGGCGGATCGCTGGTAACCAGTCTTATCACCCGAACGATAGTCTGTACACACGTTGGATTTGACGCGAAAACGTCCGAACGACGGAACGTTCAAACGACGGGTCGTTCGCTAAAATCCGACGTGTGTATGGGCCTTTAGGTGAAAAGACAATATACTCTGTACAGCGCTGCTGAAGATGTTGGCGCTATATAAATACTAAATAATAATAATAGTTTTATTACCTACCTGACATACTAGGCACAAATGAATGATTCAGGTCTACCTTTACCATAATAAGAATGAATAAGTACAGCATATTATCCTTTTGTTATACTTCAGGTTCACTGTCAGATTTTATTATGAAGCTAGCACTACTGGTATGGATGGAATGACCTTGCCATCGGATGTCACTAGAATATTTTCTTTTAGCCCCAGGAATAAACTGAACTCTTGATAACCCAAAGAGGTAAATGTTCCACACCAGAATATAAGCAACTCTTCTGATATACCAGTACTATCTAATAATGGGAGATTTCATTTAACAAATCTAGGTTAAGGCGTCCATTTTTGTTTTTTAAAAACACACTCTCATTGACTTGCATTAAAATTTTCCCAAAAATTGCGATTGCTGCAATTTTGCCTCGATTTTACAGCTATTTTAATGCAATTCAACAGGAGCATGTTTTTAAAAAAAGAAAAGTTTTGAAAAAGTGCTCTGCAGTGTGTAACTGCCCTAAGAAAAGAAATGGAACGAATAGTAACGTTTTGTTATCTAGAATATGGCATGTGGTTACATCTAAAGGGTGATTCAGCCATATTTGAGTTTATTAAATTTAGTCTATTAAACTTTGGGTACAGAGGGATAGGATTACAGTCTGTCATAGTTTGTTTGTTTGTTTGTTTGTTTTTTTAGCTATGCTGTTATTTATGGCCAAATTTGGGAATATCACTTCCAAAGACCTGAACATTTCACCAGTGGTGTAGCTAGGGTATTTGACATCCAATGCTGATTATAATCTGGTGGTACCCTCCATCCCATGTCCCCTGCAGAGAAGGGTGCATTGCTTGTGAGTGAATCTCACTTGACCCCGTGGCCGCTGTTTGCCCACCTGATCTCTGCATGTCTTGTGTAATTACGCAACATGCAGGAAACAGGAAGTAGAGTGAGCCCCCATTTATTAGTCTTGTGGAGTATTACAAGACTAATATATAGGAGGCATTGATGGCTTGGGGCTCACTATAAATCACAAAATGCGATAGCTCAGTGCTTTTTGTAACAATTTTAGCAGCGTGTTCTGGAACAATTTCTGGCGATTTTGAATTTAATGTTAGCGATTTGTACAGCAATTGCAATTTCCCTTTTTTGTGGTTATGGGTAGTAAAAGTTCATCAAAATTGCTTTGTACAGTGATTGAAAATGTTGCAGCAATCATACCTATACTTTGTATTAAAGCACAAAAACTCCAAATTTGCAATTTGGGGAAATCACAATCACTCCTGTGGAATCACCGCATTTGCCTTTCATAAGTAGAGATGGCCCGGACCCCGGGGGTTCGCATTCGCAGCGAACCGCGAACACATAGCGAGTTCGATTCCCCCTCAATACCACATCATTGGGCTAAACTTTCACCCTGTACATCACAGTCAGCAGACACATGGCAGCCAATCAGGCTGCACTCCCTCCCAGACCCCCCCCCCCCCTCCCCATAAAAATGCTGCTGCATCGGCCATTTTCTCATTCTTTTGCTGCCTGCTTAGTGAGAGAAGGGAGAGGTTGCTGGAGAGATAGGGAAAGCATTAGTTAAGTCTTGTTAGCTTGCTCCTTGCTGATATTTGTTGCTGAAAAGCAACACAAAAAAGCTCTTTTGAGAGCTAATGTTCTTGTGATATGTTTTTTTTTGTGTGCCACTGACACTGCATATACAGCCCTGTCTGTAGCAGCTGACCCTTGATAATTGCTATACTGTGCCAGGCCCTGCGCAGTCAGTGCATACCTTTTACTGCATCTGTGTCACTGCACATTGTATTATACCAGCATTCAGTACATACCTTTCACTGCATCTGTGTGACTGCACACTGTGTTATACCAGTCACTGCATACCTTTCACTGCATCTGTGTGACTGCACACTGTGTTATACCAGTCATTGCATACCTTTCACTGCATCTGTGTGACTGCACATTCTATTATACCAGTCACTGCATACCTTTCACTTGAATGAATGGCAGACTTGCCCTCCATAACAGATTCTCGTTAAAGAATTTCAAGTGTATTTGTCTCAACATTATACAGCAGTCAGCAGTGCCTCGAAAGAGTCCTCCTCTATTGTTATTTTTCGTCACTACCTCCCTGAGTCGGGACTTGCTTGCCATGCCTGCTGCCTTCCTTGAATGTGTGGTGGTAGCCATTTCTCAGGCTCCCACTCCGGACCGTAATCGAAACCCTGATTTCTATACCTTTCACTGCATCTGTGTGACTGCACACTGTTTTATATACAAGTAAGTGCATACCTTTCAGTGTATAATACCAGCAGGTTCCTGCTCCTCTGCCCACAGCAGCCAGGTGTCTGTCCATTAAGGAATTCTTTGAGCGGAAGAAGCCAATGTCTGCCAGACTGTCACCCCCTTGCCCGGCATCTGACAACTGGCTTAGCAGAACTGTTAGCTCGCCAGCTGTTACCATACCAGCTGGTGGATTAGGAGGCCTTCTGAAAATTTGTGGCGTTTGGGACACCGCAGTGAAAGATACCAGGCCACAATTATTTTTCTACAAAGGCGATACCCAAACTGTACCGTGATGTTGAAAGGCAAGTGGTGTTATCTCTGGCACACAGTGTTGGGTCAAGGGTCCATCTGACCACAGATGCCTGGTCTGAAAAGCACGGTCAGGGCAGGTACATTACTTATACAGCACATTGGGTCCTTCCTTGGATGTGTGGTGGTAGTCATTTCTCAGGCTCCCACTCCGGACCCCTGGACTACTGGGTGCGCAGGCTTGACCTGTGGCCAGAGCTGTCACAATTTGCCATCCAACTTCTGGCTTGCCCTGCCTCAAGCATCCTGTCAGAAAGGACCTTCAGCGCAGCTGGAGGCAATGTCAGGGAGAAGAAAAGTTGCCTAGGTCAAAAAAGTGTTAAGTACCTCACCTTTATCAAAATGAATGAGGCATGGATCCCAGAAGGTTACTGTCTGCCCGAAGACTAAGTCAGTCCCCATGCAGCATCTCTGCCTGTCTGCTGGTCCCTGCCGCCTGCCCCAGTACTAAGTCAGTCCCCACACAGCATCTCTGCCTGCAGGCCACTTGACTGCCTTCTCCGCCACCACCAACAGGGTCCAGGACTCCAGGTGGATTCCTGAATTTTTAAGGCCGCTACTAGCAGTGGCCGCTAACAAAAAAAAAATCTGGTGCATGTACATGCCTGCCTAATTTTTCTGGCTGCACTGTGGCTGCAACAACAAAACAAAAGGCATGTACAAGTGTCAATTCCCCTTCGTGATCGTTACCTTGACACGGTGAAGGGGCTTGTGTATCACAATAAAGCAATGACCTATATGAGTGTGTTGGGGGGAGTACCCAAGATAATAAGGTCATTGCTTCATTGTGCGCAGACCAAATTCGATCAGCTGGACAGTCACTGTTGTTCTGTCATTGAGCTACCTCAGCCCGACCATATGGGCTTGAAAACTGCCATCGCCTGCACTCTCGCCATCGTGCATACCAGTCCAGCACGGCCATCACTACACAAACAGCTGTTTGCGGTGCGTTACACAGTGAGTTTGGTCTGTCAGTGTGAAGCAGTACACTACCTGCTGATGCATGTATACACACGCAAGATGTTTTTAAGCACTTTAGGCCTCCAATTTAGAAATGCAATGTGATTTCTGCCCTTTAGGGATTATAACACTGCTGTGCGTCAAATCCGTAATTTTTGCCGGGCTGTGGTAGCTCAATGATAGAACAACAGTGACTGTCCAGCTGAACGAATTTGGTCTGTCCACAATGAAGCAATGACCTTATTATCTTGCTTCATTGTGATACGCAAGCCCCTTCACCGCAGCAAGGTAACGATCACGAAGGGGAATTGACACATGTACATGCCTTTTGTTTTGTTGTTGCAGCTGCAGTGCAGCCAGAAAAATTAGGCAGGCAGGTACACGCACCAGAAAAATTATTATAGCGGCCGCTGCTAGCAGCGGGCTTAAAAATTCAGGAATCCGGCTTGTGTCCTGGACCCTGTTGGTGGTGGCGGAGAAGGCAGTCAAGCGGCCTGCAGGCAGAGATGCTGTGTGGGGCCTGACTTAGTCATGGGGAAGGCAGTCACACGGTGTGCAGGTAGAGATGCTATGTGCGGGGACTGACATAGTCTTCGGGCGGGCAGTAGCCCTCCGGGATCCATGCCTCATTCATTTTGATAAAGGTGTGGTCACTTTTGTGACTTAGGCGACTTCTCTTCTCAGTGACAATGCCTCCAGCTGCACTGAAGGTCCTTTCTGACAGGACGTTTGAGGCAGGGCAAAACAGAAGTTGGATGGCAAATTGTGACAGTTCTGGCCACAGGTCAAGCCTGCGCACCCAGTAATCCAAGGGTTCATCGCTGCTCACAGTGTCTACATCCACACTTAACCTCCTGGGGGATACAATTATATCGCCCAGGAGGTGGCGCAGCACTATTTTTAAATTTTTTTTATTTTTTAAATCATGTAGCGAGCCCAGGGCTCGCTTCATGATAGCCGCTGTGCAGCGGCATCCCCCCACCCCCTCCGATCGCCTCCGGCATACAAAGCAAACAGGAAATCCCGTTCAGAACGGGATTTCCTGTTTGGCTTCCCCCGTCACCATGGCGACGATCGGGATGACGTCATCGACGTCAACGACGTCGTGACGTCAGAGGGAGTCTCGATCCACCCCTCAGCGCTGCCTGGCACTGATTGGCCAGGCTGCGCAGGGGGTCTTGGGGGGGGGGAGCGGCACGGCACGTCGAGTAGCGGCGAATCAGCGCGGAGCGGCGGCGATCGGTATATACACGCAGCTAGCAAAGTGCTAGCTGCGTGCAACAAAAAAAAAATTATGCAAATCGGCCCACCAGGGCCTGAGAAAACCTCTGTGGCGGCTTACCCCGAGCTCAGCTCGGGATTATCCCCCAGAGGGTTAAGGCCAGGTAGTCAGCTACCTGCCGGTGCAGGCGTTGGTGGAGGGTGGATCCGGAAGAGCTAAGTCGAGGCGTTGGACTAAAGAATGTCCGCATGTCCGACTTCACCATGAGATCGCTGGAGCATCCTGTCCTTGCCTGCGTGGAAATGGGATTACTGGCAGTGGTACCTTTATTGCGTTGTGCTGTGACATCACCCTTAAACGCATTGTAAAGCATAGTTGCAAGCTTGTTCTGCACGTGCTGCATCCTTTCTGCCTTCATGTGATTTGGAAACATCTCCGCCACTTTCTGCCTATACCTAGGGTCTAGTAGCGTGGCCACCCAGTACAGCTCATTCCGCTTGAGTTTTTTTTATACAGGGGTCCCTCAACAGGCTGGACAGCATGAAAGACGCCATCTGCACACATTTCGATCCAGACGTACTATCCATCTCCTCTTGCTCTTGCTCAGTAACGTCAGGTAAGTTCTCCTCCTCCCCCCAGCCACGAACAATACCACGGGAACGTTGAGCAGCACAAGCCCCCTGCGATGCCTGCTGCGGTTGTTCTTCAGCCGCCGACTCCTCCTCCAATGAAAACACCTTCCTCATCATCCGAGTCTGATTCCTCTTCCCCACACGACTCTTCCTCCTCCTCCTCCTCCTCCCCCCTCTGTGCTGATGCAGGTGTTGAGGAAACATCTTGTTCTGATAAGAATTGATCCCACAACTCTTCCTCCTGTTCCTGTTCCTGTTCACGCTCCTCCACAGCTTGATCCACCACTCTATGCACGGCACACTCCAGGAAGAAAGCATACGGGATCAAGCCGCTGATGGCGCCTTCACTGCGACTCACCAGGTTGGTCACCTCCTCAAACGGCCATATGAGCCTGCAGACATTTAGCATGAGTGTCAAGTTCTTGGGCCAGAACATCCCCATCTCACCAGAGTGTCTCCTTCTACTGTAGTTGTAGAGATACTGGGTGACTGCTTTCTCCTGTTGTAGCAGGCGAGAGAATATAAGGAGGGTCGAATTCCAGCGAGTCAGGCTATCGCAAATCAGATGTCTCACCGGCAAGTTGTTTTTCCGCTGAATATCGGCAAAGCGTGCCATGGCCATGTAAGACCGCCTGAAATGCCCACACAACTTCCTGGCCTGCTTCAGGACGTCCTGTAACTACACAAACAGCTGTTTGCAGTCAATGCATACCTTTCACTGCATCTTTGACTGCACATTGTATTATACCTGGCAGTCAGTGCATACCTTGCACTCAAATGGATGGTAGACCAGCCCTCCATAAGAAATTCTCGTTAAAGGATTTAAAGTTGATTCATCTCATATACAGCAGGGCCTCAAAAGTCCTCCTGTATTGTTATTTTTGGTCACTTCCTCGGGACATGCATGCCATGCCTGCTGCCTTCCTTGGATGTGTGGTGGTAGCTGTTCTTGCTCCTTTGCCCACAGCGTGCCTGCTGCCGCTGCCTTCCTTGGATGAGTGTTGGTGGTAGCCATTTCTTAGGCTCCCACTCCGGACCGGAATCAAATCAGGATTCCCCGGCCATTACCCATGGTCACCATGCTACTGAGAAAGTACCATCGAAAGTTTTACACAGTTGAATGAATGGCAGACTTGCCCTCCATAACAGATTCTCGATAAAGGCAAGTGGTGTCCTCTCTGGCACACAGCGTTGGGTCAAGGGTCCATCTGACCACAGATGCCGGGTCTGCAAAGCACGGTCAGGGCAGGTACATTACTTATACAGCAAATGGGTCCTTACTTGGATGTGTGGTGGTGGTAGCCGGTTCTCAGGCTCCCACTCCGGACCGGAATCGAACCCTGATTCCCCGGCCATTACCCGTGGTCACTAACAATGGCAGACTTGCCCTCCATAATAGATTCTCGTTACAGGTACTGAACAGCCAGCAGAAAATGTAATTTAAAAAAAATAGATGTAAGCTTTAACAATGGTAGAGAAAGAACCATCAAAAGTTGATAAGGCAGTCAGACATTACCTGATATCACTGAGTAAGAGCAATCTCGCCATGGTGCGCACCAGTCCAGCATGGCCGTCACAACACAAACAGCTGTTTGCGGTGCGTTACACAGTGAGTTTGGTGTGTCAGTGTGAAGCAGTACTCTAATTACACTCCCTGATTGATGTATACACATGCAAGATGTTTTAAAGCACTGTAGGCCTGCAATTTAGCATTCAATGTGATTTCTGCCCCTAAAATGCTGCTTTGCGTCAAATACAGATTTTTCCCCGGGACTTTTGGCATCTATCCCACCCCGCCATGCCCCCCTCCAGGTGTTAGACACCTTGAAACATCTTTTCCATCACTTTTGTGGCCAGCATAAGTGTTTCTAGTTTTTAAAAGTTTGCCTCCCGATTGAAGTCTATTGCGGTTCGCGAAAGTTCGCGCGAACTGAACTTTTGCAGAAGTTCGCGAACCCGGTTCGTGAACCGAAAATCGGAGGTTCAGGCCATGTCTACAGGTAGGTATATGCAGTGATGGGTATTACAAATGTGTACCTGTCACACACACGTACCGTGAACAAGTGCAATGACTGGTGGTATTAACACTGCGTGCGCTCACGTAGGTAGGTAGGTGCACTGAACAGTGAACAGGTTCAGTGATTGGGATGGGATTACAAATGTGCAGCTGCCTGTCACACACACAGGTAGTCACTGAATGTGCTGGGCCTGGCAGTGGCACAGTAGGAATTAAGGGGACAAAGGCCAGCTGCGACTGACTGACAGGGCTGTATATAATGCAAGTAGGTCACACACACACAAAAAAATATAGATCACAAGACCAAGATTAGCTCTCAAAGAGCTGTTGAGGGGTGCTTTTTTTAGCAATAAGAATCAGCAAGAAGCAAGCTAATAAGCCTACAAGAGCTTAACTAAGATTTCCCTATAGCTCTCTCTGCAGCAGCTCTGCCTTCTCGAATTACTGCAGGCACACGAGGGAGTCCAATGCCTGGTGCTGCCTGCCTTTTATAAATGGGGGGAGGGCCTCCAGGTGGGAGTGTAGCCTGATTGGCTACAATGTGCCTGCTGACTGTGATGTACAGGGTCAAATTTGACCCTAATGATGTAGTATAGGAGGCGGGTCGAACCGCCATAAAACCACTGAATAAGTTTGCAGTCGAACCATTCGGGCCATCTCTAATCCTAATAAATTCACGACACAATACAAAATAAAATCACAAACAATTTTGTGAGACATTATCTGCATGCGCGAGCATGGTCCCTACCTCCACAGTACCACAAAGCTGCTCACGTATGAGTGGCTTCATGCTACTGCATATGGGTGGACTGTACTCACTCATTCGCGGTACATCAGCACTTGAACACGGACAGGAGTGTAGCCACAAAAACAAATATGACAAACCCTTGTCGGATGTGTTTAGAGGGCCCTTGTGCAGGTATGGTGGGCTTGAGAATAATTCTAGAAGCATCTGAATTATCCAGAGAGGGCTCCCTCTGCTGAGGTAAGTAACTTTTAACTAACTTATTTCTCCTTACTGGTTCACTTTAAGCATTGTACACCCCCCAACCAAAATATAATTAGACACATGTAATTAAGCAGTTCTAGTCCACCATCACCAATTTAATAATGCTGCCCAGAACAGCTACGTGGGGAACATAAACGAAGAAAGAAGAGTAGTCACAGCAGTGGTCCCACACACCCCTCTCTGCTACATCTCTGATCTGTGGACGGGCCAACTTTTTCAGGAGGCAGGCAGGGAGCACATGCAGCAATTGTGCGGCCACGTTTGCATTCTTACACAAGCGCTTGCACATATGTGGCCACTTCCCACCATGGGAATTGGTTGTTTTTGAAACATCTTCATTTGATGTTTTTCAACAACCTTGAGTTTCATTTTTACAGCAACATGGGAAGAAGGATATCTGACTACCCAGAGGAAAAACAGAGATCAAGTTTAGTTTGAGGACATGCAAAATGATAATTTCCTGCTTAGCAGATGTCTCTGTAGTTCTGCCCTCCAAGATGGAGTCACAGTTAGGTCAGGCAGGCGCAGAGCTAGGGGGGTCGGGGTAGGACAAGTGCCCCGGGGCGCCTGGTCCCCAAGGGCGCCCTCCGCCTGGCTGAGCTGGGTTTTTTTTTTTTGTTTTTTTTTTTGCGGCGGAGGGGAGCAGCGCAGAGAAGAGGGAGAGCTGTGCGGACGGTGGGGAAGGGGGGCCATCTCCCCCCTCCTTCCCTCACCTTAGGTGCTCTCCCTCCCTCGCTGTCCCCTCCAATGTCCGGGTGGCTGGCAGCGGCGGGCGGAACTCACCTCCGTCTCGCTCCAGCGCCGGCCGGAAGTTCGGGTGCGCAGCCACTGCTCTGGTCTGGACCAGACCAGAGTAGTGGCAGATCCATCCGGCGCTGCGACGAGACGGAGGTAAGTTCGGCCCGCCGCTGCCAGCCACCCGGACATTGGAGGGGACAGCGAGGGAGGGAGAGCAGCTCTTCCTCTTCTCTGCGCTGCTCCCCTCCTGCTGGGGAGGGGGACACCTGACCTGGCTACCTACTCTGGGCACATATACCCCTGGCTACCTACTCAGGGCACATATACCCCTGGCTACCTACTCTGGGCACATATACCCCTGGCTACCTACTCTGGGCACATATACCCCTGGCTACCTACTCTGGGCACATATACCCCTGCCTACATATATTGGGCACATATACCCCTAACTACATATACTGGGCATATATACCCCTGGCTACCTACTCTGGGCACATATACCCCTGGCTACCTAATCTGGGCACATATACCCCTGGCTACCTACTCTGGGCACATATACCCCTGCCTACCTACTCTGGGCACATATACCCCTGCCTACATATATTGGGCACATATACCCCTGCCTACATATATTGGGCACATATACCCCTAACTACATATACTGGGCATATACCCTGGCTACCTACTCTGGGGACATATACCCCTGGCTACCTACTCTGGGCACATATACCCCTGGCTACCTACTCTAGGCACATATACCCCTGCCTATATATACTGGGCATACACCCCTGGCTACCTACTCTGGACACATATACCCCTGGCTACCTACTCAGGGCACATATACCCCTGGCTACCTACTCTGGGCACATATACCCCTGCCTACATATACTGGGCACATATACTCCTAACTACATATACTGGGCATATACCCCTGGCTACCTACTCTGGGCACATATACCCCTGGCTACCTACTCTGGGCACATATACCCCTGCCTACATATATTGGGCACATATACCCCTAACTACATATACTGGGCATATACCCCTGGCTACCTACTCTGGGCACATATACCCCTGGCTACCTACTCTGGGCTCATATACCCCTGGCTACCTACTTTGGGCACATATACCCCTGCCTACATATACTGGGCATATACCCCTGGCTACCTACTCTGGGCACATATACCCCTGGCTACCTACTCTGGGCACATATACCCCTGCCTACATATACTGGGCACATATACTCTTAACTACATATACTGGGCATATACCCCTGGCTACCTACTCTGGGCACATATACCCCTGGCTACCTACTCTGGGCACATATACCCCTGCCTACATATACTGGGCACATATACCCCTAACTACATATACTGGGTACATATACCCCTGGCTACATATACTGGGCATATATACCCCTGGCTACATATATTGGGCACATATACCTCTGGCTACATATACTGGGGACACATACCCCTGCCTACATATACTGGGCACATATACCCCTGGCTACCTGTTCTGTGGACATCTCTACCCCTGGCTACCTGTTCTGGGGACATCTATACTGCTGGCCACCTATTCTGGGGACACCTATAGACCTGGGGCTACCTATTTTTGGGGAAGCACTGCTGTCAGATTGAGTGTATTTTGGGGAACTGCTGCCAGGTGAGAGGTGTCTACCATATTAAGGGGACATTCTGCCTATTTATGTGAAATGCTGTCTATTTATGTGCCTCATGATTTGTTGGGGGCCTCAAGATCGCTGAATTTGTCTTGTTAGGGGCCTCATGATTGCTGAATTTGTCTTGTTAGGGGCCTCATGATTGCTGAATTTGTCTTGTTGGGGGCCTCAGGATTTCTAAATTTGTCTTGTTGGGGGCCTCATGATTGCTGAGTTGGTCATGTTGGGGGCCTCATGTTTGCTCATGATTGCGGAATTTGTCTTGATGGGGGGGGGCTCATGATTGCTGAATTTGTCTTGGAACATGCTGGAAGGTACATACTGAGGTGAGCCTGCTAACCTCCATGTACATTTGAAGGGGCGTGACCAAATGTGGAGCACCCATAACCACGCCCACATTTGGTCACGACCCTTCACCTTAGGGGGTGCATTAATAGTCTTTGTCCCCGGGCGCTGAAAACCCTAGCTACGCCTCTGAGGTCAGGTGTTGCATAATTGAAAAACCTTAGCTTACTTTGTGTCAGTATATTAATGCAATTCTATATAGTTGCTATGTTAAAATAAGAATTAAAAAAATGTGCTTCAGAAAGAACTTCTACAAATATAGGTCAGATCTGGATAATACGGCTTTGTACCAGCCGTTTAGCAAACACATTAAATAATCAATTTTCACTTCTCCTGATTCAAAAGTTTATTGGACTATGCTTGTTAATTAGACAGACTTATTTTTGTAAAGGGCGGAGGGCTTTCTCAGGACATAATTATCAGCAAAGTGTTTTGATCTAGCGTAGCTTAACCTAGTTAGAGAGCTCTCATTAACAGTATTGTAGCTCGTAGGAATTTGGGTTGCAGAGTTAAGTTGCCGCAGATCAAACACAGCTTGAATGTTCATTTCTGAAGCAGGTTACTGTACATTAGCAATTTATAGTGTTATCTGTTGTTTAATTACACTTACCTGCAAATGATTGAAGTGAGAAGATTAAAAACATAAAGTGACCCTAATTTTTACCTTAAAAGTGAAATTAATAGACTTCATTGATGTATCGCAATATGGAAATGCATTGGCACCGGCAGCACAGGTGAAAGGAAACCTAAACTCAATTAACCACTTCACCACTGAGGGGTTTTACCCCCTGAGCACCAGAGCAATTTTCACCTTTCAGCGCTCCTTCCATTCATTCGTCTATAACTTTATCATTACTTATCGCAATGAAATGAACTATATCTTGTTTTTTCCGCCACCAATTAGGCTTTCTTTAGGTGGGACATTATGCCAAGAATTATTTTTTTTCTAAATGTGTTTTAATGGGAAAATAGGAAAAATGTGGGGAAAAAAATAATTATTTTTCAGTTTTCGGCCATTATAGTTTTTAAATAATGCATGCTACTGTAATTAAAACCCATGAAATTTATTTGCCCTTTTGTCCCGGTTATAAAACCATTTAAATTATGTCCCTATCACAATGTTTGGCGCCAATATTTTATTTGGAAATAAAGGTGCATTTTTTTCAGTTTTGCGTCCATCCCTAATTACAAGCCCATCGTTTATAAAGTAACAGTGTTATACCCTCTTGACATAAATATTTAAAAAGTTCAGTCCCTAAGGTAACTATTTATGTATTTTTTTTAATTGTAAATGTTTGAATTTTTTTTTAATTAGAAAAAAAAAATGGGGAGGTAATGAGTTAATTTTTTGTGTAAAAGTAATTTATTTGTATGTGAAAAATGTGTAGGGTGTAGTTTACTATTTGGCCACAAGATGGCCACAGTAACTTTTTGTTTTATTGCGACCTCCAAGCGTCCTTCCGGAAGCTTGGAGGAAGTATAAGGAGGCTGGACACATGAGTTTTTTCTCACAATGATAGCGCTGCCCATAGGAGAGCAGCGGATCATTGTGGGGCTTAGATCAATGAACGGGAATGGATTTTCCCGTTCATTGATCTCCGGGCGAGCGGGCGGCGGCGTGTTTACTAGCGGCGGGCGGCGTGTTTACAAGCGGGAGCGCGGACAGCGTCGGGAACGCGGAAAGTACGGATTTCTCCGTCCCTGGGGGTTAAAGGATGGAAAAAGGGACGGAGAAATCCGTACGGGCGGGGGTAAAGTGGTTAAAAAAGCCCGTTTGATTTTCTTTTACTGCGCATGAGCAGGACCGCGTGGCCAGGGCAGTGCAGGCAACGTGGCAATCGACTCCAAAAACGAAAGCGGGATGCTGCAGGGGACCGGAAGATTGGTTTGTCCCGGCATGGGCACAGGGCTGCTGCAGGGGGTTGGTAGAAGCCCCAAGTAATTTAAACTGGCTTTTTTTTAATAGAGTTTAGGTATCCTTTAATGAATGGGTTTGTTCACATCATGATGCATTTTTGTGTTTTCTTTAATAAAACTGACAACGTGTTGCTTGTTTTTTGCATGCTGTATGCATTTCACAGTACATCCTCCATGTACATTGAAATAATTATTTTTTGTATTTTTCTTCTCTCTCTAAGCTATTTCTTTTACCTGTTTTGTGGCTTGCAACAAGTGGTCTAATTTTGGATGTATCAACCGCACACAATTTTAGCAATTTGTTAATAAAGCTGAATACATCAATTTTTAACAGTGAAGATGTAATTATTTAAGTTGAGGTTAACTCCCACTGCAGTCACTGCAAGGCGGACAGCCACGTACATTTGGTGTAGGTGTCATTTTGGCTCAGGGTGAGCCGAATGACTGCTTATCTCGCTGCCGCACAAACTCCAGGTGCCACTAATTACTATTTCCTCTCTGAGTCCTAGCAACTTGGAGGGAGAAGTAATTTGGGTTCTGGCAAATTCCAGATCCCTGAATTACCTGTAGGTGGGGTGCCAATTACCTGGGGGTGTGTGTGTGTGTGTGGGGGGGGGCACTCTAGCATTGCTGCTATAGCCGCGCAAAACTCGGGCGCTACACAGCATGCTGTACACGCTGAGAAGCCCTGCCTCAGGACAACCACTGCAGCATTCATAATCTTACTGGGAGGATATGGAAATGGGAATCACATCCTCACATCATCTTTTGACTCCAAACAGAGTGAAATTTGGACAAGATACACACACATGTAGCACTTTGATGCTGAGTGCATCTGGTTCCTATAGCTGTCCATCAGGGGTTAGGGGCAGAACCGGGACAAGGTCTTCCAGCACCCAAGGCTGAGATCACAAAGTGCGCCCCTCCATCCCTCCCAGGCTCCCACCCCGGCCATCACACACTGATTGCTATTAGACTAAGAGGCACCCCAGTGCCACCAACAGCTTAATCCCTAGTTATCTGGCTTGCAGTCACTGCCATCTATCCCCTTTTCTTATTCCTCTCTGCTTCAAACACAATAGGGGAATGATAGCTGAGTAAGGGCTGTCTTTACTGAGTGTAGTAGGGAGTTCCAAAGGGTAGGAGCAGCATGAAAGAAGGCTCTGGTTCTGAAAGGTTGGAAGTGAACCCTGTGGCCCCTTGTACACTGCATCACACCGCGGTACTCTTCACCTCTGCAAGGGCCATGCAAGTCTATGGAAACGTGCACACTTCACGCAATGCGATGTGGCACGCCTGAAATATACAAATTGCTGCAATGCAGATGCAAAGGCTGCAGCATGTTATCCCATGATCTGTGCCTACCGCACGGAATATGCAGTAATGCAAGTCAATGCAGTGTGTGTGGTAATTTTAGGCCAATCCGAAGATTTAGGAAGCATTAGGCCATTCAGAAAACATTTATTGCGGTTTCAGCATAAAAGCGTACATTCACAAAAAAATAACAGATTCAGCAATTTTTTTTCACTAACTTTCTTGACAAAATAAATAATATAACATTTTTCGGAAATCCACATAATCGTAAAATCACTTTTTGGAAATACGGATATTTTGTCGGAATGGGAAATTTTCGACCAGCTACTAATTGCACCTGGATCCATGGAAGGTATTTTGAGAAAGTTTTAATAAACACACCAAGGGGCGCTGCTAATACAATAACTTTACTTTAGAAAAATTTTGGGGGTTCTGGTGACACACCTCACATTGACCCAAACACAATGGACTTATAACTTCCACCCGCTGCTTCCTTATCTAGTGGGATACCCCTTCTCTCCCACCTACAAACTGGTCAGATATATACAATGAATAGGGAGCGCTGGGTATGTAAAAAATATATATACCATTTATTTCTTAAGAAACAAGAAACATAAAATTGTTGCACATGTACGTTACTCACACCTGCATTCCACATACACACTTGAGTATACTGGTTCCTCAAATTATTAAATTGCCTAAAAAGTCTAAATGCACAAAAAAGTTGCAAAAAATAGTATAAATATTAGTGCTTTTTATGTAAAAGAATTCCTAATAAAAAGTCTCCATAGGTTTGAGCAGCTTGCCACCGGTGTTCGCAATAATATTAACAATAGTATAGCTGTAGGACCACAAAATACAGTGATCACATTAACTCGTTTGCTGCTATAACTAGTATACAGGGGAATAGCTCACCCTCCTATGGGTCGTGGTAGACAAGTCCTGTGGGTCCGCTTTCAGGTCCTCCGTTGTAGTTCTATTATTAGCTCCAGCGTGTGTCTCCCCTGTGCGCTCGTAGCCCACTCACAGCCAACCGCACAGCGCTGGTCTCCAAGGGAAGCCGCTAGCGTGATCCGAACAAACCCTTCCGATCAGATGGTGGAGGAGCCCGACGTCACTTCCGTCCGCGTTCCAGCTAAATCTTCAATCCACTTCCTTGCGTTCCAGTAATAAAGATCTGCCGCTATTTGTACTTATGCGGCAGTTTGGATGCTTATAGTGGAAAAAATCTTGTATCCAGAGGGATAAATGGGGCGCCCCACACCTCAAAGAACAAAACAACAGATTGACATGTTTCAACAGAAAAATCGTCTGTCTTCCTCAGAATCACTAGATTATTGCTGGTCGGACATCTTTTATAGTCTTTTGACCCGTGCTCCTCCCATCCATCACAGGGTAGATTTCTTAAGGGTGTATTATCACAGCAGCACTCTATTTATCAATTATATCACTCTCCATTATCTATAGGCTCTCTTATTGCCAATAAAATAACTCAGCAAACAAGTTGGAATAGATGAAAAATTTTCCAAAATCCTATCCTATACATGTGACTACCAACCACCTATAGGAACCAGCATATCTCCAATGGAACCAGGATACTCTTACACCCACATCCCTCACAATTATATGTATATAATCAGGCATGGTCGGAATAGCCCATTTCCGTTTCCGTCACAATTCCGCATTCCGTCATATAGAAATTCCGTTACCGTTCCATTCCGACGGTATACCGGGGTAATTCCGCGGAATTCTCTCTCTCTCTCTCTCTCTCTCTCTCTCTCTCTCTCTCTCCATCCATCATGCAGTAGGGGATTGCAGATTTTCAAAACAGCTTATATACCATAGCTGGGATTTGAACCCAGAACCTAGTGTGTAGTAGGTATGTGTCTTAACCTCTAGACCATGACCCACACTACATGTTAAAGCTGGCGGTAGCATAAACCATACTTCCATTATGATCAATTCGATAGAAAAAGTAGCATGATTAAGGATTTGTACTTTTTGAAAAGCATGCCTATATACCATAGCTGGGATTTGAACCAAGGACCTTGTGTATAGTAGGTATCTGTCTTAACCTCTAGACCATGACCCATACTACATGCTAAAGCTGGCGGTAGCATAAACCATACTTCCATTATGATCAATTCGATAGAAAAAGTAGCATGAAAAAGAGAGAGAGAGAGAGAGAGAGAGAGAGAGAGAGAGAGAGAGAGAGAGATTTTTGTGCTATTCCGGAAAATTCCGTCGGAATTATAAAATTTCCGCGGAATTCCGTTTGAGAGGTATAGGAATTCCGATTGACTTCCGGAATCGGAATTAACCTAATTCCGGCCGGAATCACGGAATTTATAATTCCGCGGAATTTTCCGAGCATCCCTATATATAATATTAGCCCCAATAAATAAATACAGAGTGCCTTTACTGTACAAACTCTACTCCCCCAAAGTATATGATATTAGTTATAGAACCCAAAAAGTTCCATCTCTTCATTGAGACCCTTTGGGAACATGGTGTCCAGATCAAATATCCATTTGCTCTCCCTTCTCGACATCTTAGCTATATAATTACCTCCTCTCTTATCCCTCTGTACTATCTCTATCCCATAATAAACCACATCCCAAATCCTACAATTATGGTATAGCTTGAAATGTTTAGATAATGGGTGTTCTTCCCATCCCTTAGTTATATTGTTGAGATGTTCCCCGATACGGCTATTAAGGGTTCTCTTCGTTCGACCTACATATTTCTTCCCACAGGGGCATGTCAGGCAATAAATCACGCCCTTCGTATCGCAGGTAATGAGATCTCTAATTTTATAACTCTCATCAGCCCCTTGTACTGTAGTAACTTTACCATACCCCCTAGTCTTCCTACAATTCTCGCACCTCCCACATCTAACAAAACCCCCCTCCCCCACCCCGTACCACCCATAGATTTTCTATTCATTTCACCAGCAGCCATCGCAACCTTAAGGCCTATATTATCAAATTTTCTGTAAATAATAGATGGATGAACCGGGAGTAGCTGGTTGAGGAGCCTGTCCTCCCTAAGTGTGGGCCAGTGTTTATTGATAATATTATTGATCTGCTTACTCTGCGCCCCATACTTCAAATTTAATTTTAGGGAATGGTCCACCTCCCCTCCAGCCCTCCCTCCACTTTTTTTCATTAATAACACATCTCGTTCCAACAAATCAACTTCTCTTCTAGCTACCTCTATACTTTCCTCATTATAACCTTTATCTTTAAATTTCAAGGTCAGGGTTACTACCTCTTTTTGATATTTGTTATCCTCCGTACAGTTTCTTTTTAATCTAATAAACTGTCCCTTGGGGATATTATTAAGCCAAGAAGGTAGATGGCAACTAGTAGCAAGAATGTACCCATTTACATCAGTTGGTTTCACATAGGTACATGTTTTAATTATGCCGCCTTCTATGTAAATACTCAAATCCAAAAAATTGATGATCTCCTGGCTTACTGTGAATGTAAATTTCAGATTCACATTATTAGTGTTCAGACTATTTATAAATGCAATCAGGGAGCATTCAGTGCCCCTCCAGACGAGCAGGACGTTGTCAATAAACCTTTTCCAGAGGACGAGGTCCACGCCGGGCCCCCCACGCCCGTAAACATGGGACCGTTCCCAATGGGCCATGAAGAGATTAGCATAACCCGGCGCGAACCTCGTCCCCATCGCCGTCCCACTCGTCTGCAGGAAGAACTCCCCCTCATACTGGAAGTGGTTATGAGTCAGGATGAACCTAATAGCATCGAGGATGAAGGTGGACTGTTCTGCCCTCATAGTATCATCCTCCCCTAAAAATTAGTCCACTGCTTCTAGCCCATCCTCATGCCGTATACTCGTATACAAGGAGCTCACATCTAGTGTTGCAAGGAACCAACCCTCCTCCCACTGTATTTCTTTCAGAATGTTCAGTGCATGTCTCGAGTCCTCCAAGAAGGCCGGTGTAGTCCTCACATACTTCTGGAGGAATGTGTCCACATACCTCGATAAATTCGAGGTAAGGGAACCAATGCCAGATATAATCGGCCTTCCCGGAGGACTCACCATGCACTTATGAACCTTAGGTAGATGGTAGAAGATAGCAGTTCTTGGATATGCGACTTCCAAGAATTATTTTTCTTTTTTACTTAAGATGCCTTCTTGATAAGCTTTTTTCACCAATAGTTCTAGCTCTTTCCTATACAAAACTCCTGGATCACTTCTCAGCTTCCTATATGTATTCTCATCATTAAGCAATCTATAGGCTTCCTGTTTATAATCTGTTGTATTTTGAACAACAATCCCCCCTCCCTTATCCGCTGGGCGGATTATAATATCTTTATTTTGTTGCAAATCCTGGAGGGCTTTCCTTTCGGCCTGAGTCAGATTATCTCTATATCCAGACAAACATTTTAATTTCCTTACATCTTTCTCTACATTTCGCTCGAAAATGTGCATTTCTTTGCTCATTTCGTTGGCAGGAAAGAATTTCGAGGGATTTTTCAAAGTAGTATGTTGGAAATATAAATTTGTCGGTTTGGGGATTGAGGGGTTCTTGTGAAAATATTTTTTAAGACAAAGTTTCCTGGTGTATTTTTTTATATCTACATATGTCTCAAATTTATTAAGTTTATTGGTCGGGGCAAACTTTAAACCTTTCTCTAACAGCCTTTTCTCTGGTTCCGTTAGGGTCACATTACTCAGGTTATAAATACCCCTCTCTCTATCCGTACCTCCTACTAGTTGCATCTTTCTTTTCTTCCCCCTCCCCCTGAATCCCCTATACCTCTTCCATTTCCCCTTTCCATTGTGTCTCTGTGTCTAAAAAATACCGATTAATAGTATTGATGTTGGTTTTAGTTGTTACTCGTGTATTTTTATTATCCTTATTTACATGTTTCCTAAAATTATATCGGGAATTAGCACCTTTTGGCTGATTATCAATATCATTAATATGAGACTTCGGTCCATCTCCTTTTTGGGACTTCTTTGGGGGTTTCTTTTGATCAAAAATAATTTTTGGGGCACGTGAGCTCCTTCTTAATGTCTGGAATTCATCCACTTTATCCACCAAAGGAATGTATCTATTATAAGTGGACATTCCTGTATTAGTTCCAGACCTTTTCCTACTGGCCTGTTTATTATGCTCTATTTTGTTACTTTTCTTAAATTCTTTCTTCCTAACATCTTTATTAAGGTTACTAGAGGAATTAATGCGTTTATTGTTAATCTGATCTGTAATCATATAACTAGTTCGACGACTGTTTTGGCCGTTCAAACTATCCTGTTGTATATCTCTTATGGAGTCATCATCCATTGAGGGTTCCTCCAGAGATGTAACTACACTGGTCTCCTCGCCCCCCTCTGCTCCCAATAATTCTCCCCATTCTGCAAGATTATCTACCAACTCTGCCTCTTTCTCTCCCTCTACCTCCTCCTCTCTATATGTTGCTTCCCCAATTATGCCTGTGGCATCTATGGTCTCAAAGGATTCATTGTGAACACTCCAATCACACTCCTCCACCCTCTCAGGTACCTGTGGAGAAGCCAGTGTATATAGGGGTATTGAATCTCGAATAAATTTCTTCTTCTTTTTTTGTATTATTTCCTTTTCAAGATTTTCCAATCGATTTTTAATATTCTTCTCTAGATTTTGGTACTCAGGTACCCCACAAAAGGGCTCCATGTTATCTTTCATTTCCTTAATTTCAGTACTAATCCAAAAACACTGGCTTTTCCTCGTATCCCTGATGAAGGAAACCACTTGCATCGAAAATTCATGGAACATTCTATCCCACTCCTCCTGTACGGTTGGAGTGGATAGATCAGATGCCAGTTGTTTATAAACAGTCAACCCCACGGGTGATATATCCCACAATAAATATTGGTCTAACGTGGCCACTTCCCATTGGTTTTTTGTTTCTTTAGTTAAGAGTTTCTCTAATTGTCTTAGGTCGTAAACCACATCCTCCCAAGGATTGAAGATTTAGCTGGAACGCGGACAGAAGTGACGTCGCGCTCCTCCACCATCTGATCGGAAGGGTTTGATCGGATCACGCTAGCGGCTTCCCTTGGAGACCAGCGCTGTGCGGTTGGCTGTGAGTGGGCTACGAGCGCACAGGGGAGACACACGCTGGAGCTAATAATAGCCCTTTTGTGGGGTACCTGAGTACCAGAATCTAGAGAAGAATATTAAAAATCGATTGGAAAATCTTGAAAAGGAAATAATACAAAAAAAGAATAAACAGGCCAGTAGGAAAGGTCTGGAACTAATACAGGAATGTCCACTTATAATAGATACATTCCTTTGGTGGATAAAGTGGATGAATTCCAGACATTAAGAAGGAGCTCACGTGCCCCAAAAATTATTTTTGATCAAAAGAAACCCCCAAAGAAGTCCCAAAAAGGAGATGGACCGAAGTCTCATATTAATGATTGATAATCAGCCAAAAGGTGCTAATTCCCGATATAATTTTAGGAAACATGTAAATAAGGATAATAAAAATACACGAGTAACAACTAAAACCAACATCAATACTATTAATCGGTATTTTTTAGACAGAGACACAATGGAAAGGGGAAATGGAAGAGGTATAGGGGATTCAGGGGGAGGGGGAAGAAAAGAAAGATGCAACTAGTAGGAGGTACGGATAGAGAGAGGGGTATTTATAACCTGAGTAATGTGACCCTAACGGAACCAGAGAAAAGGCTGTTAGAGAAAGGTTTAAAGTTTGCCCCGACCAATAAACTTAATAAATTTGAGACATATGTAGATATAAAAAAATACACTGGCCCACACTTAGGGAGGACAGGCTCCTCAACCAGCTACTCCCGGTTCATCCATCCATTTTCACAAGAACCCCTCAATCCCCAAACCGACAAATTCATATTTCCAACATACTACTTTGAAAAATCCTTCGAAATTCTTTCCCGTCAACGAAATGAGCAAAGAAATGCACATTTTCGAGCGAAATGTAGAGATGATGAGAATACATATAGGAAGCTGAGAAGTGATCCAGGAGTTTTGTATGGGAAAGAGCTAGAACTATTGGTGAAAAAAGCTTATCAAGAAGGCATCTTAAGTAAAAAAGAAAAATAATTCTTGGAAGTCGCATATCCAAGAACTGCTATCTTCTACCATCTACCTAAGGTTCATAAGTGCATGGTGAGTCCTCCGGGAAGGCCGATTATATCTGGCATTGGTTCCCTTACCTCGAATTTATCGAGGTATGTGGACACATTCCTCCAGAAGTATGTGAGGACTACACCGGCCTTCTTGGAGGACTCGAGACATGCACTGAACATTCTGAAAGAAATACAGTGGGAGGAGGGTTGGTTCCTTGCAACACTAGATGTGAGCTCCTTGTATACGAGTATACGGCATGAGGATGGGCTAGAAGCAGTGGACCAATTTTTAGGGGAGGATGATACTATGAGGGCAGAACAGTCCACCTTCATCCTCGATGCCATTAGGTTCATCCTGACTCATAACCACTTCCAGTATGAGGGGGAGTTCTTCCTGCAGACGAGTGGGACGGCGATGGGGACGAGGTTCGCGCCGGGTTATGCTAATCTCTTCATGGCCCATTGGGAACGGTCCCATGTTTACGGGCGTGGGGGGCCCGGCGCGGACCTCGTCCTCTGGAAAAGGTTTATTGACAACGTCCTGCTCGTCTGGAGGGGCACTGAATGCTCCCTGATTGCATTTATAAATAGTCTGAACACTAATAATGTGAATCTGAAATTTACATTCACAGTAAGCCAGGAGATCATCAATTTTTTGGATTTGAGTATTTACATAGAAGGCGGCATAATTAAAACATGTACCTATGTGAAACCAACTGATGTAAATGGGTACATTCTTGCTACTAGTTGCCATCTACCTTCTTGGCTTAATAATATCCCCAAGGGACAGTTTATTAGATTAAAAAGAAACTGTACGGAGGATAACAAATATCAAAAAGAGGTAGTAACCCTGACCTTGAAATTTAAAGATAAAGGTTATAATGAGGAAAGTATAGAGGTAGCTAGAAGAGAAGTTGATTTGTTGGAACGAGATGTGTTATTAATGAAAAAAAGTGGAGGGAGGGCTGGAGGGGAGGTGGACCATTCCCTAAAATTAAATTTGAAGTATGGGGCGCAGAGTAAGCAGATCAATAATATTATCAATAAACACTGGCCCACACTTAGGGAGGACAGGCTCCTCAACCAGCTACTCCCGGTTCATCCATCTATTATTTACAGAAAATTTGATAATATAGGCCTTAAGGTTGCGATGGCTGCTGGTGAAATGAATAGAAAATCTATGGGTGGTACGGGGTGGGGGAGGGGGGTTTTGTTAGATGTGGGAGGTGCGAGAATTGTAGGAAGACTAGGGGGTATGGTAAAGTTACTACAGTACAAGGGGCTGATGAGAGTTATAAAATTAGAGATCTCATTACCTGCGATACGAAGGGCGTGATTTATTGCCTGACATGCCCCTGTGGGAAGAAATATGTAGGTCGAACGAAGAGAACCCTTAATAGCCGTATCGGGGAACATCTCAACAATATAACTAAGGGATGGGAAGAACACCCATTATCTAAACATTTCAAGCTATACCATAATTGTAGGATTTGGGATGTGGTTTATTATGGGATAGAGATAGTACAGAGGGATAAGAGAGGAGGTAATTATATAGCTAAGATGTCGAGAAGGGAGAGCAAATGGATATTTGATCTGGACACCATGTTCCCAAAGGGTCTCAATGAAGAGATGGAACTTTTTGGGTTCTATAACTAATATCATATACTTTGGGGGAGTAGAGTTTGTACAGTAAAGGCACTCTGTATTTATTTATTGGGGCTAGTATTATATACATATAATTGTGAGGGATGTGGGTGTAAGAGTATCCTGGTTCCATTGGAGATATGCTGGTTCCTATAGGAGGTTGGTAGTCACATGTATAGGATAGGATTTTGGGAAATTTTTCATCTATTCCAACTTGTTTGCTGAGTTATTTTATTGGCAATAAGAGAGCCTATAGATAATGGAGAGTGATATAATTGATAAATAGAGTGCTGCTGTGATAATACCACCTTAAGAAATCTACCCTGTGATGGATGGGAGGAGCACGGGTCAAAAGACTATAAAAGATGTCCGACCAGCAATAATCTAGTGATTCTGAGGAAGACAGACGATTTTTCTGTTGAAACATGTCAATCTGTTGTTTTGTTCTTTGAGGTGTGGGGCGCCCCATTTATCCCTCTGGATACAAGATTTTTTCCACTATAAGCATCCAAACTGCCGCATAAGTACAAATAGCGGCAGATCTTTATTACTGGAACGCAAGGAAGTGGATTGAAGATTTAGCTGGAACGCGGACGGAAGTGACGTCGCGCTCCTCCACCATCTGATCGGAAGGGTTTGATCGGATCACGCTAGCGGCTTCCCTTGGAGACCAGCGCTGTGCGGTTGGCTGTGAGTGGGCTACGAGCGCACAGGGGAGACACACGCTGGAGCTAATAATAGAACTACAACGGAGGACCTGAAAGCGGACCCACAGGACTTGTCTACCACGACCCATAGGAGGGTGAGCTATTCCCCTGTATACTAGTTATAGCAGCAAACGAGTTAATGTGATCACTGTATTTTGTGGTCCTACAGCTATACTATTGTGAATATTATTGCGAACACCGGTGGCAAGCTGCTCAAACCTATGGAGACTTTTTATTAGGAATTCTTTTACATAAAAAGCACTAATATTTATACTATTTTTTGCAACTTTTTTGTGCATTTAGACTTTTTAGGCAATTTAATAATTTGAGGAACCAGTATACTCAAGTGTGTATGTGGAATGCAGGTGTGAGTAACGTACATGTGCAACAATTTTATGTTTCTTGTTTCTTAAGAAATAAATGGTATATATATTTTTTTTACATACCCAGCGCTCCCTATTCATTGTATGTATTTTGAGAAAGTGCCTGATGATTCCTTCTTTTTAGAGAGGTAATAAACCCCCATGCTTGCATACAACAATTGACTATTTTGTGAAATGTAGCATATAGCAGGATAGTATCCCTTCATTACAGCTTCTAAAAAAACACCATGAGAACAAAAAACAAGTGCTAAATTAGAAAATTATATAAACGTTACTAATGCACTGAAGAGGTATATGGAGGTATATGAGAGGTATATGGAGGCTGTCATGTTTATTTCCTTTTAGACAATACCAGTTGCCTGGCAGCCCTGCTGATCCTCTGCCTCTAATACTATTAGCCATAGCCCCTGAACAAGCATGCAGCAGATCAGGTGTTTCAGTGGTTCAGACTTATAAGTCTGATCTGACAAGACTAGCTGCATGCTTGTTTCTGGTTTTAATCAGATACTACTGCAGAGAAATAGACCAGCAGGGCTGCCAGGCAACTGGTATTGATTAAAAGGAAATACACATGACAGCCTCCATATACCTCCCTCTTCAGTTCCCCTTTAAAGGTGCAACTTTCCTATCCAGTAAACAGAACCATGCAGAAGGGGTTTCTGCGATTTGCTGCAATCCCCTAATGTACACTGATGCTGCATACATCCATGCAGAATAGCACAATATGTTTTAACCACAAGCGGGGTTTCCCTATAGGATGGATGTCTACATTTATTTTCTTATATTCCACAGTCACTTCCTGTTAACCCCTCAGAGTACTGCTCCCACAGCAGGATTCATACCTATTACAGATAGCCAATAAGTGGAGAAAAAGGCAATCCATCCTTACTATACTTCTGACAAGTAAAAATATGTCTTTATCATTCATATTTACTGTTCTTACGAATCCATCCAATACTTCCCATAATGCAAAGACATCATCCACATATCACAACAAAAAGTGCCATGCTGCCTATACCCAAACAAATTATGCACATCCTCCTCTCCCCAAACACGTAATTGGAGGCAAGTATAGACCAGAGAACTTTCAAGTCCCGTAGCCACACCCCTTTTTTGTCACTAATTATAACAACAGCCATGCTATAAAATGTATCCATTAGAATAAGCTTACATTCCTCCAATATAAACTCATATCAAACAAGGTCCTTTCTAGGTATCCCTCCAAGGAGTTTACACCCTGTTATAAAGGATTTATGTAAATACAACCAGTCCCACTAGTTACCATTCAGGAGCTTCCTTAGTATTACTACTAATATACTTTAACATATCCCTTGTAACCATAACAGAGGAAAGTAGTTTCACAACAATACTTCTCAGCCTCAGATGCTACATCCTCTCCTGGGGACTATTAGATGCAGCTTCTATTGTACAGCCCGGTAAGGCTTGAAGATTTGTATATATCTTTGGCAAACAATAGATGTACTGTATATTTAGTAACCCACATGTATTTAAACTCTTCCTCTTGCCTCTGTACATGGCCACTACAGTGTACAATTTAATCTTCCTACTTAAAGGATACCTGAACTGACATGTGACATGATGAGATAGACATCTGTATGTACAGTGCCTAGCACACAAATAACTATGCTGTGTTCCTTTTTTTCTTTCTCTGCCTGAAAGAGTTAAATATCAGGTATGTAAGTGGCTGACGCAGTCCTAACTCAGACAGTAAGTGACTACAGTGTGACCCTCACTGATAAGAAATTCCCCTTTTTACCTCTTTCTTGCTCTCAGAAGCCATTTTTTTGCTAGGAAAGTGTTTTATAGTTGGAATTTCTTATCAGTAAGGGTCACAATGTAGTCACTTCCTGTCTGAATCAGGACTGAGTCAGCCACTTACATACCTGATATTTAACTCTTTCAGGCAGAGAAAGAAAAAAAGGAACACAGCATAGTTATTTGTGTGCTAGGCACTGTACATACACATGTCTATCTCATCATGTCACATGTCAGTTCAGGTATCCTTTAAGAAGGAAATTCATTATATCATACCTAGAGATGGCTCGAACCTCCAATTTTCGGTTTGCGTACCTCGAACGTGAACCTCCGCAAAAAGTTCTGTTCACGCGAACTTCTGCGAACCGCAATAGACTTCAATGGGGAGGCGAACTTTGAAAATTAGAAACATTTATGCTGGCCACAAAAGTGATGGAAAAGATGTTTCAAAGGGTCTAACATCTGAGTTTTTGCATGGGGGAGTGGGATACATGCCAAAAGTCCCGGGGAAAAATCTGGATTTGACGCACAGCAGCGTTTTAAGAGCAGAAATCACATTGCATGCTAAATTGGAGGCCTAAAAAGCTTTAAAACATCTTGCATGTGTATACATCAATCAGGTAGTGTAATTAGTACACTGCTTCACACTTGCAGACCAAACTCACTGTGTAACGCACCACACACAGCAGTTGGTGTAGTGACGGCTGTGCTGGACTGGTGCACACCATAATGAGAGTGCAGGTGATGGCGGCTTTCCAGCCCATATGGTCGCTGGGCTGAGGTAGCTCAATGACAGAACAGTGACTGTCCAGCTGATCGAATTTGGTCTGTCCACAATGAAGCAACGACCTTATTATCTTGGGTGTGCCCCCCCCCCCGAGACACTCGTATAGCCGGCGGCAGGGGCGTTTCTAGGGTCCCTGGAGATCAGTGGCACCTGTGGGCACCAGGAGGGGAGGTACATGCGGCGCGCGCAGCGCGCCGCGGCAAAAAATGGGCGTGGCCATGCGGTGAGTGGGCGTGGCCATGGGTGGGGCCAAATGTACATGAACTTAGCAGCGGTGTAAGCTACGGATAACGGGCCTGCCCATCGAAATATTGGACGGCGCCCCCTGTCCGTTATTTCGATCATTTACAATCAGTATAGGCATAGATCAAAGATGTATACGCACATACAATTTTGATTGGTCAATCACTGACCCCCAATTTCCCACCCCCGTGCAGTAAGTGGGCCAACAGACAATGAATTTTATGAACAGAGCTAAAATTGGCTAATCAAAATTGTATGTGTGTACCAGGCTTTACAGCTAATACTGTACATACTGAAAGTAGCAGGGATCAGCATACAATACAGCTGGTTTACAATCAATAAAGGCACAGAGTAACACCTTACACTGTACACACTGGAGGTAAATCAGCACACAGTGCAAGCACTAGAGAACAGCGTATACTGTACATACTGTAGGCAGCAGAATTCAGCACACTGCAGCTAGCGTGCCAAAAATATGACGATCACGTTGTGTGGCGTGCTTATCGCGCCGCACCAAAAAATGGGTGGGCCATGGACCAGAATATAGGTGTGGTAACGGGTGGAGACAAATTTACATGAACCTAGCAATGGTGGGACATCAGATTAGGACAGTGGTGGCGAACCTTTTGGAGGCCGAGTGCCCAAACTGCAACCCAAAAGTCACTTACCGGTATCTATCGCAAAGTGGCAACAGCAATTTAAACTAAATACTGTACAAACGTTTTAACTCATACATGAACATTATGGAAAATCCAAGTTGAAAATAAACTGTGAAGATAAACAATTTCATCCATCCTACTCCTGAAAAATGAATTCAATTTTTTAGAACCTCCCAATTTTATTTTCTGTTTTAACCACTTCCCGACCGCCGTATGTACAATTGGCGGCCGGGAAGTGCACCCCGCAAGGACCGCCGTATTGACAATTGGCGGCGGTCCTTGTAGGGGCATGGGCGGAGCGATCGCGTCATCAGTGACGCGATCCTCCGCCTCCGCCTGGCGCCGCTCACCCACCGCAACATCCAGCCGGCCATACGGAAGCGCCGGCGGGATGTTAACCCCGCGATCGCCGCATACAAAGTGTATAATACACTTTGTAATGTTTACAAAGTGTATTATACAGGCTGCCTCCTGCCCTGGTGGTCCCAGTGTCCGAGGGACCACCAGGGCAGGCTGCAGCCACCCTAGTCTGCACCAAGCACACTGATTTCCCCCCCCCCTGCCCCAGATCGCCCACAGCACCCATCAGACCCCCCCCTGCCCACCCCCCAGACCCCTGTTTGCACCCAATCACCCCCCTAATCACCCATCAATCACTCCCTGTCACTATCTGTCAACGCTATTTTTTTTTTTATCCCCCACCCTGCTCCCTGCCCCCTCCTGATCACCCCCCACCCCTCAGATTCTCCCCAGACCCCCCCCCCTGTTTACTGTATGCATCTATCCCCCTGATCACCTGTCAATCACCTGTCAATCACCTGTCAATCACCCGTCAATCACCCGTCAATCACCCCCTGTCACTGCCACCCATCAGCCAGCCCCTAACCTGCCCCTTGCGGGCAATCTGATCACCCCCCCCACACCAATAGATCGCCCGCAGATCCGACATCAGATCACCTCCCAAATCCATTGTTTACATCTATTCTCTCCTCTAAACACACACTAATTACCCATCAATCACCCATCAATCACCCCCTATCACCACCTGTCACTTTTACCTATCAGATCAGACCCTAATCTGCCCCTTGCGGGCACCCAATCACCCGCCCACACGCTCAGATTGCCCTCTGACCCCCCCTTATCAATTCACCAGTGCATTAATTACATCTGTTCTTCCCTGTAATAACCCACTGATCACCTGTCAATCACCTGCCAATCACCTATCACCCATCAATCACCCCCTGTCACTGCCACCCATCAATCAGCCCCTAACCTGCCCCTTGCGGGCAATCTGATCACCCACCCACACCATTAGATCGCCCGCAAACCCGCCGTCAGATTACCTCCCAAATGTATTGTTTACATCTGTTATCTTCTCTAAACACCCACTAATTACCCATCAATCACCCATCAATCACCCCCTATCACCACCTGTCACTGTTACCTATCAGATCAGACCCTAATCTGCCCCTTGCGGGCACCCAATCACCCGCCCACACGCTCAGATTGCCCTCAGACCCCCCCCTTATCAATTCGCCAGTGCATTAATTACATCTGTCCTTCCCTGTAATAACCCACTGACCACCTGTCAATCACCTGCCAATCACCTATCACCCATCAATCACCCCGTCACTGCCACCCAACAATCAGCCCCTAACCTGCCCCTTGCGGGCAATCTGATCACCCACCCACACCAATAGATCGCCCGCAGATCCGACATCAGATCACCACCCAAGCGCAGCGTTTACATCTATTCTCTCCTCTAAACACCCACTAATTACCCATCAATCACCCCCTATCACCACCTGTCACTGTTACCCATCAGATCAGACCCTAATCTGCCCCTTGCGGGCACCCAATCGCCCGCCTACACGCTCAGATTGCCCTCAGACCCCCCCTTATCAATTCGCCAGTGCAATATTTACATCTGTTCTCCCCTGTAATAACCCACTGATTACCTGTCAATCACCTATCAATCACCCATCAATCACCCCCTGTCACTGCCACCCATCAATCACCCCCTGTCACTTCCACCCATCAATCACTCGCTGTCACTGCCACCCATCAATCAGCCCCTAACCTGCCCCTTGCGGGCAAACTGATCACCCACCCACACCAATAGATCGCCCGCAGATCCGACATCAGATCACCACCCAAGCGCAGTGTTTCCATCTATTCTCTACCCTAAACACCCACTAATTACCCATCAATCACCCCCTGTCACTGCTACCTATCAGATTAGACCCCTATCTGCCCCTAGGGCACTCAATCACCCGCCCACACCCTCAGAATGCCCTCAGACCCCAGCCCTGATCACCTCGCCAGTGCATTGCTTGCATCTATTCCCCCCTCTAATCACACCTTGAGACACCCATCAATCACCTCCTGTCACCCCCTAGCACACCTACCCATCAGATCAGGCCCCAATTTGCCCCGTGTGGGCTCCTGATCACTCGGCCAAACCCTCAGATCCCCCTCAGACCCCCTTCCGATCACCTCCCCAGTGCATTGATTGCATCTATTTTCCCCTCTAACCACCCCCTGAGACACCCATCAATCACCTCCTGTCACCCCCCTAGCACTCCTATCCATCAGATCAGGCCCAATACAACCTGTCATCTAAAAGGCCACCCTGCTTATGACCGGTTCCACAAAATTCGCCCCCTCATAGACCACCTGTCATCAAAATTTGCAGATGCTTATACCCCTGAACAGTCATTTTGAGACATTTGGTTTCCAGACTACTCACGGTTTTGGGCCTGTAAAATGCCAGGGCGGTATAGGAACCCCACAAGTGACCCTATTTTAGAAAAAAAGACACCCCAAGGTATTCTGTTAGGTGTATGACGAGTTCATAGAAGATTTTATTTTTTGTCAAAAGTTAGCGGAAATTAATTTTTATTGGTTTTTTTTTCACAAAGTGTCATTTTTCACTAACTTGTGACAAAAAATAAAATCTTCTATGAACTCGCCATACACCTAACGGAATACCTTGGGGTGTCTTCTTTCTAAAATGGGGTCACTTGTGGGGTTCCTATACTGCCCTGGCATTTTAGGGGCCCTAAACCGCGAGGAGTAGTCTAGAAAACAAATGCTTCAAAATGACCTGTGAATAGGACGTTGGGCCCCTTAGCGCACCTAGGCTGCAAAAAATTGTCACACATGTGGTACCGCTGTACTCAGGAAAAGTAGTATAATGTGTTTTGGGGTGTATTTTTACACATACCCATGCTGGATGGGAGAAATTTCTATGTAAATGGACAATTGTGTGTAAAAAAATCAAACAATTGTCATTTACAGAGATATTTCTCCCACTTAGCATGGGTATGTGTAAAAATACACCCCAAAACGCATTATACTACTTCTCCTGAGTACGGCGGTACCACATGTGTGACACTTTTTTACACCCTAAGTACGCTAAGGGGCCCAAAGTCCAATGAGTACCTTTAGGATTTCACAGGTCATTTTGCGACATTTGGTTTCAAGACTACTCCTCACGGTTTAGGGCCCCTAAAATGCCAGGGCAGTATAGGAACCCCACAAATGACCCCATTCTAGAAAGAAGACACCCAAAGGTATTCCGTACGGAGTATGGTGAGTTCATAGAAGATTTTATTTTTTGTCACAAGTTAGCGGAAAATGACACTTTGTGAAAAAAAAACTATTAAAATCAATTTCCGCTAACTTGTGACAAAAAAATAAAAACTTCTATGAACTCACCATACTCCTAACGGAATACCTTGGGGTGTCTTCTTTCTAAAATGGGGTCATTAGTGGGGTTCCTATACTGCCCTGGCATTTTAGGGGCCCTAAACCGTGAGGAGTAGTCTTGAAACAAAAATGACCTGTGAAATCCTAAAGGTACTCATTGGACTTTGGGCCCTTTAGCGCAGTTAGGGTGCAAAAAAGTGCCACACATGTGGTATCGCCGTACTCAGGAGAAGTAGTACAATGTGTTTTGGGGTGTATTTTTACACATACCCATGCTGGGTGGGAGAAATACCTCTGTAAATGACAATCTTTTGATTTTTTTACACACAATTGTCCATTTACAGAGGTATTTCTCCCACCCAGCATGGGTATGTGTAAAAATACACCTTAAAACACATTGTACTACTTCTCCTGAGTACGGCGATACCACATGTGTGGCACTTTTTTGCACCCTAACTGCGCTAAAGGGCCCAAAGTCCAATGAGTACCTTTAGAATTTCACAGGTCATTTTGAGAAATTTCGTTTCAAGACTACTCCTCACGGTTTAGGGCCCCTAAAATGCCAGGGCAGTATAGGAACCCCACAAATGACCCCATTTTAGAAAGAAGACACCCCAAGGTATTCCGTTAGGAGTATGGTGAGTTCATAGAAGATTTTATTTTTTGTCAAAAGTTAGCGGAAAATGACACTTTGTGAAAAAACACAATTAAAATCAATTTCCGCTAACTTTTGACAAAAAAATTAAATCTTCTATGAACTCACTATACTCCTAACGGAATACCTTGGGGTGTCTTCTTTCTAAAATGGGGTCATTTGTGGGGTTCCTATACTGCCCTGGCATTTTAGGGGCCCTAAACCGTGAGGAGTAGTCTTGAAACGAAATTTCTCAAAATGACCTGTGAAATTCTAAAGGTACTCATTGGACTTTGGGCCCTTTAGCGCAGTTAGGGTGCAAAAAAGTGCCACACATGTGGTATCGCCGTACTCAGGAGAAGTAGTATAATGTGTTTTGTGGTGTATTTTTACACATACCCATGCTGAGTGGGAGAAAGATCTCTGTAAATGGACAATTGTGTGTAAAAAAAATTAACAAATTGTCATTTACAGAGATATTTCTCCCACCCAGCATGGGTATGTGTAAAAATACACCCCAAAACACATTATACTACTTCTCCTGAGTACGGCAATACCACATGTGTGGCACTTTTTTGCACCCTAACTGCGCTAAGGGGTCCAAAGTCCAATGAGCACCTTCAGGCTTTACAGGGGTGCTTACAATTTAGCACCCCCCAAAATGTCAGGACAGTAAACACACCCCACAAATGACCCCATTTTGGAAAGTAGACACTTCAAGGTATTCAGAGAGGAGCATGGTGAGTCCGTGGCAGATTTCATTTTTTTTTGTCGCAAGTTAGAAGAAATGGAAACTTTTTTTTTTTTTTTTTTTTTTCACAAAGTGTCATTTTCCGCTTACTTGTGACAAAAAATAATATCTTCTATGAACTCACTATGCCTCTCAGTGAATACTTTGGGATGTCTTCTTTCCAAAATGGGGTCATTTGGGGGGTATTTATACTATCCTGGAATTCTAGCCCCTCATGAAACATGACAGAGGGTCAGAAAAGTCAGAGATGCTTGAAAATGGGAAAATTCACTTTTTGCACCATAGTTTGTAAACGCTATAACTTTTACCCAAACCAATAAATATACACTGAATGGGTTTTTTTTTATCAAAAACATGTTTGTCCACATTTTTCGCGCTGCATGTATACAGAAATTTTACTTTATTTGAAAACTGTCAGCACAGAAAGTTAAAAAAATCATTTTTTTGCCAAAATTCATGTCTTTTTTGCTGAATATAATAAAAAGTAAAAATCGCAGGAGCAATCAAATAGCACTAAAAGAAAGCTTTATTAGTGACAAGAAAAGGAGCCAAAATTCATTTAGGTGGTAGGTTGTATGAGCGAGCAATAAACCGTGAAAGCTGCAGTGGTCTGAATGGAAAAAAAGTGGCCGGTCCTTAAGGGGTAGAAAGCCCTAGGTCCTCAAGTGGTTAAAACGCTAAAAAAGTAGGTTTAATGCTATTGTCTCATATGATAAGGATTCAGCTTTTCCCATAGTCTCGCAGTTAGCAATCATGTGACCCCCAACAAGACATATTCAGCAATCATGAGGCCCCCAACAAATCAGGAGGCCCCCAACAAGACAAATTCAGCAATCATGAGGCCCCCAACAAGACAAATTCAGCAATCATGAGGCCCCCAACAAATCATGAGGCCCCCAACAAGACAAATTCAGCAATCATGAGGCCCCCAACAAATCATAAGGCTCCCAACAAGACACATTCAGCAGTCATGAGGCACATAAATAGACAGCATTTCACATAAATAGGCAGAATGCCCCCTTAATATGGTAGCCCCCCCAAGTTAGGTAGTGAGTGACAGGGACCCCCAGGTTAGCTAGTGAGTGACAGGCGCCTCCAGTTAGGTAGTGAGTGACAGGGACCCCGATAGTGAGTGACAGGGAGCACCTTTAGGTAGTGAGTGAGTGCCAGGGAGCCCCTTTAGGCAGTGCGTGAGTGCCAGGAAGCCCCTTTAGGCAGTGAGTGAGTGCCAGGAAGCCCCTTTAGGCAGTGAGTGAGTGCCAGGAAGCCCCTTTAGGCAGTGAGTGAGTGCCAGGGAGCCCCTTTAGGCAGTGAGTGAGTGACAGGAAGCCCCTTTAGGCAGTGAGTGAGTGACAGGAAGCCCCTTTAGGCAGTGAGTGAGTGACAGGGAGCCCCTTTAGGCAGTGAGTGAGTGACAGGGAGCCCCTTTAGGCAGTGAGTGAGTGACAGGGAGCCCCTTTAGGCAGTGAGTGAGTGACAGGGAGCCCCTTTAGGCAGTGAGTGAGTGACAGGGAGCCCCTTTAGGGAGTGAGTGAGTGACAGGGAGGCCCTTTAGGGAGTGAGTGAGTGACAGGGAGGCCCTTTAGGGAGTGAGTGAGTGCCAGGGAGCCCCTTTAGTGAGTGAGTGCGTGCCAGGGAGCCCCTTTAGTGAGTGAGTGCGTGCCAGGGAGCCCCTTTAGGGAGTGAGTGAGTGCCAGGGAGCCCCTTTAGGGAGTGAGTGAGTGACAGGGAGCCCCTTTAGGGAGTGAGTGAGTGACAGGGAGCCCCTTTAGGGAGTGGGTGCGTGCCAGGGAGCCCCTTTAGGGAGTGGGTGCGTGCCAGGGAGCCCCTTTAGGGAGTGAGTGAGTGCCAGGGGAGCCCCTTTAGGGAGTGAGTGAGTGCCAGGGGAGCCCCTTTAGGGAGTGAGTGAGTGACAGGGAGCCCCTTTAGGGAGTGAGTGAGTGACAGGGAGCCCCTTTAGGGAGTGGGTGCGTGCCAGGGAGCCCCTTTAGGGGGTGGGTGCGTGCCAGGGAGCCCCTTTAGGGAGTGGGTGCGTGCCAGGGGAGCCCCTTTAGGGAGTGAGTGAGTGCCAGGGGAGCCCCTTTAGGGAGTGAGTGAGTGCCAGGGGAGCCCCTTTAGGGAGTGAGTGAGTGCCAGGGGAGCCCCTTTAGGGAGTGAGTGAGTGCCAGGGGAGCCCCTTTAGGGAGTGAGTGAGTGCCAGGGGAGCCCCTTTAGGGAGTGAGTAAGTGCCAGGGGAGCCCCTTTAGGGAGTGAGTGAGTGACAGGGAGCCCCTTTAGGGAGTGAGTGAGTGACAGGGAGCCCCTTTAGGGAGTGAGTGAGTGACAGGGAGCCCCTTTAGGGAGTGAGTGAGTGACAGGGAGCCCCTTTAGGGAGTGAGTGAGTGACAGGGAGCCCCTTTAGGGAGTGAGTGAGTGACAGGGAGCCCCTTTAGGGAGTGAGTGAGTGACAGGGAGCCCCTTTAGGGAGTGAGTGCGTGCCAGGGAGCCCCTTTAGGGAGTGAGTGAGTGACAGGGAGCCCCTTTAGGGAGTGAGTGAGTGACAGGGAGCCCCTTTAGGGAGTGAGTGAGTGACAGGGAGCCCCTTTAGGGAGTGAGTGAGTGACAGGTAGCCCCTTTAGGGAGTGAGTGAGTGACAGGTAGCCCCTTTAGGGAGTGAGTGAGTGACAGGTAGCCCCTTTAGGGAGTGAATGAGTGACAGGGAGCCCCTTTAGGGAGTGAGTGAGTGCCAGGGAGCCCCTTTAGGGAGTGAGTGAGTGCCAGGGAGCCCCTTTAGGGAGTGAGTGAGTGCCAGGGAGCCCCTTTAGTGAGTGAGTGACAGGGAGGCCCCCTCTCTAGCCGCCGCCGCTCCCCCCCCTACCTCTCAGCAGACCTCAGGATCAGCGGCGACCCGACCAGATGTACGAGCGGGCGCTGGACGCACCCACTCGATATGCGGAAGTGATGTCACTTCCGCATATCAGTGCGGGCGCTGGGTCCTAGCGCCCGCACGATTGGTCGCCGGCTCGCCGCCTGATCCTGAGGTCTGAGACGCGGCGGCTGGAGGGAGCCGCTGACAGAGGGGGCAGCGGCGGCCGGGAGATCCGTGGCACCCCAGGAAAGATTGGGGGCACGTGCCCCCCTAAAACAGGGCTAGCGACGCCCCTGGCCGGCGGCCATTGCTTCATTGTGATATGCAAGCCCCTTCACTGGGGCAAGGTAATGATCACGAAGGGGAATTGACACATGTACAAGCCTTTTGTTTTGTTGTTGCAGCTGCAGTGCAGCCAGAAAAATTAGGCAGGCATGTACACACACAAGAAAAATTATTATAGCGGCTGCTGCTAGCAGCGGCCTTAAAATTCAGGAATCCGCCTGGAGTCCTGGACCCTGTTGGTGGTGGCGGAGAAGGCAGTCAAGCCGCCTGCAGGCAGAGATGCTGAGTGGGGACTGACTTAGTCTTGGGGCAGGCAGTCACACAGCGTGAAGGCAGAGATGCTGTGTGTGAGGACGGATTTAGTCCTCGGGTAGGCCTGACCGTGCTTTTCAGACCACGTGGTCAGATAGACCCTTGACCCAACGCTGTGTGCCAGATATGACACCACTTGCCTTTCAACATCACGGTACAGTTTGGGTATCACTTTTTTTGAGAAATAATTGCGGCCTGGTATCTTCCAATGTGGTGTGTGGCTTTGCTTTTGTGTGCTGCTTTTCCTCAGGTGGTCATCCCATTGCAGTTTGTGCTTTGTCATCATGTGCCTTCGTAAGGAAGTTGTCCCTACACGGGTCTTGGTCTTTCCACGGCTCAATTTTTGGTGACAGAGAGTACAGATGGCATTGCTCTCATCTGAGGCAGACACACAAAAAATGTCCACACCACTGAGCCCTGGAGTGATGGCACTTTGGTGGTGGCGGCCGACTAAGTGTTAAGTGGGGTGCCAGAATAAGAGCAGGAGGAGGAAGATATGTCACGCTTCCGTGCGGAAGCTGAGGAAGATGAGGTGTTCTTTGTTAAATAGTCAACTATGTCCTGACAATCTTGGGGGTTGATGGCTTGTGCCTTCTGAACACTGTACTTTGGTCCAGGGCAGCACGAAACCATGACAGCATGACCTTGAACAGACCTGCCGGGTGGCCTGCCTCTGCCTGTTTTGCCCATATTGGGGGGGATGAAGTAAAAGGTATACACTGATTTGACTAATACAATGTGCAGTCACACAGGTGCAGTGAACAGGTATGCAGTGACTGGTATCAATACAATGTGCAGCTGTCACACACACAGGTACCGTGGACAGGTGCAGCAACTGACTGGTATATAACACTGCGTGCGCTCACGCAGATAGGTAGGTGCACTGAACAGGTGGGTATGCAGTGATTGGTATTACAAATGTGCAGCTGTCACACAAACAGGTAGTCACTGAATGTGCTGGGCCTGGCAGTGGCACAGTAGGAATTACCAAGGGGCCAAGGTCCCACCAGCAGCTGCGACTGACTAACAGGGCTGTATATGCAACACAAGTGTCTGTGGGACACACACACACACAAAAAAATAGATCACAAGAACAACATTAGCTCTCAAAAGAGCTGTTGAGGATGAGGAGTACTTTTTAGCAATAAGTATCAGCAAGAAGGAGCAACCTAACAAGCCTAACACAAGAGCCTAACAAAGCTTTCCCTAGGTCAGCAGCCAGGTTCTCTCCCTTCTCTAATTACTACAGCCTAGTGTTGGGCGAACACCTAGATGTTCGGGTTCGCGAACGTTCGCCGAACATCGCCGCGATGTTCGGGTGTTCGCGCCGAACTCCGAACATAATGGAAGTCAATGGGGACCCGAACTTTCGTGCTTTGTAAAGCTTCCTTACATGCTACATACCCCAAATTAGCAGGGTATGTGCACCTTGGGAGTGGGTACAAGAGGAAAAAAAATATTTGAAAAAGAGCTTATAGTTTTTGAGAAAATAGATTGTAAAGTTTCAAAGGAAAAACTGTCTTTTAAATGTGGAAAATGTCATGTTTCTTTGCACAGGTAACATGCTTTTTGTCGCCATGCAGTCATAAATGTAATACAGAGAAGAGGTTCCAGGAAAAGGGACCGGTAACGCTAACCTAGCAGCAGCAGCACACGTGATGGAACAGGAGCAGGCGCAGGAGGAGAAGGCCATGCTTTTTGAGACACAACAACCCAGGCCTTGCATGAGGACAAGAAGCGTGCGGATAGCATGCTTTTTACCGCCATGCAGTCATAAATGTAATAAAGATAAGAGGTTCAATTAACAGGGACCGGGCGTCAACGCTAACCCAGCAGCAGCAGACGTGATGGAACAGGAGGAGGCGCAGGAGGAGAAGGCCACGCTTTCAGGTGCAACTCAGGCCTTGCATGAGGACAAAAAAATGTGTGCGCAAAGCAATGCAATGAGTAGTTTTCAGGACACAATGGGCTATTCGGAGGAGCTATTCCCACCCCCACAATCTTCTACCTGTGAAAGGTCAATGGAACAGCCACAAATGTTGTGCCCAGATTCACAACCTTTTTCTGTGGAAAATGCACCTCGCACTGAAATGCAAGGCGAGGCCGAGGATGAACATGACGTCAACAACTCAACATGACGCAAAATGGGGGCGGAACAGAAAGCTGCTTTCAATGTTTTGAAGGCCTTAATTGCCTCCGGTGGCCAGTTAGATGCATCATTCATCACACCCAAATTCCAGAGCAATGTGTGCAGGAATTTGAATCGCAGGAGGTGTACCGAGATCATCTGGACAAGTGACCAAGTGACAAGTGACCAAGTGAAAAGCGACAAAGTGACCAGTGACAAAATGACAAAGTGACAAAATGACAAAGTGACAAGTGACAAGTGACAAAGTGACAAGTGACAAGTGACAAGTGACAAAGTGACAAGTGACAAAATGACAAAGTGACAAAGTGACCAGTGACAAAGTG
Organism: Hyperolius riggenbachi; assembly: GCF_040937935.1. Lineage (NCBI taxonomy): Eukaryota > Metazoa > Chordata > Amphibia > Anura > Hyperoliidae > Hyperolius > Hyperolius riggenbachi. Next base: position 143,887,985 of record NC_090652.1, read on the forward strand.
ACAACTGAGAGGTTGTTCTGGGGAGCTCCACTGCACTCAGTCGCATATGAGGAGAGGTCTCGTCGGGACTGCTGATCCTCCTCAGCTTGCTCAAAGCCTTGAGGGTTCCTGAAGATCCTCTGCTTGGAGTTCACCGGGGTTCAGCTTGGTGTCGGGGTCGGCGGCGTCCTCCTCACTCCAACGTGGCAGATCTTCTGTTGAAGGAAAAAAAAAACATTGTTAAAAGTCCAGTACCGCTTCTGAAGGACTCACCAAGAGATGCAGGAGCGCTTTAATCTAGCGCACCATCGCTCGCTGGGTGATGTCCCTCCCTACGCGCTGGAATTCTACGCTGCACATGCTAGCACGCTTTTGCGCAGTGCCGAGGCGCATTCCAGCAGCTAGCTACCAAGCTTCTGTGGATCTGATTGGGCCACCATGTTGGATCTCTGCCAAGTCCTCCAAAATTTTGAGCAATCCACGTTGCGTGACTGAGCAGTGACAACTCTACAGTCAGCATTACAATACCACTGCTGTGTTTACTGAAGAAATCAATGTTGAAGATGGAAACCGCTGGCATGATGCAAGTGGGGGATTCTGAAGATGAAAACAATCAGCGTGATGATACCAACATCAGGCAACCTGCCTCAGGAAACGCTGGTCCCAGCTATGACAAAGAACAGGACGAGGAACAGCTGGAGTTGGAGCAGGAATTGGATGCCCCCACTGCCGAGGGACAGAGCGGTGCACGTTGGACTTCCACAATTTAGCGGGAATGGACAGCAGAAGAGGAAGAAAGTGATGCTGGTGACGAATATGGTGCATCACAACAATCACAACGCTCACAAGAACATGAAGACAGAGGAGTCTGGCAGGACTCTCTGGCACACATGGCTCAATTCATGCTAGACTGCATTGAACGCGGCCCGCGCATTATTCACTATTCATTATTATTCATTATTCTGGAACCTGGACAACACCAATTACTGGGTTTATACCCAGTTTATACAAACACAATGTTAAAAAACTGATTGAAGAAAGTGTCAGACAGGTCAAAAATGGAACAATTCCAGCAGGCCCTTGAGGATGGAGACTTTAGAGAGGAGATTGACATCCTCCTCCTTCTCTAGCCAGTTGTACGCCGACAGACTGACTTCAGCAAACCCAGGAGGACCAGGAGGGCAGCAAAGAACACAAGCTGCTGCTAGTGCCGAAAAGGGAATGGTATTGGCAGTGTCCTTGGAGTGGGAACATTTTCTGACACCCATGCAGCAGCCCACAGAACAGCAATCGGGCAGTTCCACGTCCTCCAACACCAATCGCCTGGAGAAGATGGTCAAGGTCCAGGACTACATGTCAGATGGCGTAGCTGTGTTGAACAATCCATCTGCAGACAGACGGTGAGTGTGACAGGCAGCACAGAAGGACCATGGCAACTCACTCATAGTACCACAGTTTGATAGTGCTGCCCAAAAAATTATATGGATCCGTGGACCCGGGCACTGCGGGCAGTACTGGGAAGTGGGAACACAGATTTTAGTACCTAAACACACGATACAACATGTTTTCCGGGGTCGGACTCTGAGGCACATACAGATGGTCCTGATCATCATCCTCATCATACAACTCTTCTACTGAGTCTGACCCACCCACCACCTCTGCCACCCCAACATCCCCAGACACAGACCCCTCATCGTCCTCAACATTAACTTGGGATGCTGGCCTGAGCCAGACCTCCTCCTCCACATCAGGCCCCATCATCTCCTCAATGGCAGCCCTCATTAATCGCTCTGGCGACAGACCGATGGACACAACGTTCTCCTCCGGGGAGGGCTGCTGCTGACCACTGGCTGCTGGGGTGGATGTTATAGCTTGCGTGGGGCGTTGGCTGTTGCTGTTGTTGGGAGTGCTGCTCACAGCGGAGGTCTCTGAGGAACTCATGGTGAGCTCATATAGTGGTTGGCGGTGAGTGGAGTATTACTGATCCCAGCAATATACACACTGACTGGCAGAGTACGCAATGCTATATAGTCTGGCTGAGCGGTGTACACAGAGTGGCAGTACACACAATGCTATATAGTCTGGCTGAGCGGTGTACACAGAGTGGCAGTAAACAATGCTATATAGTCTGGCTGAGCCGTGTACACAGAGTGGCAGTAAACAATGCTATATAGTCTGGCTGAGCGGTGTACACAGAGTGGCAGTACACACAATGCTATATAGTCTGGCTGAGCCGTGTACACAGAGTGGCAGTACACACAATGCTATATAGTCTGGCTGAGCGGTGTACACAGAGTGGCAGTACACACAATGCTATATAGTCTGGCTGAGCCGTGTACACAGAGTGGCAGTACACACAATGCTATATAGTCTGGCTGAGCGGTGTACACAGAGTGGCAGTAAACACAATGCTATATATAGCGTGGCTGAGCGAGGTACACAGTGGCAGTACACACAATGCTATATAGTCTGGCTGAGCCGTGTACACAGAGTGGCAGTAAACACAATGCTATATATAGTGTGGCTGAGCGAGGTACACAGTGGCAGTAAACAATGCTATATATAGTGTGGCTGAGCGAGCGGTGTACTACTGTTCCCAGCAGCGACACACAATGACTGGGGGGGACCCTGGCTAGCGTGGCTGGAGAGCGAACTACCCTGCCTGCCTACCCAAAGCTAAACCCACAGACAAATGGCGGAGATATGACGTGGTTCGGGTATTTATTTACCCGAACCACGTGACCGTTCAGCCAATCAGAGCGCGTTCGGGTCCGAACCATGTGACCCGTTCGGCCAATCACAGCGCTAGCCGAACGTTCGGGGAACGTTCGGCCATGCGCTCTTAGTTCGGCCATGCGGCCGAACGGTTTGGCCGAACACCTGATGGTGTTCGGCCGAACTCGAACATCACCCGAACAGGGTGATGTTCTGCAGAACCCGAACAGTGGCGAACACTGTTCGCCCAACACTACGTACAGCCACACAAGTGAGTGAAATGGCTGACCCTGCCTGCGTTTTATAAGGGGGTGGGGCTCCAGGAGGGAGTGTAGCCTGCTTGGCTACCCTGTGTCTGCTGACTGCGATGTAAAGGGTCAAGTTCACCACGAACGTGAACCACCGAAGTTCGCACAAATAAGTTCGCATGCGAACCGTTCAGGCCATCTCTAATCATACCCTTTCATAACAGTTTTTATCACACAACAGTGTCAAAACCCTATTTTTATACAGGAGACTATGTAACAGGACAACATTAACACCTCTATTACTTTTCCAAAAAAAAAAATAATTTTCAGCTCCTTTATTGCTGCACCTTCACCTGTTGTTAAGTTATCCATCCTCAGGTTAGTCGCATTTATTTTATTTAAGGTCCTCTCAAACCGAGTCAAATTTGGACAAATATTTAATACCACTTAAGCAGAATACATAGGCTTCAGAAACGTATGAGGAAGAGTATGAGGATTAGTCAAAAGTTTACTAGACACCTCTTCCAAGTTACTGGACTTCAAAGTCATTAAGTTCCATCACTTTGTCTGACACTAAAGGTTCCATTATGGAGACCCTTATTAAATTCACTTTTTCTTCTAAGAAAATGTTCAGGATCATTTTGACAATTCCTTTTTATATACTTTTTGGTTCTTTTTAGGTTGCAGAGTGAGTGTTGATAATTTAAACAGAAGATGAAAGATTGTCTTCTAGGAGAAAACATAGGAGAAAAAGGGAACGGAATAAGGGCCTCCAACATTTTTAAGTAGGAAAACTTTCAGAAATATCCTTAAAATCTGAGAGCCATTGCACCAACCAGGATGTCAAAAAGACAAGCCTGTCTTCAAAAGTTTCTACATTTGCCAAATTACGTAGATTATATTTATGTTAGTCTTTGACTTGTTAGGCAATATTAGGACAACTCTGACATGATCTGGAAATTTATTTTTATTATCATAGATGTGAGTGGGTAGATTTGATTGACAAGTGTTAACAATCTCTGATAGTTTGCTGATGTTGTGTACTAAACAAAGGTTCCAATTCAATTAGCTTTTTCTCTTGTGTTTTCTCCTAGGTGATAGTTTGACGCCTTGGCCTATATGCAGTTCGCAAGTAAAACGGATAAGGGAGCCTGGAGCTACTAAATTACAAAAAAAGCCCCACCTAAAAACAAGGCTATGCAGTTCAAATAATTTGCATGCCAGCCAGATCAAAATCTGCAAGGAGTTGGTATGTTCTCACTGTGTCTGTGTGGGTTTCCTCCGGACATTCCAGTTTCCTCCCACATCCCAAAAACATACAGATAAGTTAATTGGCTCCCCCCTAAAATTGGCCCTAGACTATGATACATATACTACACTACACAATTCATACATAGACATATGACTATGGTAGGGATTAGATTGTGAGCCCCTCTGAGGGACAGTTAACTGACAAAACAATATATATACTCTTTACAGTGCTGCGTAATATGTTGGCACTATATAAATACTAAATAATAATAATAAAAGCTGTTACTGTATCTTTAATGAGTGCTTTCTAAATCAATGACATAGATAGCAGTATAGTTCAATCTTCAGGCCCAAATTCCATGATGAACTACAAAAGCCAGGCATCCACCACATGGACAGGGCCGCATTTACCATAAGCCACTGTAGGCACGTGCCTACAGGTGCCTGATCATGGAAAGGCGGCTCACTCCCCAAGCGACTCCCTCCTTCCCGAGCACAGTGTAAATGAGGAGTTATTCACTCAGCTCTCGGGATTCCACTAACCACATCTACCTTCAGCTAGGGGCACCTCTAGCTACTTAATACTTGGTGGTACCTCAAGCCACTTAATATCAAGGGTATTTTAAGAACCTAATACTAAGGAACACCTGTAGCTACCTATGACGGACAAGGGAAGTAAGAGAGAAGCAACAGCTGGACCACACTTGTGGTGCGGTTCAGTGGGGGTTTGTAGGTTAATGGAGGGCGAAGTGTAAGGTGCCATGACACCTGTGCCTATAGGCTCCTGTGATGTAAATCCGGGCCTGCGCATGGATCAACTTTCTTCCACCCCTCATGTGCTTTATAGCACACCTCTCAGTAATGTCTGCTACGACCTCATGAATGACACTAACATGTGTCAAGTGACGTCTCTACCTAGCACAGCCAGCATATACAGCATCAGCCACAAACATGGTAACTCATGTATGACTGAGCTACTAGAGACATCCAGATCTTGACCATTTGTAACCTCAGCGGGACCCCTGCAAGATTCATGCTGAGTGGCAACTGCACTGCGGTAAGGATGGAAGGAGGAGAATTATTTCCCAGCTTGCATCAGCATATTAGCGTGCCTGGCCAGCGAGTGGGTGTCTACATAAACATTGAGAGTCAGGACTCAGGAGCCCACATCACTTGTAAGTGACAGTGCCAACATTACAGGTGGTAAGTACTTTCTGTGTAGTTAAAATCAAAGTTAGTGGGTAGAAATGAAGAACAAGAAAAGCACACAGCATTTTTTTTTATTGTTTGGTAATTTGGTGTTATTTTTAGTTGTTTTTCTTCAGGATTCAATGAGTTTTATAGTAACAACCACACGCAGGATCATTGCAGAAATGGGACATTTATACCACTTTACATGACAAAGAAATTAAGTATAATATAAAAACAAAGCAAATATATAAAAAATAAATGAACAAAGAAAGAAATATGTACATAAATAGCCTCTGCTCAGCTAGCTAAACGGAATAGCTTAATTAATTCTGTTAAGCTATTGTTAACATTTATATTTTCATTGTTTTACAAAAAGAAAATGCTACTAGGTTTTTCTTTTTGTTCCTCAGTCAACTACTTAACTATTACAGTAAATAACATCAGCAACTAAATAAGTAAATATATATATATATATAGATAGATAGATAGATAGATAGATAGATAGATAGATAGATCAAACTAAGGCCTAAATGAGGCAGCCGGAGAGGAAATGGAGAGTAAAGTCCAAAATGGTCCGCCACTGTTCGGGTTCTGCAGAACATCACCCTGTTCGGGTGATGTTCGAGTTCGGCCGAACACCTGATGGTGTTCGGCCAAACTGTTCGGCCATATGGCCGAACTAAGAGTGCATGGCTGAACGTTACCCGAACATTCGGCTAGCGCTGTGATTGGCCGAACGGGTCACGTGTAGTGTTGGGCGAACATCTAGATGTTCGGGTTCGGGCCGAACATGGCCGCGATGTTCGGGTGTTCGAGCCGAACTCCGAACATAATGGAAGTCAATGGGGACCCGAACTGTCGTGCTTTGTAAAGCCTCCTTACATGCTACATACCCCAAATTTACAGGGTATGTGCACCTTGGGAGTGGGTACAAGAGGGGAAAAAAATAGCAAAAAGAGCTTATAGTTTTTGAGAAAATCGATTTTAAAGTTTCAAAGGGAAAACCGACTTTTAAATGCGGGAAATGTCTGTTTTCTTTGCACAGGTAACATGCTTTTTGTCGGCATGCAGTCATAAATGTAATACAGATAAGAGGTTCCAGGAAAAGGGACCGGTAACGCTAACCCAGCAGCAGCACACGTGATGGAACAGGAGGAGGGCGGCGCAGGAGGAGAAGGCCACGCTTTGAGACACAACAACCCAGGCCTTGCATGAGGACAAGAAGCGTGCGGATTGCAATTTGCATTTTGTCGGCATGCAGTCATAAATGTAATACAGATGAGAGGTTCCAGGAAAAGGGACCGGTAACGCTAACCCAGCAGCAGCACACGTGATGGAACAGGAGGAGGGCGGCGCAGGAGGAGAAGGCCACGCTTTGAGACACAACAACCCAGGCCTTGCATGAGGACAAGAAGCGTGCGGATAGCAATTTGCATTTTGTCGGCATGCAGTCATAAATGTAATACAGATGAGAGGTTCCAGGAAAAGGGACCGGTAACGCTAACCCAGCAGCAGCACACGTGATGGAACAGGAGGAGGGTGGCGCAGGAGGAGAAGGCCACGCTTTGAGACACAACAACCCAGGCCTTGCATGAGGACAAGAAGCGTGCGGATAGCAATTTGCATTTTGTCGCCATGCAGTCATAAATGTAATACAGATGAGAGGTTCAATAAACAGGGACCGGAAACGCTAACCCATCACAGATGTTCATTGTTCATGTTACTTGGTTGGGGTCCGGGAGTGTTGCGTAGTCGTTTCCAATCCAGGATTGATTCATTTTAATTTGAGTCAGACGGTCTGCATTTTCTGTGGAGAGGCGGATACGCCGATCTGTGACGATGCCTCCGGCAGCACTGAAACTGCGTTCCGACATAACGCTGGCTGCCGGGCAAGCCAGCACCTCTATTGCGTACATTGCCAGTTCGTGCCAGGTGTCTAGCTTCGATACCCAATAGTTGAAGGGTGCAGATGGATTGTTCAACACAGCTATGCCATCTGACAAGTAGTCCTTGACCATCTTCTCCAGGCGATCGATGTTGGAGGTGGATCTGCACGCGTGCTGTTCTGTGTGCTGCTGCATGGGTGTCAGAAAATGTTCCCACTCCAAGGACACTGCCGATACCATTCCCTTTTGGGCACTAGCTGCAGCTTGTGTTGTTTGCTGCCCTCCTGGTCGTCCTGGGTTTGCGGAAGTCAGTCTGTCGGCGTACAACTGGCTAGAGGAGGGGGAGGATGTCAATCTCCTCTCTAAAGTCTCCACAAGGGCCTGCTGGTATTCTTCCATTTTGACCTGTCTGACTCTTTCTTCAAGCAGTTTTGGAACATTGTGTTTGTACCGTGGATCCAGAAGTGTATAAACCCAGTAATTGGTGTTGTCCAGAATGCGCACAATGCGTGGGTCGCGTTCAATGCAGTCCTAGGCCAAAGAGGTACCAAAATTGGTAAAATCCCCCATAGGATTTCATTGCCTCCCTATTTCACTTTCCAAAATCTCACATCTTTTCAAAGGGCAATGGCTCAGCAGTACCAAATTTTCTAGCATTGTAGGGACCCTTAGGGGGAACATGACTGGTGAGTTTCGGGCCCCTAGGCCGAAGAGGTCATAGCCTAGGGTCACAAAAACCTGTTTATTTGGGCAATTTCAATGGTAGTGATGCTGACGTACATAAATCTCAGCCATGGCCGTTAGCAACGTCTGAATTTCACGAAATGTCTCATGCAGGTAGAAGACATATTGTTAGACTTGGATTCCAAAGATGGGGTCCCTACATCTCTGCAAACCAGAGTTACAGGGGTCCAAAATTGGTAAAATGCCCCATAGGCTTTCATTGCCTCCCTATTTCACTTTCCAAAATCTTACATCTTTTCAAAGGGCAATTGCTCAGCAGTGGCAAATTTTCTAGCATTGTAGGGACCCTTAGGGGGAACATGACTGGTGAGTTTCAGGCCCCTAGGCCGAAGAGGTCATAGCCTAGGGTCACAAAAACCTGTTTATTTGGGCAATTTCAATGGTGGCGAGTCTGACGTACATAAATCGCAGCAATGGCCGTTAGCAACGTCGGAATCTCATGAAATGTCTCATGCAGGTAGAAGACATATTGTTAGACTTGGGCTCCAAAGATGGGTTCCCTACATCTCTGCAAACCAGAGTTACAGGGCTCCAAATTTGGTAAAATCCACCCATAGGCTTTCATTGGGCATCCTATTTACAGTTCCAAAATCTCACATCTTTTCAAAGGGCAATTGCTCAGCAGTGGCAAATTTTCTAGCATTGTAGGTACTGTTAGGGGGATCATAACTGGTGAGTTTCGGGCCCCTAGGCCGAAGAGGTCATAGCCTAGGGTCACAAAAACCTGTTTATTTGGGCAATTTCAATGGTAGTGATGCTAACGTACATAAATCTCAGCCATGGCCGTTAGCAACGTCTGAATTTCACGAAATGTCTCATGCAGGTAGAAGACATATTGTTAGACTTGGATTCCAAAGATGGGGTCCCTACATCTCTGCAAACCAGAGTTACATGGGTCCAAAATTGGTAAAATCCCCCATAGGCTTTCATTGCCTCCCTATTTCACTTTCCAAAATCTCACATCTTTTCAAAGGGCAATTGCTCAGCAGTGGCAAATTTTCTAGCATTGTAGGGACCCTTAGGGGGAACATGACTGGTGAGTTTCGGGCCCCTAGGCCGAAGAGGTCATAGCCTAGGGTCACAAAAACCTGTTTATTTGGGCTATTTCAATGGTAGTGATGCTGACGTACATAAATCTCAGCCATGGCCGTTAGCAACGTCTGAATTTCACGAAATGTCTCATGCAGGTAGAAGACATATTGTTAGACTTGGATTCCAAAGATGGGGTCCCTACATCTCTGCAAACCAGAGTTACAGGGGTGCAAAATTGGTAAAATCCCCCATAGGCTTTCATTGCCTCCCTATTTCACTTTCCAAAATCTCACATCTTTTCAAAGGGCAATTGCTCAGCAGTGGCAAATTTTCTAGCATTGTAGGGACCCTTAGGGGGAACATGACTGGTGAGTTTCGGGCCCCTAGGCCGAAGAGGTCATAGCCTAGGGTCACAAAAACCTGTTTATTTGGGCTATTTCAATGGTAGTGATGCTGACGTACATAAATCTCAGCCATGGCCGTTAGCAACGTCTGAATTTCACGAAATGTCTCATGCAGGTAGAAGACATATTGTTAGACTTGGATTCCAAAGATGGGGTCCCTACATCTCTGCAAACCAGAGTTACAGGGGTGCAAAATTGGTAAAATCCCCCATAGGCTTTCATTGCCTCCCTATTTCACTTTCCAAAATCTCACATCTTTTCAAAGGGCAATTGCTCAGCAGTGGCAAATTTTCTAGCATTGTAGGGACCCTTAGGGGGATCCGCTCTGCAGGACGATTACATCACATTTGGGAGAAGCAGGGCAGCGTGCAGCCACTGAACGAAGGTATGTGACACCTATTGCCTCGCAGATTACAGCTGAGGACAGTGCGCATGTTGCACTAACAGTGAGCATGGCATATGAACGAGAGATTGATAGACAATCTGTTGCTTTCCATAATGGTGATGATATTGCTGGACTCCACCCAGACATAGTAGCTGCTTCTCAGTCTGCACACACTACTGAAAGAGTAATGGAGAATGTGCATAATAAACGGACTGATGTATTGGCTGACAGAAATGAAACTGTCATTAACATCTCAAGTAGGCCGCTGTCGCCCACTGAGCATTCAGTCTTGAATAAGGGGTTGGGCTTTGTACCGACATGCGGCATCAACATGTTCGATGTCAAGGTTGATTTATTCAAGTACACCAGGAATATTCGCTGGAAAGTGTGGCACAGCTTGAATAGACCAACAAAGGTTGCAGGAAACCTGGACACTGCATCACACATAAGTATACAAGAGATCCCCAGTAAACTTAAACCTCGGAGTAAAGCAGATCCACCTTTTACAAGCAGTTCATTGGAACTATTTGAGAAACTGGTGCTGAGGGACATTAAGACAAAGGTGGAAAAAAGAAATAGGAATCAGTTTAATATGTCCCGTGCAGAACAATCAGCATTGAATAAACTTAAAACCGATAAATCGGTGATTATAAAAAAGGCGGATAAGGGGGGGGCCATTGTGTTACAAAATCGCACAGACTATGTGAATGAGATCAAAAGGCAATTAAGTGATCAGAATATGTATAGGTGTTTGTCTAATGACCCCACAGGACGCTTTAAGGCTGAAATTGATGAATTGTTGAAAGATGCGGCTGAGACAGGTATTATCAGCAGAGATCTGATGGGGGTCTTAATAAAGGAATCGCCACGGGTTCCAGTGTTTTACACCTTGCCGAAAGTGCACAAGGACTTGTTCCATCCCCCCGGTAGGCCGATAGTATCGGCGGTGGACTCTTTGCTTGAACCATTAGGGATCTATGTAGATACATGGTTGCAACCAATTGTGAAAGCTGATGAAGTTTGCCTGAAAGACACCACTCATTTTCTTAGGATGCTAGATCAGATTAATGCTGATTGTGTAGATTTTTTGGTGAGCATGGATGTGGTCAACCTTTATAATAATATCATCCATAGGGAAGCCTTGATGTCGGTGAAAGAACGGTTACAGGGGGATAGCAGGGTGACGAATGAGATGCTTGTGTTCATAATGTCATTGCTTGAATTCTGCCTCTCCCATTCTTACTTTAGGTTTGGGGACGATTTTTACCTGCAGACCCTCGGGGTGCCAATGGGGGCCCCCTATGCACCCAGTGTAGCTAATTTGGTGATGTCGGACTTTGAGAGAACATATTTTATTGGTGCTGGGGCCCCTACTGGCATTAGAGGTTACTGCAGGTTTATTGACGACCTATTCTTCGGGTGGTCAGGTACAGAGGAGGAGTTGTGCCGGTTTTTCAGTACAGTGAATGATATACATGAAACTATTAAATTTAAAATGGAGTACAATGCCCATTCACTACATTTCCTTGATGTTGAGGTTAGGAAGAAGTCGGGACACTTTGAAACCGACCTTTACAGAAAAGAAACCGATAAAAATGGATATTTATTGGCCAACAGTTGCCACCCTAAACCTCTGGTGAATGGGCTCCCTAAGAGTCAATATGTTAGAATACGGAGGATTACATCCTCCGATGAACTGTATGCGAAGCAGGCACGGCTCCTCATGCAAGATTTTGTTAAAAGGGGCTATAGTAAATTTAGATGTGAGGAAATAGCAGCAGAGGTGGGAGGTTTGGATCGTGAAGCATTGAGAACATATAATAGGGAGAAACAGGACGAGAGCAATGAAGTCAATTTTGTTACTACTTTTTGTCGAGAATCGACTGTTCTGCGAGATACGATGTCTAAGTTTTGGCCGGTGATTGAGGCTGATCCCCAGTTATCCACCATTTGCAGAAACCCTCCTAGATTTGTATATAGAAGGAGTAAATCTATTAGGGACCATCTTGTCCGTGCTGATATAGGGAGAACAGGGGGGCCCACACAAATGTTTTTAGGAACACCAAGAGTAGGCCCCTTTCCCTGTCTGCATTGCCAAAATTGTAATGGTATTATTAGGGGGGCTGAGGTTAGACATCCACGACAGGGTACCCCGATACCCCTTAAAGATTATGCGACATGTGATACCAAAGGGGTGGTTTATTATATTAAATGCCCCTGCGGGTTGGCCTATGTAGGGCAGACTAAGAGAGACGTCAAGTCTCGACTTAATGAACATAGGAGCAATATACAGAACCCCAATATAAATAAAAGGGGGGAGGAGGAAAGAAATCGGGATCCCCCTTAGCAAGGCATTTCAAGGAATGTGGACACAGGGTGAGTCAACTGAGATGGATGGTGCTAGAGGTGGTGCAGTTCCATGAGGGCCAGGATCGCAGGACCACTTTATTAAGACGTGAAGCCTGGTGGATGGAAAAACTGGGTACTCAGTCACCGTATGGCCTTAACGAAGACTTTAGTCTTAGGTGCTTCTTATGAGTATATATTTTTGCCGCTCTCTTACCCTTTAAGGGTTATATGTACCTTTAAGTATGTGCCCGCCCCCCAATTAGTTTGGGTGTGGTGTGTAAGTAAAGTTTTATATATATTCACTATGTGTTGCCAGATGACTTGAGCACTTGAGAAAGGGCCTCTGCCCGAAACGTTGTGCTTTTCAGTGTGCTGTAGCACCGCTATATAAAAATAAATATTTCGCTGTAATTCACTTTGGAGGGTCGAGTCCTTGTGGAACGTTGATTGTTTGGACTATAGGTGAGGTGTGATGGGCCTCTGACCGCATTGGACTCCCCGTGTGACACAAAGACTCCTCTGTGGCCGGCAGGTACGCTTTGCTTTTAGAGATGTAGGGACCCCATCTTTGGAATCCAAGTCTAACAATATGTCTTCTACCTGCATGAGACATTTCGTGAAATTCAGACGTTGATAACGGCCATGGCTTAGATTTATGTACGTCAGCATCACTACCATTGAAATAGCCCAAATAAACAGGTTTTTGTGACCCTAGGCTATGACCTCTTCGGCCTAGGGGCCCGAAACTCACCAGTCATGTTCCCCCTAAGGGTCCCTACAATGCTAGAAAATTTGCCACTGCTGAGCAATTGCCCTTTGAAAAGATGTGAGATTTTGGAAAGTGAAATAAGGAGGCAATGAAAGCCTATGGGGGATTTTACCAATTTTGGACCCCTGTAACTCTGGTTTGCAGAGATGTAGGGACCCCATCTTTGGAATACAAGTCTAACAATATGTCTTCTACCTGCATGAGACATTTCGTGAAATTCAGACGTTGCTAACGGCCATGGCTGAGATTTATGTACGTCAGCATCACTACCATTGAAATTGCCCAAATAAACAGGTTTTTGTGACCCTAGGCTATGACCTCTTCGGCCTAGGGGCCCGAAACTCACCAGTTATGATCCCCCTAACAGTTCCTATAATGCTAGAAAATTTTCCACTGCTGAGTAATTGCCCTTTGAAAAGATGTGAGATTTTGGAACTGTAAATAGGAGGCCCAATGAAAGCCTATGGGGGATTTTACCAAATTTGCACCCCTGTAACTCTGGTTTGCAGAGATGTAGGGAACCCATCTTTGGAGCCCAAGTCTAACAATATGTCTTCTACCTGCATGAGACATTTCGTGAGATTCAGACGTTGCTAACGGCCATTGCTGCGATTTATGTACGTCAGACTCGCCACCATTGAAATTGCCCAAATAATCAGGTTTTTGTGACCCTAGGCTATGACCTCTTCGGCCTAGGGGCCCGAAACTCACCAGTCATGTTCCCCCTAAGGGTCCCTACAATGCTAGAAAATTTGCCACTGCTGAGCAATTGCCCTTTGAAAAGATGTGAGATTTTGGAAAGTGAAATAGGGAGGCAATGAAAGCCTATGGGGGATTTTACCAATTTTGGACCCCTGTAACTCTGGTTTGCAGAGATGTAGGGACCCCATCTTTGGAATCCAAGTCTAACAATATGTCTTCTACCTGCATGAGACATTTCATGAAGTTCAGCCGTTGCTAACGGCCATGGCTGAGATTTATGTACGTCAGCATCACTACCATTGAAATTGCCCAAACAAACAGGTTTTTGTGACCCTAGGCTATGACCTCTTCGGCCTAGGACTGCATTGAACGCGACCCACGCATTGTGGGCATTCTGGACAACACCAATTACTGGGTTTATACGCTTCTGGATCCACGGTACAAACACAATGTTCCAAAACTGCTTGAAGAAAGAGTCAGACAGGTCAAAATGGAAGAATACCAGCAGGCCCTTGTGGAGACTTTAGAGAGGAGATTGACATCCTCCCCCTCCTCTAGCCAGTTGTACGCAGACAGACTGACTTCCGCAAACCCAGGACGACCAGGAGGGCAGCAAACAACACAAGCCGCAGCTAGTGCCCAAAAGGGAATGGTATCGGCAGTGTCCTTGGAGTGGGAAAATTTTCTGACACCCATGCAGCAGCACACAGAACAGCAAGCGTGCAGATCCACCTCCAACACCGATCGCCTGGAGAAGATGGTCAAGGACTACATGTCAGATGGCATAGCTGTGTTGAACAATCCATCTGCACCCTTCAACTAATGGGTATCAAAGCTAGACACCTGGCACAAACTGGCAATGTACGCAATAGAGGTGCTGGCTTGCCCGGCAGCCAGCGTTATGTCGGAACGCTGTTTCAGTGCTGCCGGAGGCATCGTCACAGATCGGCGTATCCGCCTCTCCACAGAAAATGCAGACCGTCTGACTCAAATTAAAATGAATCAATCCTGGATTGGAAACGACTACGCAACACTCCCGGACCCCAACCAAGTAACATGAACAATGAACATCTGTGATGGGTTAGCGTTTCCGGTCCCTGTTTATTGAACCTCTCATCTGTATTACATTTATGACTGCATGGCGACAAAATGCAAATTGCTATCCGCACGCTTCTTGTCCTCATGCAAGGCCTGGGCTGTTGTGTCTCAAAGCGTGGCCTTCTCCTCCTGCTCCACCCTCCTCCTGTTCCATCACGTGTGCTGCTGCTGGGTTAGCGTTTCCGGTCCCATCTGAACTACCAACTACTGAAGTACCATCACTGGAACTTTTGTATAATACTCGCAGCGTGAGAAGGGCCAAAAACATTATCAAGGACAACACTCACCCTGGAAATGCCCTGTTTGAGCTCCTTCCATCAGGTAAACGTTTTAGATCAATCCGCACACACACAAACAGACTGAAAGACAGCTTTTTCCCATCCGCCATAAACTTGATGAACTCTGAATCCTCTCTGAAATAATTAACACTGTGTACAAATTGTTTAAACATCTGTAATACCTGGCATACTTGTATAATTTCTTCTCTTCCTTGTTACTATCACTATGTTACTTATATGCACCGTGGGGTTGTCATGAAAAGTAATTTTGTTGTGTTACACAATGACAATAAAGTGAATTGAATTGAATCTAGCAGAAGAAAATGTTGAATCAGATCATCGTTTGATGTGAATACCCTTCGCTTTCAAACCACAGGTAACATCAGCAGAAATCAATGGTTTTGTAGGTTAAGGCCTCTTTCACAGTGGGACGTTGCGTTTGATGCGACGTTAAGGTCGCATAACGTGCCCCTAATGCAACGCATTGAAAGACTATAACTTGGACGTTATAGTACATTCTTTAGCTCTGTGTTTGGTGTGCTGTTTTCGTCGCACAGTGATGGAATGATAACGGCGCATGCGTTACATTTTTTTTTAAAACCTTACTGAGCATGTGCAACACACATAATGCAGCAAACGTATTGCTAAACGCATAGCATGCAGCACTTTCTAAATATTGATACACGTCACACACAACGCATAGTGTGCACTGTGAATGTCGCACAGACTTTGTATTGCTGTGTGTTAGTCTGCGTTATAAAATGTTCTAACGTGCGACTTTAACGTCGCACTGTGAAAGAGGCCTTATAGTCAAGTGTATGATTTACCAGCTATATCAAACATATGCTAATATAAATGAGTAGGTTGAAGCAAAGTCAAATTAAAGAACAAAACAACAACCTTTGAACAGGAAACTGGGTGAGTAAAAGCCATGCTCTGTTACCAAGGTGAGGTTTTGAAATATAATTTTATGGCAAGGATGATTGATACACTATTGCAAGGCAGAGCACAGCAACAAGACGCAAAGTAGTTATGCTACATCAGCAAGATGTTTCCCAGATCTCAAAGAATACTGAGACATCTGCATTATTATTATTATTATTATTGATTTATAAAGCGCCAACATATTCTGTGGCGCTGTACAAAGTAAGAAACAAACATGGGGTACATAATACAGACAATGGTGTACACCAAAATACAAGATACATAATTAGTGACAAAATACAAAGAATTATACAAAACACAAATTATAGAATTTGTAATGACAGTGATAAAATTAACATGATGAATAAAATGTATAATGGTTACCAAGACACAAAAGGGGGAGAGAGCCCTGCCCTTGCGAGCTTACAATCTAGACTCTTCCTGGCCACGGCGGGTGGTCAGAGCTGAGAACAGCCTAATATCCCCCTTTACCTTTCCCACAAAAGCCACTCCATTGTTCCTGGGGTAGTTGGTCCTCCTCATTTCTTAATAGTATTCATCAGCTGTTACCTAACAAGGCATTTTCACAGTATTGGGGCCCTGCAATGTTACCTGCAGGTTGAGTCCACTTTCCATTGTCCATGTCTCTGTACCTTTAGATTTAAAGTGTTGAGATCAGGGCAATGTGGGAACCATACCTTTACTTCCAAGCTCTTTTGAAAGACCAGAAATAAATAGACAATCTTAAAGAAAGTAGAGGCTGTGATTGGTCAAAGAATCTTAGAGTAGCAAATGAAAGACACGTCATGCTAGCTTCCCTTTGAAACTGAAAGATGTCTGTCATGCTGTGGGAATCCTGCTGGAGGTGAATTTTGGATTTGGCATGAACTTCTGCTGTCCACCAGCAGGGGTCTCTATTATTGTTTGATGCTCTGTAATTTCTGGACTGACCTGCAGAGGGAGCTCTGTGAACACTTGGAGGAGTCACTTGACCAGCTTGCTCTATTTAAGACTCTGGCTAGCAGAAAGACATTGCTAGGTCATTCTGTGCTGTTAGGCCTGTGCTCTGGTCACATCTTGTTCCTAGCTCCTTGCCTTGCCTCTTGAACTTATAATGATCTCCTGGTTTTGATCTATGCCTGTCTGACTACTCTCTTGCTACTCCCTGTGCTGCTCTTGATCTCCTGGTTATTGATATCGGCTTGTTTGACTATCCTACTGTGTACTCAGATTGCTGTTGTTATCTGTATATCTGTGTATATATCTTTGCTGGTGTACGATTGTCAGTTTGTATGTTCCATGTCCAGTGGGTTGCTATTGTACATATGGTGATCCGTGTCTTGCATCTGTGTATATGTTATGGCCAGAACCCGAAGTGTGGCCACTTCTAGTTCTGGCCGGCCACTTCGGGTTCTGGCCGGCCAATGTGTGAAGTGGCCGCAGCGCAGCGGGCAATGTTACAAATGTAATGTTTACGCCGTCTCGCTGCGGCCAAATTGATGACAACTTGCTCAATTTAATGAAATATAGCCGGCGGCAATGTAATAGGTGAAGCCGCCGGCTTTCGCACTGCCTCTCTCCTCTCCCCCCCCCCCCCCCCCGCCTCCCATACAATAAGTAGCAGGCGGCGGGGACACGCGTGTCCCGAGAGTCGTTCGTTGCGGCAGGGGAATCCTGCCGTTCCTGCAGAGCGGGTGCTGGCAGAAGCGATGTCTGTAGCCTCCCCGCTCTGCTGCCCCTGCTGCGACGAATGACTCTCCGGCTGCATGTCCCCGGCTGCTACGTATATTGTATGGGAGGCGGGGAGAGGAGAGGGGGGGGGGGAGGAGGAGGAGAGGAGGCAGTGCGAAAGCCGGCGGCTTCATCTATTACATTGCCGCCGACTATATTTCATTAAATTAAGCAAGTTGTCATCAATTTGGCCGCAGCGAGACGGCGTAAACATTACATTTCTAACATTGGCCGCTGCGCTGCGGCCACTTCGCACATTGGCCGGCCAGAAACCGAAGTGGCTGGCCAGAACGCGAAGTGGCCACACTTCGGGTTCTGGCCTATATATATATATATATATATACTGTATATTCCTGCGTATAAGACTACTTTTTAACCCTTGAAAATCTTCTGAAAAGTTGGGGGTCGTCTTATACGCCGGGTGTCATTGATGCCGGGTGATACGCCCTATCCTGTTACCGCCTCTCAGATCTCCCTGCTAAGGGAGCGCAATCTATTCTTTCATACCGCTCTGATAAACAGGTAAACAAGGAGAGCTGACCAGTCTACTTAAGGAGAGTTGACCAATGCAACAAGTCAACGGACTATATACTGGGTAACACATATGGTACAGCACCAGTATCTGTTTATACACAGCACCAGTACATGATTTTTTTATTTTAATTTAGTGTGCGTTGGAAGAGGGGTAGTCTTATACGGCGAGTATATCCCAAATTCTATATTTTAACTGGAAAAGTTGGGGGGTCGTCTTATACGCCCAGTCATCTTATACGCCGGAATATACGGTATATATATATATATATATATATATATATATATATAATATCATTGCTACTGTACAATTGTCAGTTTGTACATATCCATGTCTTGTATGTTGCTATTGTAGATATCATGCTCTGTGCAATTTTGTCCTGCATACTGTTGTATATAGTGTCTGGGTTATCGGTACACTGTGCGTGTATGTATATGCATATATGAATGTAAATTGCACCTTGTGAATAAAACACATTTTCACCTTCAAATCCCACCTGTGCAGACCTCAGTATTTTCATATATGTGATTTCAAAAGTTATTCCTTCCTGTGTTTTGCAGCTTACTCCAGAAAGCACCTTCAGCAGGTAATTGATTTAGTGCAAAAATATGCAAAACAGAAAATCTTGTCTGCAGAAGATGTGCAGGACCTGCTGCAGGTCCTTCGTTGGTTATTGAAAAGTAAATTATCCAAGGATAATCTTCTTGATCCTCCATTTAGCCCATCTGATATTGCAGTTTTGACTACTATATTGAAAGATGATAGGAAGTGTTTCTTTGGCTATTATTCTAAGAAAGACAAAAGTATTGTGCAAGCTTCTGTGAAGTTCCTTCAAGCATTCATTGATTTAAGAGTATGCAACTTTGAAAAAAACTCATTGTTATTATTTGCCTGGGAGGAAATGTTAATTTCCTGCTACAAACCTTGTTCTGTGACAGCAAAGAATAAGATCCAAACTTGTTCTTTGTCATAAACCAGTCCAGTCTTGACCCTGTTCCTGATGCAGTACAGTCTAGTTCAATTAATAGTCAAATTAATTATCTGCCAGTTAAGAACCAATCCCGTTTAATTCCTGTCTTTTGTGCAGCCGATATTGATTATTTATTTGAACATTTAAAGAAAGATAGGAAAGGTTTTGTTCAACATTATTCTGAGCTAGATAAAACACGTGTTTCTGAATATATACATGCTGTTAGAAGACTGAGTGATAATAATTTATGCAAACGTGAATCGGCTTCTGCCATAATTGCCTTGTGGCAGAAAATCGTTTCTTCAGATTTTCTCCCAAACCAATGCAATTCTGATCTTGATGCATGCCAGAATTATGCAGTTGTAAAAAAAACTGAATGCATGTATGTATGATGTGGATGATAGCAGATCTTGTGAAAGTCAAGACACTTTTCACTTCACTTCAGAACAGGTTGATGCCTATTATGTTTATTTAAAGACTGGAAAGAAAGAGTTTGTTGAATTTTATTCTCAGCAGAATGAGGAATTGGAGTTGTGTGCATGGTGTAAAATCTCTGATGTGTAAAGCTTTATGTGAGTATGGACCTGCCTCTGCTTTGATTGCCATCTGGCAAGAAATTATATCCTCTAATTTTCCATCTCATCACTTCTCTGATAACCCTCCCTGTGCCCAGAGTTCCCAGCCTACACCTCAGTAATCAGAAAAAAACTCCATTGCAAACTGCAGTCAGAACCACACCTTGGTCATGGAAAAAATCATTTGAAAATAAGTCATCATCCAAAAAGAAAAATAAATTCTTTCCCACCAACTCCGTTCAGCATGTACAGTCTCCAGTCGATTCCGATCATGTGCAGCCTCCAGCCGATTCCGGTTCAGTGCAGCCTCCAGCCAGTTCCTGTACACCGCAGCTTCCAGTCATCTTGCCTCCTGTGCAGCCTCCATCCAACTCCTGTCTGGTGCAGCCTTCAATCATCTCTCCTTCTGTGCAGCTTCCATCCATCAACTCCTGTTCAGTGCAGCCTCCTGTCAATTCCGATTCAGTGTAGTTTCCAGTCATCTCATCACCTGTGCAGCCTCCAGCCAGTTCTTGTCCACCGCAGCTTCCCGTCATCTTGCTTCCTGTGCAGCCTCCATCCAACTCTGGTCTGGTGCAGCCTTCAATCATTGCTCCTTTTGTACAGCTTTCATCCATCAACTCCTGTTTAGTGCAGTCTCCAGTCTATGTTCCGGTGACACAAGTTATACAGACTTTAGCCTTCATTTCACAGCTCTTGCAGATATTGCTTACTCCAGAATCCAACTCAACCATTTGTCAACCTGCAGAGACTTGCACCCAGTCTGCAGAGACTTGCACCCAGTCTGCTGAGACTTGTTCCCAGTTTGCAGAACCTTGCTTACAGCCTGCAGAGTCTTTGCATATATCTGAAGAAAATTGCATACAGTCTACAGAACCTTGTATCCTGCCCACACAGTTTCAGTTCCAGCTCGCACAGGCTCAGTTCACACAGTTTCAGTGTCAGCCCGCACAGACTGTATCGGGGTCTCAGCCAACGGTCCAGCCAAGCGCTCAACTGAAGATCCAGATCCATGAGGTTATGCAGTCTGCTGCCCTGTCTGAAACGACTGAGCCTGCTGCACTGTCTGAAGCTTCCCAACTTGTTAACTTGCCTAAGGTTATCCCGTCTTCTGTTTTGCCTGAGGTTATGCAATCTGCTGCCCAGCCTTCACAGACTTCTGCTGCTGCGCAGCCATCACAGACTTCTGCTGCTGCACAGCCATTACAGACTTCTGCTGCTGCGCAGCCATCACAGACTTCTGCTGCTGCCCAGCCATCACAGACTTCTGCTGCTGCTCAGCCATCACAGACTTCTGCTGCTGCCCAGCCATCACAGATTTCTGCTGCTGTCCAGCCATCACAGACTTCTGCTGCTGCCCAGCCATCACAGACTTCTGCTGCTGCCCAGCCATCACAGACTTCTGCTGCTGCCCAGCCATTACAGACTTCTGCTGCTGCCCAGCCATCACAGACTTCTGCTGCTGCTTAGCCATCACAGACTTCTGCTGCTGCCCAGCCATCACAGATTTCTGCTGCTGCCCAGCCATCACAGACTTCTGCTGCTGCCCAGCCATCACAGACTTCTGCTGCTGCCCAGCCGCTAGATACTTCTGCTGATAACGTTCCTGATGATACCAAATCAGCTGTCTGTCCTGTTGGTACCGAACCTGATGCCTGCCAGTTTTCTGCTCTGCCTGAGACCTGCCAACCTGTTGTCCACCCTGATCCTGTCCAGTTTCCTGTCAAGTCTAATGAAGCCTGCCAGTCCCCTGCCAAGCCTGTTGGTGCCTGCCAGTCTCCTGCCAAGCCTGTTGGTGCCTGCCAGTCTCCTGCCAGGCCTGTTGATGAACCTGTCCAGTCTCCTGCTCAGCCTGATATTTTCCAGTCTTCTGATGTTAAGTTCAGCATCCCGCCAGTCTCATGGTCTTCTGCTGGTTCCCAGTTCCTGAAACCTTTTGATGGCATCCTACCTGCTGCCACTCCTGAGGGCATCCTGCCTGCTGCCTCTCCTGAGGGCATCCTGCTTGCTGCTGCCCCTGAGGGCATCCAGCCTGCTCCCCCTGATGGTATCCTGTCTGCGACTCCTGGTGGTATCTTGTACACTGATCCTGGTGGCTTCCAGTCTTCTTCAGTTCCTGTTTTTGGTGGGTTCCAGTCTGCTGTTCCATCTGAGGAGTTACAACCTGTTTCCGAATCAGTGGTCTGGCCTTGGCGATCACAGTCTATTGTCAAGTCTAGAAATCTGCGTGACTCTTTTTTGTCACAAGCTTTACAGTATCCTGATGGTCAATTTCCAAATCCTCTTGTGGTCCAACCAGATCTGTTTGTTTTTCCTGAATATTCTGTCGCCCTGCCCACCCAGTCTTGGCATGTATTGCATGAGCCATATTGGGATCTGGGGAGGTAAGATGAGTAAACTGGGGAGAGTCCAGAGGCCGCTCCTGAAGGGAGGGGTACTGTCATGCTGTGGGAATCCTGCTGGTGGTGAATTTTGGACTTGGCATGAACTTACACTGTCCACCAGCAGGGGTCTCTATTATTGTTTGATGCTCTGTAATTTCAGGACTGACCTGTAGAGGGAGCTCTGAGAACACTTGGAGGAGTCACATGACCAGCTTGCTCTATTCAACACTGTGGCTAGCAGAAAGACGTTGCTAGGTCATTCTGTGCTGTTAGGCCTGTGCTCTGGTCACATCTTGTCTCTAACTCCTTGCCTAGCCTCTTGAACTCCAGCGGTGGCACATGTGCGCAGATCCTCCAGTCAGACACACGTACGCCGAGCAGTCTTTATAGCTGAGGAGGCGTGTCTGACGGAGGGGCTGTCATCCCGGGGGCGGGATCTTGCTCTAACTTGTGGGTATTTTAGGCTAAGTGAGACAGTTGCTCACTGGCCTTGATACTAATCAGTTCGCTGGTTCTTGGCCCTTAGCTAGTGAGAATCTTGAGAGCTACATTTAATATATTGCGCATCAGCACGATATATACAGTGGCTTGCAAAAGTATTCGGCCCCCTTGAAGTTTTCCACATTTTGTCACATTACTGCCACAAACATGAATCAATTTTATTGGAATTCCACGTGAAAGACCAATACAAAGTGGTGTACATGTGAGAAGTGGAATGAAAATCATACATGATTCCAAACATTTTTTACAAATAAATAACTGCAAAGATGGGTGTGCGTAATTATTCAGCCCCCCTGAGTCAATACTTTGTAGAACCACCTTTTGCTGCAATTACAGCTGCCAGTCTCTATCAGCTTTGCACATCTAGAGACTAAAATCCTTGCCCATTCTTCTTTGCAAAACAGCTCCAGCTCAGTCAGATTAGATGGACAGTGTTTGTAAACAGCAGTTTTCAGATCTTGCCACAGATTTTCGATTGGATTTAGATCTGGACTTTGACTGGGCCATTCTAACACATGGGTATGTTTTGTTTCAAACCATTCCATTGTTGTCCTGGCTTTATGTTTAGGGTCGTTGTCCTGCTGGAAAGTGAACCTCCGCCCCAGTTTCAAGTCTTTTGCAAACTCCAAGATTGCCCTGTATTTGGCTCCATCCATCTTCCCATGAACTCTGACCAGCTTTCCTATCCCTGCTGAAGAGAAGCACCCCCGGAGCATGATACTGCCACCACCATATTTGACAGTGGGGATGGTGTGTTCAGAGTGATGTGCAGTGTTAGTTTTCCGCCACACATAGCGTTTTGCATTTTGGCCAAAAAGTTCAGTTTTGGTCTCATCTGACCAGAGCATCTTCTTCCACATGTTTGCTGTGTCCCCCACATGGCTTGTGGCAATCTGCAAATGGAACTTCTTATGCTTTTCTTTCAACAATGGCTTTCTTCTTGCCACTCTTCCATAAAGGCCAATTTTATGCAGTGCATGACTAATAGTTGTCTTATGGACAGATTCCCCCACCTGAGCTGTAGATCTCTGAACTGCGGTTCGTCCATTTCTGAATGATCGCTTGAACAGTGCTCTGTGGGATGTTCAAGGCTTTGGAAATCTTTTTGAAGCCTAAGCCTGCTGCCGACCAGGGCTTTCTGCACTGATCGGTGCTGCGTGGGCTCTACAGCCCGCAGCACCGATCAGGAGTGCAGCAGGGCGATCAGACTACCCCCCTTTTTTCCCCACTAGGGGGATGTCCTGCTGGGGGGGTCTGATCGCCGCCGGCTGCAGTTGCTTAGCGGGGAGGCTCTTCAAAGCCCCCCTCCGCAGCGCTTTCCGCCCTCTCGCCCGCTCCCTCCCTCTCCCTTCCCCTGTGAGCTGCGCAGGACGGATTTCTGTCCTGCGCATTGAAGGATAGGCTTCAGCCTATCATATGCCGGCGATCCCCAGCCAATCAGAGGCCGGGGATCGCCGATCTGCCTTATGGCGCTGCTGCGCAGCAGCGCCGTATGATGTAAACAGCGGGGATTTCTTACCCGCCTGTTTACATTTTGCCGGCGAGCTGCGATCGGCGGCTCTCCAGCTGTTCACGGAGACACCCTCCGTGAACTGACATGGAAACCCGCAGACGACCAGTTTACGCCAATCGGCGTTAGCTGGTCGTCAAGAGGTTAAATTTCTCAATAATTTTATCTCTGACCTGTCTGATGTGTTCTTTGGACTTCATGGTGTTGTTGCTCCCAGTATTTTCTTAGACAATCTCTAAAGTCGTCACAGAGCAGCTGTATTTGTACTGACATTAGATTACACACAGGTGCACTCTATTTAGTCATTAGCACTCATCAGGCAATGTCTATGGGCAACTGACTGCACTCAGACCAAAATACTTTCGCAAGCCACTGTATGTACTCTAGTCAGTCAGTGTATATATTGTAGTATTGTAATTATTTTATTGTATGTTATTGTGTACCGACCTTTGCCTGCCTTTTGACTACAAATCTGCCTAGCTCCTCTGTACTATTGCCATCTGATTACTGTGTAAGTCTCGGCCTGCCCCTGACTTAGCTTCTGTTTGATCCTTCTAATACGACTGACATCTGACTTATGTGTATGACTCGGCCTGATATTTCACTACAATTTTGCCTAGCCCTTCTGTACCATTGCTGTGTGCTCACGTGAATGACCCATGCCTGTCTTTGACTACGCTATTCTCACTAGAACTGTGTTTTGCACTTGTTACTCTAGCCCTGTTCACATATCAGCGTGATACTGCGGTTGCTATTTTTTCTGTGTGGCCAAATTTCTGTCGTTGCATCTACTTTCGGTTAAAGTGGTCTGAAAGTCAGCATTTCTACTTTGCTCTAAAAGATTCCTTACAGATTTAAAGCTACCATCCCATAAAAAAATGTAGCAGAACATCATTGAAATGGTTAAACACAACACTTTATCCTGCTATGCAAAGGCTATTCAGCTTCAAATACGCATCCAGACTAGAGATAACAATCTTTGTTTGCATTTCAATGTTGATACATTTGTGTGTAACAAGTAAAAAACACTATCTGAGAAGCTGTCTCTGCTTCAGGCACACACACAGTTCAGAACGGAAACAGTAAATTCGGGCGCCTGAGGCTAGTGGACAAATCGGGCGCCGCCATTCACTCCTATAATAAATATCGTTTAATGGGCGCCCGATAGGAAAAAGGGGCGCCGGTGAAAAATAACGTTTTAAAAGCGGCGCCCGGAGACTTAATGTTTTATTACTGCTTCTCATGATTACACATTATTTAATGATTTATACATTTTTAAATATTATTTTTAAACGAAAAACAGTACAATATTTTTTTCTCAAACATTATTTTTAAACGAAAAACAGTACATTTTTTTAACATTATTTTTAAACGAAAAAACCAACAGGGGGGTCTTAGGTTTAGGCACCAACAGGGGGGTCTTAGGTTTAGGCACCAACAGGGGGGGTCTTAGGTTTAGGCACCAACAGGGGGTCTTAGGTTTAGGCACCAAAAGGGGGGTCTTAGGTTTAGGCACCAACAGGGGGGTCTTAGGTTTAGGCACCAACAGGGGGGTCTTAGGTTTAGGCACCAACAGGGGGGTCTTAGGTTTAGGCACCAACAGGGGGGTCTTAGGTTTAGGCACCAACAGGGGGGTCTTAGGTTTAGGCACTAACAGGGGGGTCTAGGGGTTAGGGGTAGGTACAGGGAGGGTTACTTAGGCACCAACAGGGGGGGTCTTAGGTTTAGGCATCAACAGGGGGGTCTAGGGGTTAGGGGTAGGTACAGGGAGGGTTACTTAGTAAAAAAAATTTTTTAACGTTATTATACGTTTCAGTATTTAAACGAAAGATTAACGTTTTTACAATTGCCGATTTAATGCACATTATTTAATGATTTATAACTTTAAAAAACATTAATTTTAAACGAAATATAGTACAATACATTTTTAAACGTTATCCATGCTTATCGTTAAAAACCCGGCGCCCTTTTTTCCCAGCGCCCCTTTTTAACGTACGCGTTCAGAACAGCTCATTAAAAGATTTTAATATATAATAAAAAGCAGCTGGAATAAAATGCAATGGCAGATTTCAGGGCAAGAAAAACTACACTTTGGAAACTTGTAATTTGTAGACAGACAATATTACTTGTGCACAAATGCAAATATGATAACTGTGTGAGTAATAAAAAGTAGGAAAACACATTTTTATTGAATGTCCTGTCAGAGTTTCAGACCTTTTTAATTGACATTATACTCAATAGCAATGCCCAAATTGTCCAGTAGCCATATGTTTGCCAAATTGTCTGCTTCCAGTTCCTAAGCCTTTTAGCTATACAGTGTATAAAATATATGTTTTATAATAATCTTAATGCTGTTCATTTTTAGGATTAATTTATTTTATCAGCAGTCATCACGTTCACTATATTATTATGCTCTGCTATCTCCCTTGAGTATGAGGAGTCATGCCAATGCCAATACTCTTGCTTGTAGTTGGCAGCCACTGCCCCTGTGATGAGTGGTTGGCCGACGATGATCCTGTCAATACACCCACGCGAGAACAATTGTAGCACAGTGGCCTGCCCAAAATCTGCCCATTTGTATTAAAAATGCCTGTGAGCTCTGGCCTCCAAAGAGAGGTTTGAACAGCCGGTGAAGCACTTTTTTAAATCATAGAGATTATTATGCACTTTATAGCTTGCAGGCATTTTATAATTGCCCAGTCAGCCAGATTTTTATTAATGATTATATAACAGTTTATCCAGCTGGGAAGGTTAATGGCACTTTTTTTTTCTAATAGCAATTATTATCTACCTTACACTCTCTGGGCAATAACTTATCTTAAGAAGCATGCAACTCAGCAATTAACCAGCACTATAGTATTATTTTAAGGTATTAACTTCAATGATTTATGGCACTTGCACTTTCATTGTAATCCATTAGCTCATTATTTATACCCCCCCATTTAGCACATTCATTTTATCCCGTAGCACCCTATCCAATATATCAGCTGTGGATAATACTATTATAAAAGTCATATGCTATTGCCGATAGAGAGTTTTTTATGTGTTTCGAATCTGACCATGCTTTTTATTATGTTTTATCATGAGCATTATTTCTGAGTATAATAATCTCCACTTACCATGTATGTCATTTGAGAAAAGTTAGTGAATAGATAAAGGAGGTTGCCTCTTTTATGATGTGTATAATGTCTGTTAGTATCAATGGACCTTGGCAGCTGTCTGTGGTAATCCTTATAGGTTTTAGTTGAAATTATGTTTTCATCTGAAATGTACTGAAATGCTGATGTTTATGAGGGGAAGCCTTTCTAAACTGCAGCTGCTCTGCTGCAAACATTGTACTCCTCTCCAGAAAAACCTTTATATCCTTGGTCACTTTCCTTCTAAATGTTGGGTGTCCACGTACAGTAAGAGAAAGAAATATTTGATCCCCTGCCGATTATGCTCATTTGTCCTCTGACCAAGCAGGGCCGGGCCGAGGCATAGGCTGGAGAGGCTCCAGCCTCAGGGCGCAGTGTAGGAGGGGGTGCAGAATTCATTCAGCTGTCATTCCTAATTGTGTTTGAAGCAGAAAGAAATGAGAAAAGGGGATACATGGCAGTGACTGCAAGCCAGATAACTAGATATTAAGGTGTTGGGGAGGTTGTTGGCCCTGTGGCGCCTCTTAGACTAATAGCAATCAGTGTGTGATGGCTGGGGGGGCAGGGATGGAGGGGCGCACTTTGGTGTCTCAGCCTTGGGTGCTGGAGGACCTTGTCCCGGCTCTGTGACCAAGACTTGACCAGTGCATAATTGCGATGGTAGGTTTATTGTAGCTTTGAGAGACAGAATAACAACAGAAACAAAAACTCAGTGTCCCAAAGTCAGAGCAGAGCTAGATATGCATTGTAATTTGGGATAAGGAGCTAGATGTGCATTGTAATTTGGGATAAGGAGCATCCTCCATAAGAAAGTGCTCATAATCCCAGCTTGTTACAGGATCTGTATAAAAGACATCTGTCCACAGAATCAATCAATCAATCAGATTCCAAAATCTAGGCTCGGGAGGACTGGTGGTGCCTAACCCTAAGACTCCCCTGGTGCTGCCTAAGCCTAAATCTCCCCTGGTGGTGCCTAACCCTAAGACCCTCCCTGGTGGTGCCTAACCCTAAGACCCCCCTGGTGGTGCCTAACCCTAAGACCCCCTTGGTGGTGCCTAACCCTAAATCTCCCCTGGTGGTGCATAACCCTAAGACCCCCCTGGTGGTGCCTAACCCTAAATCCGCCCCTGGTGGTGCCTAACCCTAGCCCCCCCTATTGGTGCCTAACCCTAAAACCCCCCTAGTGGTGCCTAACCCTAAATCCCCCTTGGTGGAGCCTAACCTTAAGACCCATAATCTTTAGTGATCGCTTTATTGTGTGGATAATAATGCTTTACAAATAGTGACTGTAAAAAATATATTACAATTTACTTACTGATCGCTTTATTATGTGAATAATAATGTTTTACAAACAGTAAGTAACAACATTTAAAAAAATAACGTTTTAGTTAAATACGATAGATATGTCTAGTATTTTTGTAAATGTCATTAGTCACGGGCGCATTTTGTAAACTTAAATCATCACAAACGTCGTTTGAAAACGTGAATAATCTCCGGGCGCCCTTTTTACCTGTTTAGCACCCATTAAACAATATTTATTATGGGAGTGAATGGCAGCGTCCTTTTTGTCCACTTGCCTCATGCACCTAAATTTGCTGCTTCCGTTGGGCTGTGCAACTACTGTTCAGGGAATGCTTTTGAAAACAAATAAAACCCTGAGATTCTCCCATGAGGAGATGAACTAGTTCAAAACCTACAGTATTGGTTCTGTCAGATTTTAACTGCTTACATTTTTCGCTGTAGTGGTCCTTTAAGGATCATACTTCTACCCTCTTTTAAAGCAAGCCTGTGACTTTGCTAAAAAACGAAAAAACATTTCTGATGACTGTTTCATTTTTGCCACTCCCTGCTGCTTTCTTCTGATCTAAAATCAGTTTATAAAATGTATTTTTTATCTGGCAAGATGGCTGTGACCCCGGAAGTAGTTGTGGGGTCGTGGCCATTTTCCCAGATAAAATACAATTTTATAAACCGATTTTAGATCAGAAAAAAAGCATCATCAGAATTCTGGTGTTATGTTTTTTTTTTGTAAGGTTTGCAAACAGGTGCATGGCTGCACCCCCAGGTTGTCCCCATTGCAGCTGATGCCTCCCTCTCCAGGTTATCCTCGACATGCTGTAGATAAGGATCTTTAATGCCCCTATTACGGAGAAAGGGACACCAACGAACAGTGTTTTCAGGCAAGACCTGATTGTGCAATAAGCTCAGATGAAAATATACAGTTTCAAAAATTGGTTTCAGGTACACTTTAACTGCATCCAGATGTTTCAAAGCCTCATAGCTCCATATGGGGAAAATGGAATGGGCCACCCTTATTGTTTTGCCTATGTTTGTTATAAATAATAGTTTGCATGTTACAATATACACACATTGGGCTTAATTCACAAAGCCGTGATAACTCTTATCACGGTTGCGCTAGCGTTTTGCACGCACTATAACGCGCATAATGGGTTTTCGCGCTCAATCGTGTAACATGACTTTTGCGTGTAATTTTTCATGTTTCGGCCAAAATGCGGCCGTTCCTGCGTGCAAATTCACGATTGCACACGAAAACCATTACTCGCGTTATAGCGCGCACAAAACACTAGCGCGACCGTGATAAGAGTTATCACGGCTTTGTGAATCAAGCCCATTATACGCACATGTAATGTAGTGTGCACAATATAAACCTGGTTTCATCTATTATCTATACTTACACAAATGTAGATGCAACGATTATTATTATTACTACTAGAAGGCCCGCCCATTGAAAAACGAGTGCTAGCCCCCCCCCCCCCCTGAAAATGCACTCATGGCCACGGTCCCACGTGCACCCTCTAGCCCATCCCCCTAGGCCAATCCTACTAGCTATCTGAAGTGCATCCCAGTGCCACACATGAATGCCAGACACAACACATGGACACAGGGAAGAGGATACAGCAACAGGAGGTTTATTATATAGGATTATTTTATTTTGTAATACATAGGGCTTGATTCTCTAAAGAGTGTTAACTGTTAGCACGCCCATGCAAAACAGTTAGCACGCGAAGTGCCGTGCGCACATCTTTCATCAAAGTTTAGCACCTGCGCGGTAACTACCATTTGCACGCGATAACGCGGACTTTGCGCAAATGGTAGTTACAGCGTGGGCGCTAAACTTTGCACGCGCACAGATGCGTGCACGGCACTTCGCGTGCTAACCGTTTAGCATGGGCGTGCTAACAGTTAGCACTCTTTAGAGAATCAAGCCCATGGTGTCATCATCTTCTGTGATGCTGTGCAGCGACAAAGGTGGGTGCAAAAACACATTTATGATTCCTAATTAGTACAAATAAATAATAAAATGGAAATACTGCAGATGACAAATACTGTATGTGTTTTGGTAGAAGATGTACAGCAACCACATAGAAAAAAAGGCGAAGGTCCTTTTGCGTATGTTAAGCATACACATAATACACTGTTTTGCTCCATATGGAAGTCTTTTAATGGTATTCTGTACCGGAAAAGGTGAGAAATGAGTGTATTTAATGAGGCTTCACTCCTGTGATTCACAGCAGACCCTGAGTCATCATTGCAGTGCTCTCAGTGCTGTTAACTGTGAGTTCCACAAGCAGTTATTGAATTTACATGAAATATTTGTCAGAAACACATGTTCATTATAATCACCCCAAGAGTCTTGATTTTTCTGTGCAGTAGATATAACATAGTACACTTTCCTCTGCTGCAAGATACTGTGAGAGTCATCTGAGTGGGCTGGGCCACTGCCGCTTCTGCATCCATCATGTGAGATGTTTCTGGGAGTTGCATGCTGTGTTGTGACACCGGCTTCATCAACTCAGTGTGCAGCAGCCTGATCAGTAGTGTAACAACATCCCATCCTAACAGCATGACTGTCACAAACTTCTCCAGCTCAGCTACAATCTAGCAAGCAGTTTACACTGAGTTCAGGCTGTCTGGATGCATTTTTCTCGGTTTAAGCAGCAAAGCTTTGGACTGTGGTAATGTTGATTTTTTTGCTTTATCTTTTCAGAACGATAGTTTGTACTCAGTGGACACAATTTGGTACGAAGTCATGTGATGTAGTTTATTAGGATGTTGTGTAACTTGTCTGTAAACAAATGTACAGTTTACAGTATCATGGTTAGGTCGGGCCTCCCTGCAAAACCATATTCACTCTCCCCCGTCCCATCCCTATTGCAGTGCATTAGTGTGCCTTCTCCAGACAAACACCCCCCCCCCCCCCCAACTATATAGCAGAGCAGAGTGATACTTTACTTTATTCCAGCAAACAGAGTGACAGGTCCTCACTCCTCTCTCATCATGCGGTGAAGGGAACCACAAGGAAATTACAACGCTTACAATCAAAAGAGTGAGTGCCTGTCACTCTGATCGGTGGAAGAAGATAAAGTATTGCTCTGCTCTGATCTGTACCTCAATACAGGATCAGGCCCCTTAGCCCCCGGGTCTCCCATGACAGCAGGGTTTAAGGGAGCTATTGTTATGTTTTTAGGTTTCATACACAGTATGTGTTTTAAAATGAATTTAAAAAACACCAGAAAAATTGCCAAATATACTGTAATTACCAATACTATAGACTCACCCGGTCCCATATTCTCTCACTCAAACCCTCCCACCTAATGTCCTCCCCTCCTAATGCCTAATGTTTACCACCATGCATAGGTTGCTTTGTGCCATACTTGGAATTAAGCATAAAAAGCCGCCACTGGAAAAAGCAACCTGCCCCATAGGGTGCTGGCTGGATGATCCCTCACAGTGGTGTGACTACAGAGACATGGGCCACTGTGCAAATTCTACACTGGTCACCCTTCACTTGATAAAGAAAATGGCTCACAAAGAAAACCACTTTGTAAGAGAAGTGTAAGCAAACTAATGGGTTGTTATAGGGCACCTGAAGCAAGAGAGATATGGAGGCTGCATACTCATTTCCTTCTACACAATACAAATTTCCTGCTGGTTCGAACCTCTAAGCTGCTAATAATTTTTTAGCCATATACCCTGATCAAGCATGCAGATTTCTGTCTTGCTTGTTACAGGTGTGTGAATCGGACACTGCTGCAGCCAAAAATTCAGCAGGAC
Organism: Hyperolius riggenbachi; assembly: GCF_040937935.1. NCBI lineage: Eukaryota > Metazoa > Chordata > Amphibia > Anura > Hyperoliidae > Hyperolius > Hyperolius riggenbachi. The sequence continues at coordinate 143,920,356 of NC_090652.1, forward strand.
TACCTGCAACTGGTATTATTTAAAAGGAAATAATATGGCAGCCTCCACATACCTCTCACTTCAGTTTCCCTTTAATAACTACCACTATTCAAAGCGCATATGTATGCAGATGGTCATTACCACTACAGCACCAAAAAGAGTTAATGTAGTGACTGGGGGTGGGCCTCATGTGAGCCCCTTTGGTCCAGGGGCCATGATACGGTCACACCCTCTACATCTCCTATTGCTATACCGCTCATCACTCAGATCAGTCAATCGCTAGTGGCAAGCAGAGGCAAATGGACAGTGGGAAGGAAGGGAAGCTAATTCTGGAACCTGCAGAGAAATATCATGTGAAGGTAGAAAGGAAGGATGGAAGTAATCAAGGAAGGAAGGAAGGAAGGAAGGAGATACTTTTAATTTCTCTTGGTGGATATTCTGACGCACTAAAATGTACTAAACAGCCATTCTCATATATGTGGAGGAACTCCCATGTAGGGCGGCACTTTATTTTAAGCACACACAAAAATCAGAGCTTTCAAGCATGAATTATAATGTATTGATGAAATAGAAAACAGGAGGCAAGCACTTATGACTCATTATATGTTTACATGCGTTTCACTCATTAAGCACATTTATGATTCAGGTTAAAATTATAATGAATACATTATTATGACTTAGAGAGTAAAATGAATACAACATTACTTAAAGCAAACCAGCAAAACGTTCTGCAAACTATACACCCTGTATAAATCACAATTCTACGTTGGTAAAACAGACCTAACTATAATCTATCTCTCCCTGACAGTGGCGTATCTAGGGAAAACAGCGCCCATGGCAAACACTGAATCTGCTCCCCCCTACACACACACACACAAACGACACCCATATCTTGGTAAACACCACTTTATTTCCACAAGAGTGTTAAAGGGTACCAGAGATGTACCCTAGCTGAAAAAAAAGAAGAAGTTATACATACTTGGGGCTTCCTCCAGCCCCATACGGGCTGATCGATCCCACGCCGCCATCCACCGCTGCCCGCATCTACGAGAACCGGCTCCCGTCGCTGACGTCATCGGAGACAGCTACGCAGGAGAAGTGCGCCCTCTACGGATCTCTCCATACACTGCTGCAGAGATACGCAAAGAGCGCACTTCTGCTACGCTTAGACTGGCTCCGACTGATGGAACAGCAGGGAGCCGGTTCTCGTAGATGCGGGCAGAGGAGGACGGTGGGATCGATCAGCGCGTATGGGGCTGGAGGAAGCCCCAGGTATGTATAAAATCTTTATTTTTTCAGCTCTGGTTCCCTTTAAGTCGGTTTTGAAATGAACCCCTGCGCATGACACACTTGATGGCGGGGAAGGCGAAGAAGAGGACGCAGTGCCAGGGGCCGACTGCTAGTCAGACGAAAACAAAACTTAGCCGCAACGGGGGACTGGAGGACACTCTAAGAGCTGCAATGGCGCAGGACGGCTGCAGGGGGCTTGGGAAAGCCCCAGGTAAGTGAAACTTTTTTTTTTCTCTGACAGTTAAGATTCACTTTAACTACTGGAACTACTTGGGGGAGTTTCCATTAGTGTAATGCGCTTGCAGCGTAATGTTTCCAATTGCAATTGCCTTGCCTGCTGCATTTTTTCCCCCTTGAGCTCCTTCCAAGAAAACTGCATAGCAATCAGGCTGTTATGTGATTTTCTTCCTTTACTATTCAGCAATTCAAAATATTTTTTTGCCCGTTTTTTTTTTTTTTATTTGTGTCTCCAGTGTGCAAAGCATAGTAATCATGCCCTACACCTAACAGATCAAATACAAACAGCAGCGGAATTGCTATAGAGGAAAATGGGAGAAACTTATCAAATTGCATCAGGATTGCATTTTTAAGTAGAAAACAGTCTAAGGCCCAGTGCACACCAAGCGGATTTTGAAGCGATTCGCAAACCGGATCAGCCTTTGAAAACGCTTGGCTAATGTATTTCAATGGGATGGTGCACACGGCGGTTTTTAGCAAACCACAAAAGTGGGTCCTTGCGGTTTTCAGAAGCGTTTCTGCCTCAATGTAATGTATAGGAAAAGCTCAAACCGCTCTGAAAAACGCCAGATCAGAGCGGTTTTCCAGGTGTTTTTGTTACAGAAGCTGCTCAGTAACAGCTTTACTGTAACAATATTTGTAATCTGCTACACAAAAACGCTAGGCATGTTTAGAAAACGTCCCTGCACATGCCTAGAATCGCTCTGAAATCTGCTCCAAAAACCTCTAGCGTTTTGAGGATCTGCTAGCGGTTTTTGGTGTGCACTGGGCCCTAGGCACCCTGCACACTGCGTTTTTTCTGCGTTTTTCGGTTGATGGCATTCAGGGAAAATCGGAATCGCAAATCAGATTTGCAGTGTGCAGGGAGCCTAACATGAATAACGGAATTTCCGTGACACTGCAGCAAAAGCGGATTTGGAATAACGTGCACAATATAATGTCAGTGTCACTCTCATGACACCAATTACTTACTGGCCTCATTCAATACTGTAACGGCTGTCCTGCTTCCTGATGGCCACTTTCACATTAGCAATAAAAGGAGGGGGCAGAACTGTGCAGCAGATTGCCGGGGAAAGAGGACACTGTGTTGAGCTGAAGGTGGGAGGAGACTTAGCAGAAGTACAGTACTACAGAAGATCGAGTCAGAGGCGGGGCTGCAGTAATGACAGGCAGCTACACTGGCTGGGAGATGAGAGCTGTAAGCACGCAGGGATTTGTCTGCGTGGAAACAACAGAGCAGCTGGGGCTGAAAACTCTATGTAGGTGGCTGCTGTTATTCTATGCAGTGTGTCAGGAGGGCGCCTCATTTCTCATTACAGGAACTCCGGGACTCGTCATATATAGCTGTAGGGCAGCTGAAAGAGCCAATCCGACGTTAGAAGAGACACAGAACAGCGCCCCCTAGCTACTAAGGGCAGGTATAGGTCTAGATACGCCTCTGCACCCTGAAGCATACACCTCTCCCTGTCTGCCTCTCTAGCTGCTGCTATCTCACAGAGAATGCAAGATAGAGTGAAAACCCTTCTCTTTGCTCCTCTTAATTTCTGCCTTTGGTGGGCTCCCTTTCATTGGCTGCTGGGCCTTCTGTGCATCCTGGGAGCAAATTTGCTCAGCAGACGCCCATTTCCTGTCAAAACTTTGGTTCTGTACCTGCCCCGTTTTGCCCACGCTCATTTAGTGAGAAAGTGACCATACGGCAAATCACTGGGCTTTCGTCGGGGAAGACTTCAGAAAGCAAGAACTTGCAAATCTTGGTTGCTCATCCCTACATATAAATTACTTTTACAAATACCTGGCCTAAGGCAAAACTACTTAAAGTAAGCACAGAGATATGTTCATGCTGGACCCACATACCTCTGTGTATTGCCTGTTCCTCTCCTTGGGTCAGATTCCTGTTGCCCTGTTAATATTGCCATGTGCAGACAGCTTACTGCCACATTACCGGTACTAACACCAACAAGCATTGCACAATTAGTGTAACCTGGTACATGGGTAACACTAGCATTGCCATAGTAAGGCATGTTACACAAGTAACAACTGAAAAAAATACTTTTGGCTACAGTTAAATTTTCATATAGAAAGATGAAGGCTTGCTGTAAGGTTTACTCTTACCGTTTCCCATTTCCTCCTCTTTAAGTGGATCCGAGATGAACTTTTACTCATTGCATAATTGTGTTCCTTTCCTATTGTTTATAGGGCATTCCTCAAGCCAAATACTTTTTTGTTTTAATACTCTAATTCCCTATAAACTACACAAGCCACGCCCACAGGTTTCCAGAGAGCCAAGGCACTTTCAGACAGTAGCAAGGGCTCATGGGAGCTCAGTCTGGGCAGGAGGAGGGGGAGGTATTACTAGCCAGAGATTTCAGAGGCAGAGGAGAGGAGGAAATAGGAGGGGCAATTAGTTTTTTTTTTGCTCAAGATGCAGTTAAAAAGCCTGCTTCTGTGTAATGTTTACAAACAACATGGCTGCTGTCATTGTATCACAGGAATAATCAATCATATTCTGTTAAGGCTGTTTGCAGCTAGATTTGCTGTGTAAACTATCTAACTTTAGGTAACATATATAGACAAGTTACTTGTTATAGTTCGTTTTTCATTTCGGATCCGCTTTAAAGAGACTCTGTAACAAAAAAAAGATTCCCTGGGGGGTGCTCACCCCGGTAGGGGGAAGCCTCTGGATCCTAATGAGGCTTCCTCTGTCCTCCTGTGTCCCACGGCGGTCTCGCTGCAGCCCACGGAACGCACAGCAGACAATTTGTCAAGCTTTGCAATATTTACCTTTTCTGGCTCCAGCGGGGGCGCTGTTGTGGCTCTCCACTCGGAAATAAGCAGAAATAGCTGATCTCTGTCGTGTCCGCTCTACAATGCAGGCTCAGGAGACTTGCGCCTGCACAGTAGAGCGGCCCGACAGAGATCAGCTATTTCCACCTATTTTTGAGTGGGGAGCTGCAACAGTGCCCCCGCTGGAGCCAGAAAAGGTAAATATTTACATACCCGATGTTCGAAGGGGCACATGAGACCACCGTGGGACACAGGAGGATGGGCAAGGCCTTGATAGGATCCGGAGGCTTCCCCCACCTGAGGTGAGTACCTCCCATTTATTACAGAGTTTCTTTAAGGGGAGTGAATGGGAAGGGGAGAGGAGGAAATGGGAGGGTGATAGGAGGAAACATCGCAGCAAGCCAGCCTGTCTTCCTGTCTGAAAATTTTACTATAGACAACAGTCTATTTTTTCAAGAGTAAGTGTTAGAGGAACAAGGAGAGGAACGGACAATATACATAGGTATGTGGATCTATCATGCACATAACTGTGATTTCCTTAGGTAGCTTTGCCTTGAACATTGGAGAATTGTTTTAAATAAATACAGTTATAGATCTTACGGCTGAATTAGCCTGGTCATTTGTGTATCTGGGGGAGGTGAATCCACCCATTTCCCTCCTTTTAGACGGTTTTTAACCTATTTTATACTTGTTTGGCGCCTCTATTATCCTTGTTATTCAATCTCTTAGTCCACCCTTGGTGGAGGGGTGTATCCCCATTTTTTCCTATCTATAGAGAGCAACTTTTTAAACCTGAGTGGGGTCAGGTGAAAATTCTCCCCACCTGCTGTCTCAGTGGTTGCCTATGTGGTAACCCTGACTTGTGAGTATAACTTTAATTTCACTATAATTCCATTTTGTGAAAATTACTACACCAGATTGGGCTCTCGGTCTCTTTCATTTTTGTTTTTCTAATTGCCTTGAATCAGGTGTGCTTTAAAATGGTATGATATACTGCATTTCCTCTTTGTTCTAAAAAAATATTTACAACTTAAAATCTACTACCACATAACAAACTAGCAGAACAGCATTCAAACAGTTAAACACAGCACTTTGTTCTTCAGTGGAAAGCTCCTGAAAGGTTCTGGCTGCATCTGAAGAGGTGATAACATTATCTTTTGTTTACTTTCCTCTGTTGCTATAATTAGTATCCAGACACCAGCATACTGAAACAGAACTGCACTGAGCTGAGAATTAGAGAGAGCTGAGAAATGATCACTGATAGCTTTTAATATATAGATACAGCAGCTATGAATAAAATGCAATGGTAGCTTTCAGAGCAGATAAACTGTACTTTGGGAACATGTAATTTGTAAACAGGCAATATTATTTGTGCAAAAAAGCAAATATGGTAACTGAATGAGTAATGAAAAGTAGGAAAACATGTTTATTGAATGTGATGTAAGAGTTGTATCCCACGTTAAGTAAAATGCAAACTTTTATGTTAACTGAATAAAACCAGGCCTGTCTATTCTTCTTCTCCTCAAGCTTCTCTGCTGGTCCATTAATATGATGGAGGCCTCTAAGGATGAGCTGTATTGTCACCGGCAGATTTGCAAGAACCTCTGATCGGTCTGCAAGAATCTCACAAATTGGTTTCACAAAACTGGCATTAAAATGGCTCCAGTACATTTTAATTGCTTCAATAGTGTGAAAACTGTGCTGTTTTGTATATTAGTATTATTATCAGTGTCAGGGGCGTAGCTAGAAATGACTGGGCCCCATAGCAAAAAAAATGTATGCCCCCCCCGACCTTCCAACCCCACGGACCTCCCACCCAAACATTCCTCCAGGACCCTCCACCCCAACATTCCCACACCCCTCTAAGTACAGTATAAGTAGCCAGGTCTATAGTTGTCCCCAGTTTAGGTAGTAGTCAGGGGCATAAATAGAAATCACTGGGCCCCCTTACTGCAACAGCAATTTAAACTAAATACTGTACAAACGTTTTAACTCATACATGAACATTATGGAAAATCCAAGTTGAAAATAAACTGTGAAGATAAACAATTTCATCCATCCTACTCCTGAAAAATAAATTAATTTTTTTACAACCTCCTAGTTTTATTTTCTGTTTTAAAAAGCTAAAAAAAAGTAGGTTTAATGCTATTGTCTCATATGATGATGATTCAGCTTTTCCCATAGTCTCGCAGTTACCAATCATGTGACCCCCAACAAGACAAATTCAGAAATCATGAGGCCCTATCAAGACAAATTCAGCAAAAATGAGGCCCCAACATGACAAATTCAGCAATCGTGAGGCCCCCAACAAGACAAATTCAGCAATCATGAGGCCCACAACAAGATAAATTCAGCAATCATGAGGTCCCCAACAAGACAAATTCAGAAAATCATGAGGCCCCCAACAAGACAAATTCAGCAATCATGAGGCCCCCAACAAGACAAATTCAGCAGTCATGAGGCACATAAATAGACAGAATTTTACATAAATAGGTAGAATGCCCCCTTAATATGGTAGACACCTCTCACCTGGCTTCTGAATTCTCCTGTACTGGCTGCTGTGCCTGGCAATACTGTTTTTGGCTGGATTGGGGATGATGTGTGGGCTGAAAGGCCTGGCAGTGATGCTGTGGCCTGGCTGGCGGTGATGCTGTGGCTGGTTTGGCTGGCGGTGATGCTGTGGCCGATGCTGTGGCTGGGTTGGCAGTGATGCTGTGGCTGGGTTGGCTGGCGGTGATGCTCGGCTGTGCTTGGCTGGTTGAAGTAAATGCTGACCTGACTGGTGGTGATGCTGTGGCCTTTTTGACAGTAATTCTGGGCTGGTTGGCTGGTGGTGATGCTGGGCTGGCTGGCCTGGATAGTTTAGGTAGTGACAGGTGCCCCCTAGTTAAGGTAGCGCCAGGAGTCCCCAAGTTTAGGTAGTGACAGGAGCCCCCCCAGTTCAGGCTGTGACAGGAGCCCCCCAGTTCAGGCAGTGACAGGAGCCCCCCAGTGTAAGTAGTGGCACCCAGTTCAGGTAGTGACAGGGACCCCCAGTTCAGGTAGTGACAGGGACCCCAATTGTATGTAGTGGCAGAAGCCCCCTGTTTAGGTAGTGAGTGACAGGGACCCCCAGTTAGGTAGTAATGGACCCCCAGGTTAGGTAGTAAGTGACAGGGACCCCCAGGTTAGGTAGTGAGTAAAAAGGGACCCCCAGGTTAGGTAATGAATGACAGGCGCCCCCAAGGTTAGGAAGTGACAGGAGCCCCCCCCCCCCCCCCAGGTTAGGTAGTGAGCGACAGGGACCCCCAGTTAGGTTGTGAGTGACAGGGACCCCCAGGTTAGGTTGTGTGCGACAGGGACCCCCAGGTTAGGTTGTGAGTGACAGGGACCCCCAGTTAGATAGTGACTGACAGGGACCTCCGGGTTAGGTTGTGAGCGACAGGGACCCCCAGGTTAGGTTGTGAGTGACAGGTGCCCCCCCAGGTTAGGTTGTGAGTGACAGGGACCTCCAGGTTAGGTTGTGAGTGACAGGAACCCCCAGGTTAGGTTGTGAGTGACAGGCGCCCCCCCAGGTTAGGTAGTGAGTGACAAAGACCCCCCAGGTTAGGTTGTGAGTGACAGGAACCCCCAGGTTAGGTTGTGAGTGACAGGCGCCCCCCAGTTAGGTAGTGAGGGACAGGCGCCCCCAGGTTAAGTTGTGAGTGACAGGGACTCCCAGGTTAGGTAGTGATTGACAGGCGGCACCCCCCAGGTTAGGCTGCATCTTCCCCCCCCCCCCGGGCCCGCTCAGGGCCATTTTTTGAGGGCTGGAGGGGTCGCAGCATGAGGGGAGAGCTTGGTGGCACCTCGGGCTCTCCCCTCTGCGCTCCCCTCCAGCATTGAATAAACACTGTATGCAGGCGGAGGCGGCGGGGCAGCGGTTGCAGATACATACCTTCCGTGTGTTCCACCGATGCGTCTCTCTCTAGCTTCTGGCGCGACTTCCGGTATAAACAGGAAGTCGCATCAGAGGCTAAAGAGAGACGCATCGGTGGAGCCCACGGAAGGTATGTATCTGCTCCTGCTGCCCCGCCGCCTCCGCCTGCATACAGTGTTTATTCAATGCTGGAGGGAAGCGCAGAGGGGAGAGCCCGAGGTGAGGGAGGGGGGGGGGGGCCCGTCCCCTCTCCCCACTGACGTGCCACCAAGCTCTCCCCTCATGCTGCGACCCCTCGAGCACCTAGCGGGGCATCCTGCTGTGGGCCCCCTGTGAGGTAGGGGCCCCATAGCAATGCTATGGCTGCTATCCCCATTGCTACGCCCTTGATCAGTGTATTTATATAGTTCTTATATATTCTGAAACTCTATCACATACTGTATGTAGTCATAGTTATTATTATCAGTCCATCAGAGGAGCTCACAGTCCACATCCTACCATAGTCATTCAATGTCTGATGTTCCTGTTGTTATCGAAAGGCTTTTTTTTTTTTGTGGTGGGGGCAATTAACCTATCTGCATATGTTTTAGGATGTGGGAGGAATGTGGCACACAATTTAAATGTGGGTCCCAATTCTACCAACCATGGAATTCACACAGCAATTCCTTCCACTCCTCTACCAAATAATCCTGACTTTTTGTGTGGAAATGATGGATATTCCCCTGCATACCTACCCATCTTGCTGCCACATTTACAAACCCAGCACTACAGGGAGGATTTGGAAATCTGCTATTCGTATGCAACCATTTACGCACAGTTCTGCTCAGTGTTTAGCAATGAACAAAATATCCCATAACAAGCACAGAAGAGAGGCTTCCTATCTGGGAATGTTGTCTGGCACTCTAGACACCACATTGAACTACAAGGCCCAGCCAGAAAACTTGCTTCAAGGTTGATTGGCCCATTCCGAGTTAAGATATCTATTAATCAGGTGGCTTTGGAGTTGGGAATACCAGTATACCATACCATGGGCTTTATTCACAAAAGCGTGATAATGCTTATCATGCCCGTGCTAGTGTTTTGTGCGCTATAACGTGTGTAATGGTTTTCACGCGCAAACACGATTTTTCACGCACAAATACGAATGGTTTAGCCTGAAAACGTTAGCATTTGCAAGCGAAAATTCGTATTTGCGTGTAAAAAACGTTACGCATGTCATAACACGTGCAAAACGGTAGCGCAGGTGTGATAAGCATTATCACGCTTTTGTGAATCAAGCCCCATATGTGAATACCATTGTATGGGTAGTATGGATAATTAATAGAACATTAGTAGCAAAGAAAAGAGTCTCATATTTTTTATTTTCAGTTATATAGCTGTTTTTCTATAACATTGCTTCATTCTCTAATATTTGTAGTCTCCAAATTACACTCTGTATTTTAAATGACGAAACAGAGCAGAGCCTTTGAACTTCCTGGCAGAAAAAAAACAACTTAAATAAACAAGAGACAGTGAGAGAGATTGGTTGAGTGCTTCAGAAAATAGCATTGCTATCTAATTAAATTAGTTGGAGAGCTCAGAGAAGCTCTTTTGCATAGATAACAACTGAAGTTTCTTAACTCTTCTTCTACTGGAAGCAATATGAGACTCATATCTGTGCTACTAATGTCCTATTTCTTAGCTGTACTACACATACAAATCATTATCTCATAAGTTTATTTTCACTTTAGATTCCCTTTGAATGCAGTAGAGGATGAAATAGAGGCCTTCCTGGAGTCTAACAGAAACGAAATGCAGCTGTAATGCCTTCAAGAAAGTTTTTAGCCATAAGTGTCACAGCTCCGTAGCAAAGTGGTATTTGTGATGACTCTGAAGCATAAGGGAATTCTGCTATGAGGAGTTATTTAGCTGCTTGGTCATTTATGTTGAATCTTCTCCTTAATACCACAGCACAAGTGGCTTCCAAGACGATGTTCAGTCATGCAAAGGCTCATCTTTAGGGCTGAGCTCTCGGATTCCGAATATCGAGTTTGCCATCGGAATTTGGCAGTTCCGAGTAAGCACTCGAAACTCGAAAATTCTGCAATTCCGAGTACCGAATTCGTGTTTACATTGAAGTCAATTGTGCTAAATTCCGTGGTGAATTGTGAAGCCCCCTTACATGCTATCATCACTAAATTTGGCATGTATATTAAGCAGATGAGTAGGAACATGGTAAAAAAAAAATTTTGTGAAAAGAGCTTATAGTTTTTGAAATAAACGATTTTAAAGTTTCATAGGAAAAATTATTTTTAAACTGTGTAAAATGACACTGCTGCAGAGCAGGTTACTGCATTCCGAGTTCTGTATACATATTGCATACATTTCATGAAAACAGACAGCGTGGGGTCCCCCCTCCCAAGCCTCTTTAACCCCTTGTCCCCCATGCAGGCTGGGATAGCCAGAATGCGGAGCCCCGGCCACGTGGGGCTTCGCACCCTGAGCTATACCAGCCCGCATGGTCCATGGTATGGGGGGGCTCTGGAGGAGAGGGGCGGCCAACCTCCCCCTCTCCCCCAGAGCCCTTGTCCAATCCATGGACAAGGGGCTCTTCCCCACCTCCGGTGCCCCAGGAGGAGGTGGGGGCCGCCGACGTCCTGGGGGGTTCATGGTGCCATCCGGGGTTCCCCTTTAACAAGCGGACCCCGGAAGCCGCCCCCTCCCCAGGAGAAATGAGTATAGGGGTACACGGTACCCCTTACCCATTTCAGCAGAGTTAAAAAAAGAAATAAAAACACGACAACGAAAAAGTCCTTTATTGTTCTAAATTAACCAGGGATACTTACCTTGCGATAATCTCACGCCAGTAACCTCAGGAGTGGTCCCACGCCAGTATCCTCTTATGACATCCCACCACCCTCCCACACTGACGAACTCCCACCACTGAATGGTCACAGTCAGCCTCTGCATCTGTATAGCAGAGGCTGAGAACACGAAAATTTTGCCTTTAAAACAAGAAATTTCGGCAAACAGTGATGCAATCAAAATGGCCACTGGGAAATCCCCGATCGCTGGAGGCCACACTAGAGTGGCGAAACCAGTGATTTTTCACATAGATGGTGGGTCCAGGTGACCAGAGCAGGAGGTGCCCTAATCCCCTGGACCCACCCATTCATGTTAAATAACGCGTATTCTGACACTCTGAGGTGGCCTCCGGGGAATGGGGATTCCCCAGCAGCCATTTTGTTTATGACACTGTTTGCCGAAAATTCTTGTTTCAGCAAACAATTTTCGTGTTTCTAGTTTATGCAATACAGATTGCAGAGGCTGTCTACAGCCATTCATCCCCAGGAGTTCTGCAGGATCGGCAGGTGCGCGGGACCTCCTAAGAGGATAGAGGGGGGCACAGCGCAGGAAGGTGGGAAAGTGGGCACAGAGCGGCCGGGAGGGGGGGAAGCCTCCCATCCCTCACCTAGGGCCCCCCCTTGCGCACTCCCCCCACCTCCAGAATTTCAGCCAAATTTGGTGATGATAGCATATACGGGGGCTTTACAATTAACCGCAGGAGTTAACACTATTTAATTCAATAGAAATGCACTCGGAACACGAAAATTCAGAACACGAAACTCGGTTTTCGCATGCGGTACACGAAATTTCGACGAAATCGGAATTCAGCTGTTCCGATCAGCCCTACTCATCTTCTTGTGCTTCAACTGTGCTGAAAGGAGTGCAGAAACCAGGGGCGCCTTAAGGCATAGGCAGGACAAGCCTTGGCCTGAGGCGGCATGCTGGGGAAGGCGCTGCAGCGGGACTGAGGCCACCCGCCGCTACTACTGTGCTCTGCAGAACAATTATATTTATTTATTCTCCGGCTGGCACCATCTCCGGTGCCTGAGCCATCAGCAAGCCCCCATTGCCGCCTCTACACACGCCCCCTCCTACCGCTCCTGGCCAATAGAAGCAGTGTTCAACACTGCTCTTCCCACTCCTCCTCCTTTAGTCCGGCCCCTTCTCCAAAGCAGCAGCCGCATGGTACAATGTTTACCAAGTGCGGTGCTGCCTCTAACTCCGCCCCCTGCCAGTCAACCAGGAGTCACCAGAGCGTTTGGGCTCCTGCTGCGCAGACCGTGCCCCGTCCTGCCCCTTGGCCCTGCGTGGCACACTGGCAGCTTCCCCCAGACATGTGGCTGCGTCTCCCGCCGCACGCACAGACACTCTTCCAGTCGGCAGAAGGACCACCAGGAAAGCCTCAGGAGTGTGTGTCTGCTGTGACTCAGGCACTGCCAGAAAGCCAGCCTCAGCGCAGCCTCGCAGGAGAGAGAAAGTTAGTGGGACCGGATGGAGGGAGTGTTCTGAACACAGGCACAGCAGAGCAGCCAGCGTCATCTGACCTGGAGTGGAGCTGCATGGAGAGCCTGTGAGTACAGAGGACTAGCAGTAACATGTGTGTGAGGCAGGCCTTGTTCACATCTTCAGACACACACAGCGCTAGTGACCCCCCTCCCAACCCCCTCTCCATCCCACCCCCCCTCTGTAGTGAAAGGAGCAGAGATAGGATCAGAAGCACTGCATGAGGTATCTGCAGTGCTTCCTATCCTGTCTCTGCTCCTTTCACTACAGAGGAGGGGGAAGTGTGTGTGTGTACTGTGTGTGTGTGTGTAGTGTGTACTCTGTGTGTGTGTGTAGTGTGTACTGTATATGTGTGTGTGTACTGTATATGTGTGTGTGTGGTTTGTGTACTGTATATATGTGTGTGTGAGTGTCAGGGACGGATCTAGACCAAGTTGCGCCTGGGGCAAGGTCAGGTTTTGGCGCCTAAAGGTCAGGTTTTGGCTCCTAAACTGCCATTCCCCATCCAGTTTTGGCGCCTAAAGGTCAGGTTTTGGTGCCTAAACTGCCATTTCCCATCTAGTTTTGGCGCCTAAAGATCAGGTTTTGTCGCCTAAACTGCCATTCCCCATCCAAATTTTGCCGCCTTTTTAAGAATTCAACAAACTGCGCCTGGGGCAAGAGACCCGTCTGCCCCCCCCTAGATCCGTCCCTGGTGAGTGTGGTGTGTGTACTGTATGTATGTGTGTGTGTGTGTGTGTGTGTGTGTGTGTGTTTGTCTGACTGCCCTGTGATTATCCTGCAGGACATATGTTTCCCATATGCTCCATCCTCCATCTCCCTCCCTCCTTTGATTATTTTCTGGTGAGACATTGCCGCAATACGATTACTTTCTGGTGAGACATTGCTGCATTACGATTACTTTCTGGTGAGACATTGGCGCATTACGATTATTTTCTGGTGAGATATTGGCGCATTACGATTACTTTCTAGTGAGACATTGCTGCATTACGATTACTTTCTGGTGAGACATTGGTGCATTACGATAATTTTTGGGTGAAATGCTGCCGTATTACGATTATTTTCTGGTGAGACATTGCCGCATTACGATTACTTTCTGGTGAGACATTGCCGCATTACGATTACTTTCTGGTGATACATTGCTGCATTACGATTACTTTCTGGTGAGACATTGGCGCATTACGATTACTTTCTGGTGAGACATTGGCGCATTACGATTATTTTCTGGTGAGACATTGCCGCATTACGATTACTTTCTGGTGAGACATTGCTGCATTACGATTACTTTCTGGTGAGACATTGGCGCATTACGATTACTTTCTGGTGAGACATTGCTGCATTACGATTACTTTCTGGTGAGACATTGGCGCATTACGATTACTTTCTGGTGAGGCATTGCTGCATTACGATAATTTTGGGGTGAAATGCTGCCGTATTACGATTATTTTCTGGTAAAAAGCTGCCGCATTACGATTATTTCATGGTGAAATGCTGCCGCATTACGATTATTTTATGATGAAACATTGCTGCATTATGATTATTTTCTGATGAAACGCTGCCACATTTCATGGGGCAGGGCACCGGGGGGGCGCCACAGGTTTTCTCGCCTGGAGCGACAAAATGGCTAGAGGCGCCCCTGGCAGAAACAGAACAACCCAAGTAAGCAGGGGATTATCCATTGGTGAGAAGCCTTCCTGATGGGTTAGGTACTATAAATATGTTGGGATTCAAGCATTTCTAGAGTTTTTTTTAAAATCTGCTGGCAATCTAATGTTCTAAATATTATTCAAGGCTAGAATGGTTTTCACAGAAGTGTAATTTTCGCTAAATGTCTCCTTTAAGTTGTCCATTAACGGTACAATGATTTCATCAGATGCGATCTTCGCAATTTTTACAATTGAAAGCAATCAGAAGGTAATTATTGACTGTTCCCATAAACAGGTCAATTAGGGCATTCTCTCTCTTCCCATTAAATGCAACATTCCAATCGACTACATTTTCTGATCCAAGTGACCAAAAAATTATTTTGCCACACACTGCTCAGTTTTCTGTACAATTCAATAATAAAATCTGCACCAAAAGATCGCACCTGATGAAAAACATTGTACTGATATTCCAGTTTTGATTGAAAAATTACTATGTCTAATTGTATACCTGTTACTCTTGTATCGAGGTATAGTTTGACTGTTTAGCATTATGCCTTGCCGTTCTGGAGTTTCAGATCTTATTCCCAGCTGGGAAGCGATCTATATGAAGTTTTGGGTTCACCACCAGATATTCTTCGCTCTTAACATTGGATGAAAAAGATTGGATCGTTAATGGCCACCCTTAGAATTGCAAAGGGACAGTGAATATTCAATGTACTTTGTAAAGCACTGCAAAAATATGTCAGAGGTATGTATATATATTTATATATCTATATATATATATATCTATATATATATATATATATATATATATATATATATATATATATATATATATATATATATATGTATATGTATGTATATATATATATATATATATATATATATATATATACACATACCATATATATACCATATATGAGATAAATACCATATCTGTATAAGAAAAATATTTGTTCAATATAATGAAACAGCATGGAGTTCTCCTTTAAGGTAATATTTTACTTTCATCAAAATGCTATAAAATGTATCTTTTCATTTTTAATCTACTGTTCATCTCAAAAAAGGCTAGGATAGTGACAATGAACTTTAATATGCACTTGGCTATAGAGATGACCCTAATGGTTCGCCGGCGAACGGGAACCTGCGAACTTCCGGGGTTCGCGATTGCGGAGAACCGTGAACTTTTCCGGAAGTTCGATTCGCCCCTATAGTGCATCATTAGGGTCAACTTTGACCCTCTACATCACAGTCAGCAAGCACATTGTAGCCAATCAAGCTACACTCCCTCCTGGAGCCCCACCCCCCTTATAAAATGCAGGCAGCGTCAGGCATTGGACTCACTTGTGTGCCTGCAGTAATTAGCGAAAGGGAGAGCTGCTGCTGCTGCTGCTGCAGAAAGAACTATAGGGAAAACTTAGTTAGGCTCTTGTAGGCATGTTAGCTTCCTCCTTGCTTATTCCTATTGCTAAAAAAGCACCCCTCAACAGCTCTTTTGAGAGCTAATCTTGTTCTTGTGATCTATTTTTTTTTTTGGCCCACTTGCATTATATACAGCCCTGTCAGTCAGTCGCAGCTGGCCTTTGGCCCCTTGGTGGTGATTCCTACTGTGCCACTGCCAGGCCTAGCACATTCAGTGAGTGACTACATGTGTGTGTGACAGGCAGCTGCACATTTGTAATCCCAGTCACTGCACCTGTTCATTGTTAAGTGCACCTACCTACCTACCTACGTGAGCGCAGGCATTGTTAATACTACCAGTCATTGCACCTGTTCACGGTACCTGTGTGTGTGTGTGTGTGTGTGTGTGACAGGCAGCTGCACATTTGTAATACCAATCACTGCACCTGTTCATTGTTCAGAGCACCTACCTACCTATACCTACGTGAGCGCACGCATTGTTAATACCACTACTCATTGCACCTGTTCATGGTACCTGTGTGTGTGTGTGACTGGCAGCTGCACATTTGTAATACCAATCACTGCACCTGTTCATTGTTCAGAGCACCTACCTACCTACCTACGTGAGCGCACGCATTGTTAATACCACCAGTAATTGCACCTGTTCATGGTACCTGTGTGTGTGTCTGACAGGCAGCTGCACATTTGTAATACCAATCACTGCACCTGTTCATTGTTCAGAGCACCTACCTACCTATACCTACGTGAGCGCATGCATTGTTAATACCACTAGTCATTGCACCTGTTCATGGTACCACTTGCATTATATACAGCCCTGTCAGTCAGTCGCAGCTGGCCTTTGGCCCCTTGGTGGTAATTCCTACTGTGCCACTGCCAGGCCTAGCACATTCAGTGAGTGACTACATGTGTGTGTGACAGGCAGCTGCACATTTGTAATCCCAGTCACTGCACCTGTTCACTGTTAAGTGCACCTACCTACCTACCTATGTGAGCGCACGCATTGTTCAGAGCACCTACCTACCTATACCTACGTGAGCGCACGCAATGTTAAAACCACTAGTCATTGCACCTGTTCATGGTACCTGTGTGTGTGTGTGTGTGTGTGTGACTGGCAGCTGCACATTTGTAATACCAATCACTGCACCTGTTCACTGTTCAGTGCACCTACCTACGTGAGCGCACGCATTGTTAATACCACCAGTCATTGCACCTGTTCACGGTACCTGTGTGTGTGTCTGACAGACAGCTGCACATTTGTAATACCAATCAATGCACCTGTTCATTGTTCAGAGCACCTACCTACCTATACCTACGTGAGCGCATGCATTGTTAATACCACTAGTCATTGCACCTGTTCATGGTACCTGTGTGTGTGTGTGACTGGCAGCTGCACATTTGTAATACCAATCACTGCACCTGTTCACTGTTCAGTGCACCTACCTATCTAAACCTACGTGAGCACACACATTGTTAATACCACCAGTCATTGCACCTGTTCACGGTACCTGTGTGTGTGTGTGACAGGCAGCTGCACATTTGTAATACCAATCACTGCACCTCTTCACTGTTCAGTGCACCTACCTACCTATACCTACGTGAGCACACGCATTGTTAATACCACCAGTCATTGCACCTGTTCACGATACCTGTGTGTGTGTGTGTGTGACAGGCAGCTGCACATTTGTAATACCAATCACTGCACCTGTTCATTGTCCAGTGCACCTACTTATCTATACCTACGTGAGCACACGCATTATTAATACCACCAGTCATTGCACCTGTTCACGGTACCTGTGTGTGTGTGTGACAGGTAGCTGCACATTTGTAATCCCAATCACTGCACCTCTTCACTGTTCAGTGCACCTACCTACCTACCTACGTGAGCACACGCATTGTTAATACCACCAGTCATTGCACCTGTTCACGGTACCTGTGTGTGTGACAGGCAGCTGCACATTTGTAATATCAATCACTGCACCTGTTCACTGTTCAGTGCACCTACCTACCTATACCTATGTGAGCGCACGCATTGTTAATACCACCAGCCATTGCACCTGTTCACGGTACCTGTGTGTGACTGGCAGCTGCACATTTGTAATACCAATCACTGCACCTGTTCACTGTTCAGTGCACCTACCCACCTACCTACGTGAGCGCACACATTGTTAATATAACCAGTCATTGCTCCTGTTCACGGTACCTGTGTGTGTGTGTGACAGGCAGCTGCACATTTGTAATAACAATTACTGCACCTGTTCACTGTTCAAGTACACCTACCTACCTATACCTACGTGAGCGCACGCATTGTTAATACCACCAGTCATTGCACCTCTTCACGGTACCTGTGTGTGTGACAGGCAGCTGCACATTTGTAATATCAATCACTGCACCTGTTCACTGTTCAGTGCACCTACCTACCTATACCTATGTGAGCGCACGCATTGTTAATACCACCAGCCATTGCACCTGTTCACGGTACCTGTGTGTGACTGGCAGCTGCACATTTGTAATACCAATCACTGCACCTGTTCACTGTTCAGTGCACCTACCCACCTACCTACGTGAGCGCACGCATTGTTAATATAACCAGTCATTGCTCCTGTTCACGGTACCTGTGTGTGTGTGTGACAGGCAGCTGCACATTTGTAATAACAATTACTGCACCTGTTCACTGTTCAAGTACACCTACCTACCTATACCTACGTGAGCGCACGCATTGTTAATACCACCAGTCATTGCACCTGTTCACGATACCTGTGTGTGTGTGTGACAGGCAGCTGCACATTTGTAATCCCAATCACTGCACCTGTTCACTGTTCAGTGCACCTACCTACCTACCTACGTGAGCGCACGCATTGTTAATACCACCAATCATTGCACCTGTTCACGATACCTGTGTGTGTGTGTGACAGGCAGCTGCACATTTGTAATCCCAATCACTGCACCTGTTCAATGTTCAGTGCACCTACCTACCTACCTACGTGAGCACACGCATTGTTAATACCACCAGTCATTGCACTTGTTCATGGTACCTGTGTGTGTGTGTGACAGGCAGCTGCACATTTTTGTAATACCAATCACTGCACCTGTTCATTGTTCAGAGCACCTACCTACCTATACCTACATGAGCGCACGCATTGTTAATACCACCAGTCATTGCACCTGTTCATGGTACCTGTGTGTGTGTGTGACTGGCAGCTGCACATTTGTAATACCAATCACTGCACCTCTTCACTGTTCAGTGCACCTACCTATCTATACCTACGTGAGCACATGCATTGTTAATACCACCAGTCATAGCACCTGTTCACGGTACCTGTGTGTGTGTGTGTGTGTGTGTGACAGGCAGCAGCACATTTGTAATACCAATCACTGCACCTGTTCACTTTTCAGTGCACCTACCTACCTATACCTACGTGAGCGCTCACATTGTTAATACCACCAGTCATTGCACCTGTTCATGGTACCTGTGTGTTTGTGTGACAGGCAGCTGTACATTTGTAATACCAATCACTGCACCTGTTCACTGTTCAGTGCACCTACCTACCTATACCTACGTGAGCGCATGCATTGTTAATACCACCAGTCATTGCACCTTTTCACGTTACCTGTGTGTGTGTGTGTGTGTGTGTGTGTGTGTGTGTGTGTGTGTGTGTGTGTGTGTGTGTGTGTGTGTGTGTGTGTGTGACAGGCAGCTGCACATTTGTAATCCCAATCACTGCACCTGTTTACTGTTCAGTGCACCTACCTATCTATACCTACGTGAGCGCACACATTGTTAATACCACCAGTCATTGCACCTGTTCACGGTACCTGTGTGTGTGACAGGCAGCTGCACATTTGTAATACCAATCACTGTACCTGTTCACTGTTCAGTGCACCTACCCACCTACCTACGTGAGCGCACGCATTGTTAATACCACCAGTCATTGCACCTGTTCACTGTACCTGTGTGTGTGTGTGACAGGCAGCTGCACATTTGTAATACCAATTACTGCACCTGTTCACTGTTCAAGTACACCTACCTACCTATACCTACGTGGGCGCACGCATTGTTAATACCACCAGTCATTGCACCTGTTCACGGTACCTGTGTGTGTATGTGACTGGCAGCTGCACATTTGTAATACCAATCACTGCACCTGTTCACTGTTCAGTGCACCTACCTATCTATACCTACGTGAGCACATGTATTGTTAATACCACCAGTCATTGCACCTGTTCATGGTACCTGTGTGTGTGTGTAGCAAGCAGCTGCACATTTGTAATCCCAATCACTGCATCTGTTCACTGTTCAGTGCACCTACCTACCTACCTACATGAGCGCACGCATTGTTAATACCCCCAGTCATTGCACCTGTTCATGGTACCTGTGTGTGTGTGTGTGTGTGACAGGCAGCTGCACATTTGTAATACCAATCACTGCACATGTTTATTGTTCAGAGCACTTACCTACCTATACCTACGTGAGTGCACGCATTGTTAATACCACCAGTCATTGCACCTGTTCATGGTACCTGTGTGTGTGTGAGACTGGCAGCTTCACATTTTTAATACCAATCACTGCACCTGTTCACTGTTCAGTGCACCTACCTATCTATATCTACGTGAGCACATGCATTGCTAATACCACCAGCCATTGCACCTGTTCACGGTACCTGTGTGTGTGTGTGTCTGTGTGTGTGTGTGTGTGTCTGTGTGTGTGTGTGTGTGTGTGTGTGTGTGTGTGTGTGTGACAGGCAGCTGCACATTTGTAATTCCAATCACTGCACCTGTTCACTGTTCAGTGCACCTACCTACCTATACCTACGTGAGTGCACGCATTGTTAATACCACCAGTCATTGCACCTGTTCACGGCAGCTGCACATTTGTAATATCAATCACTGCAGTGCATATCTGTAACCTGTTCAGTGCACCTACGTGAGCGCAAGCAGTGTAATATACCACTAATCACTGCACCTGTTCATGGTACCTGTGTGTGACAGCTGCACATTTGTAATACCAATCCCTGCATACCTGTTCACTGCACCTGTGTGACAGCTGCACATTGTATTGTAATACCAGTCACTGCATACCTTTCACTGCAGCTGTGTGACTGCACTTTTTATTAGTCAAGTCAGTGCATACCTTTCACTTCATCCCCCCGATATGGACAAAACAACAGGCAGAGGCAGAGGCAGACCCAGAGGCAGGCCACACGGCAGGTCTGTTCGAGGTCGTGCTGACGTGATTTTGTGCGGCCCTGGCCCAAAGTACAGTGCTCAGAAGAAGGCACGTCCCATCAACTCCGAAGATTGTCAGGACGTGGTTGACTATTTAACACAGAACACCTCATCTTCCGCAGCCACCAGCGCTACTACAAGTACCACATCTGCTACATTTGACACTTCGCAGGAGTTATTTGGTGGGCAAATCACTGATTCACAGCAATTATTGTTAAAACAAGATGAAGGCGCTAAGCAAGTTACACCACCTCATATGTCTGAGTTAGGCGACACTATGGACATAACGTGTGAGGAGGAGGATGATGAAGTATCTGCTGTTGGTGCAGTTTTGGAGGTGCTTGATACAAGCGAAGCTGGGGAGGATGATTATGATGATTATGATGATACGGATGCCACGTGGGTTCCCAATAGAGGAGATGAACAGGGGGACAGTTCAAGGGGGGGTCAGAGAGGAGTCGGAGGAGAAGAGTTGCTGAAAGAAGCAGGGGGAGCTCATCGTCAGAAATAGCTGGTGGCAATGTCCAGCGTCATGTATCGCCACCTATGGACAGCCAGCCAACATGCCCTTCTATGTCAGCTGCTGACACCACCATAGTGCCCACACCCCAGGGTGGCTCAGCGGTGTGGACATTTTTTTGTGTGTATGCCAAAGATCAGAGCAATGCCATCTGTACTCTCTGCCACCAAAAATTGAGCAGTGGAAAAGCCAACACCCATGTAGGGACAACTGCCTTACGAAGGAACATGCAGAAAAGGCACAGACTACCTGAGCAAAAGCAGCACACAAAAGCAAAGCCACCCTCCTTCTCCTCTTCTCCCTTCAGGTGCATCATCTTCTTCAGCCGCTTTCTCCCTTGCACCTTCACATTCACAGCCAACCTCCTCCACTCTGCCTGTACCGGGAAATAGAAAGGCAAGTGGTTTCATCTCTGGCACACAGCGTTGGGTCAAGGGTCCATCTGACCACGGATGCCTGGTCTGCCAAGCACGGTCAGGGCAGGAACATTACTTACACAACCCATTGTGTCAACCTGGTGACCGCTGGCAAGCAGGGACTACATGGCTGTGCAGCGGACCAACTTGTGACACCTCCATGGCTTGCAAGCAGGCCTGCTGCCACCTCCTCCCTCTACTCCTCCTGCTACATTCTCTTTGCTGTTGTCCTCCTCCTTGACTGAATGGCAGCGCAACTCTACTGGTGCTGTGATCTCCTCTCCAGCTACACAGCTCCAGCTCCCCGGGGCCTATGCTGCATGCCGGTACGACGGTGTCACGCCACTTTAGACATGGCTTGCCTCAAAGCGGAGAGTCACACTGGAGCAACTCTCCTGGCTGCTCTTAACAAACAGGTGGATCAGTGGCTGACCCCGCACCAACTGGAGATCAGCAACGTGGTGTGTGACAACGACAGCAATCTCATTTCGGCTTTGAATTTGTGAAAGTTGACATATGTACCCTGCATGGCACATGTGCTCAATGTCATAATCCAGAGATTTGTGTCTAAGTACCCAGGCTTACAGGACATCCTAAAGCAGGCCAGGAAGTTGTGTGGGCATTTCAGGTGGTCTTACGCGGCCATGGCATGTTTGGCCGATATTCAGGGGAGAAACAACTTGTCGGTGAGGAGCTTAATTTGCGATAGCCAGACTCACTAGAATTTGACCCTCCTGATGTTCGACTGCCTGCTGCGACAGGAGAAAGCCGTCAAACAGTATCTCTACAACTACAGTCAAAGGACACAGTCTGGAGAGGTGGGGATGTTCTGGCCAAAGTACTGAACACTCATGCGAAATGCCTGCAGGCTCATGCGGTCGTTTGAGGAGGTGACAAACATGGTGAGTTGCAGTGAAGGCGCCATCAACGACTTGATTCCGTATGCCTTCTTCTTGGAGCGTGCCATGCGTTGAGTGGTAGATCAAGCTGTGGATGAGCGTGAACAGGAACAGTTACAGGAGGAAGTGTTGTGGGATCAATTCTCATCAGAACCAGATGTTTCCTCAACAGCTGCGGCAGCACAGAGGGGGGGGGGGGGGGGGAGTTGTGTGGGGATTGGGAAGAAGATTCAAGTGATGAGGAAGGTGGTTTTTTAGAGGCGGAGAAGGAGGCAGCAGAAGAACAACCGCAGCAGGCATCACAGGGGGCTTGTGCTGCTCAACACTCCCGTGGTATTGTTCGTGGCTGGGGGAGGGGGAGAATTTACCTGACATCACTGAGGTAGAGCAAGAGGAGTTGGATAGTACGTCTGGATCCAACTTTGTGCAGATGGTGTCTTTCATTATGTCCAGCCTGTTGAGGGACCCCCGTATAAAAAAACTCAAGGGGAATGAGCTGTACTGGGTGGCCACGCTACTAGACCTTCGGTATATGCGAAAAGCGGCAGACATGTTACTAACTCACTTGAAGGCAGAAAGGATGCTGCACATGCAGAACAAGCTGGCAACTATGCTTTTACAGTGCGTTTAAGGATGATGTCACAGCACAACGGAATAAAGGTACCACTGCCAGTAAACCTTCTCCCATGTCCACACAGGCAAGGACAGGACGCTCTAGCGATCTCATGGTGATGTCGGACATGTGGACATTCTTGAGTCCAACGCCTCGCCTTAGCGCTTCCAGATCCACCCTCCACCAACGCCAACTACCTGGCCTTAAGTGTGGATGTAGACACTGTGAGCAGCGATGAACCCTTGGACTACTGGGTGCGCAGGATTGACCTGTGGCCAGAGCTGTCATAATTTGCCATCCAACTTCTGTCTTGCCCTGTCTCAAGCGTCCTGTCAGAAAGAACCTTCAGCACAGCTGGAGGCATTGTCACTGAGAAGAGAAGTCGCCTAGGTCACAAAAGTGTTCAGTACCTCACCTTTATCAAAATGAATGAGGCATGGATCCCAGAGGGTTACTGCCTGCCCGAAAACTAAGTCAGTCCCTCTGCCACAGCATCTCTGCCTGCACGCCTGGCTGCCTGCCCCAAGACTAAGTCGGTCCCCACACAGCATCTCTGCCTGCAGGCTGCTTGACTGCCACCACCAACAGGGTCCACCAGGACTTCAGGCAGATTCCTGAATTTTTAAGGCAGCTGCTAGCAGCGGCCGCTATAATAATTTTTCTGGTCCGTGTACATACCTACCTAATTTTTCTGGCAGCGCTGCAGCTGCAACAACAAAACAAAAGACATGTACATGTGTCAATACCCCTGCTTGATTGTTACCTTGCCACGGTGAAGGTGCTTGCGTATCACAATGAAGCAATGAGTGACGGCTATATGAGTGTGTTGGGGTTGGGGGGCACACCTGACCCAGAAAAATAGATAATAAGGTAGTTGCTTCATTGTGGACAGACCAAATTTGATCTGCTGGACACTCAGTCACTACCTCAGCCCGACCATATGGGCTTGAAAACCGCCATGACCTGCACTCTTGCCATGGTGCGCATCAGTCCAGCACGGCCGTCACTACACAAACAGCTGTTTGCGGTGCGTTACACAGTGAGTTTGGTCTGTCAGTGTGAAGCAGTACACTAATTACACTCCCTGATTGATGTATACACATGCAAGATGTTTTAAAGCACTTTAGGCCTCCAATTTACCATGCAATGTGATTTCTGTCCTTAAAATGCTGCTGTGCGTCAAATCCTGATTTTTCCCGGAGACTTTTGGAGTGTATCCCACTCCGTCATGCACCACTCCAGGTGTTAGACTCCTTGAAACATCTTTTCCATCACTTTTGTGGCCAGCATAAATGTTTCTAGTTTTCAAAGTTCGCCTCCCCATTGAAGTCTATCGCGGTTCGCAAACGTTCACATGTTCGTGAACTTCTGCGGAAGTTCCCGAACACGGTTCGTGAACCGAAAATCAGAGGTTTGGGCCATCTCTACTTGGCAACGCGATTCTGGGGTCCCAGCCCACTTCCTCAGGCCAAATACAGTGCCAGAGTCCTCTATAGCCAGAACTGAAGGTGCTTCTCAGCACCTTCAGCTCTGGCTATAGAGAACTCTGAAAATGTATTTGGCCTGAGGAAGTAGACTGAGAATCACGAAACGCGTTGCCAAGTGAATATTAAAGTTCTTTGTCACTATCTGACCTTGTTGTCATTGAGGTAATTCACCCTTTCTATTTCAACTGTTTTTAATGCAGTTATATTGTCATCTGAGCGTCTCTTATCCCCCTTTGTGTCACACTTCCTCCTTCAGGAGAGGTAGTCTTTTTGGTTAGGGCTTTCTACCCCTACAACCATTTAGAGCTATTTTGTACCAAGAGAGCGACCAAATCCAGTTCGACTGGACACCCGAGTGGAGTCGGGTTTTTGCATCCCCACCCACCTACAGTGGTTGGTTGCCCACCTGCAACCTCCTTTTATGATTACCCATTTTTCTCCACCATTTGCTTCAATTGCTTGACATACTACAATATTGGGGCTCCCGATGTCTCTGTGGTTTTTGTTTTCACTCCAGATTACCCTACCTATCTGTGCCCTGTGACAAGTACCTCACATATTCCTGCATGAGTAATCAGTTGCACAAAGAAGTATGCATTGGATTATGCTGTACACTGCAGTTCAGCACCCAAGCAAGTGCAGAGGGTCATAGGGTTGCAGTCCACGTCATGCTTTACGTGACTCGCGTGACTTCCAGCTTGGAAGGAGGAAGCACCAGAGACACACGCATATCGATGTGGACTGCAACACCATGACCAGCTCGACTAGCTTTTGTGCTGAATCTGGGTTTCCAAATAAAGAAACCCAGAATAAGAGATGTCGTGAACATAGAATTTTCCTTTCGCGAACAGCAAACGCGAACTTCCGAAAATGTTCGTGAACAGGCGAACCTCTATACACTTCAATAGGCAGGCAAATTTTAAAACCTGCAAAGACTGTTTCTGGCCACAAAAGTGATGGAAAATTTTTTTCAAGAGGTCCCACCAAAAATTACGGAGTTGACGCAAAGTCAGGTTTTAATCCCTAGCGGGCAGAAATCACATTATGCACAGCTCTGGGTGTCAGTGGGCTGTGGAGTGTCACACACAGAGAAAGGCAATAGCACTATTAGAATACAGTGAAATAATAATGCAGTGGAGTGGTACTGTGCATGCAACTTAATGTAGCAACAGCAGTATTGTGCACACAGCTCTGGGTGTCAGTGGGCTGTGGAGTGTCACACAAAACAAAACACAGTAAATCGATGTACTAGCTCTCAAAAGGGCTGTTTGGGGTGCTTTCACAGCAAGTAAGGAACAAGAACACAGGCCTAGTTAATGCTTTCTCTACCTATCTGCAGAAAGTCTGACACTGCTCTCATTAACAGTCAGCAGCCAGCAGAGAACGAATCCAATATAGCCAACGCAACTGCTTTTTGATAGGGGGCGGGGGGTCCAAGAGGGGGTGCTAGCTGATTGGTTGCCATGTGTCTGCTGACTGTGAAGTAAGGGGTCAAAGTTTGGCTCCATGATAATATATGATGATAACGTGTCGAACACGCCATATGTTAACAGTTTGCGGAGAACACGATCAGCGGAAATTCGATGGATACTGTCCCCCGGCAAACTGTTCGGGCCGTCTCTACCTGGAATCAAACACCAACACTAGTCTGAAGTACTGACCAAGAGCAAATATGTGGATCAGGAGTTCTGTCTCCATGCTTGATGTGGATGTGGCTCAGGATTTACAATCACCATGACAACAACATGGCACCTGCAAGTTTCCAATAGAATAAATATGGCAGGTTCCATATTCCTTTCATTACACTTTTTTTTCAGAGTTACATAATACTTCTATAATGATGAGAGACTGAATGATGAAATGTAATTATAACTAGTAAGAGCTGAACTCATTCAGTCTCTGTGCTGACATTGCAGAGTAGGAGAAATGAAATGCTGCGCTGTTGGAAAATATCATATAATGTTACGGATTATTCCCATCTGTTTCCTTCTGTTCTTCTCATGTGGTAATAAGTAGTCCCTTGTCACTGCCAAAAATAAATCAAGGAGATCCCCTATGTCTTTATTAAATAACACCACAGTACTATATATTTTACTTGCCTGTGAGCTAAATATCATTAATGGCTTGCTAAATATTACTTTTGAGAATGGTTACGATTTAAACACAAACTCCAGAAAAATGTAATGACAAATTTAGTTTATATATAAATAGTATTTGTAGATTTGCAGTCTAAGGGCTTGTTTCCACTAGCATTTCCACAGCAGCATTTCCCTGCATGTCAAGTCACATCTCACACGCACAGGGACCAGGACAAGCTTCTCCAGTACGCTAGAGGAAGAGATTCCAAAATGCCCCCCCTCCCTGCCGCTGCAAACTGTGCCTACCCCAATATAGGTAGCAAATGTGCCCCAGTATTAGCTCACTCCCCAGTACAATGACCAGATGTGCCCCTGGGCAGTATTAGCCAGCCCCCTGTCCAATATAATAGCCAGATGTGCCCCCATATACAATATTAGGCAGCAGTGGTCGTAGATGTAGCAGCAGTCAGGCTAGTATAATAGCCAGATGTGCCCCCTCCCCAGTATAATAGCCATATATTTCCCCCTTATTTCCCCTCCCCTGTAGTAGCCAGATGTACAACCCTCCCTCTCTCCACAATATAGTAGCCAGATGTGCCCTCCCTTCCCAGTACAGTAGCCAGATGTTTCCCCTAACAAGCCCCCTCCCTAGTATAGTAGCCAGATGTGCCCTCTGAAGATCCCCCTTCCCTCCCAAGTATAGTAGCCAAGTGTGCCCCCTAGAACCCCTGATTATAGTAGCTTGCTGCCCGCTCCCTCCCCAGTATGGTAGCCAGATGAGCTCACCCTCCTTCCCACCCCAGTATGGTAGCCAGATGGGCACCCCCTTCCTCCCACTACAGTATAGTAATAAGATGGACACCCCCTTTCTCCCACTCGAGAATGGTAGCCAGATGTGTTCACCCCAGAAGCCCTAACTGAGAAGCAGGAAGTACAGTGTGGTGGTGGTGCAGAGAAGACAGACTAGCACTTCAGTGCCTAGAACCTGGAGCAGATTAGTGTGTTCGGCCTGTAATCCTGCCTGCTGTGCTTCGTAATGCTGAGGGGGAGGGGAGGGGATACACTGCCACACACACTGCAGGAGTGAGGCCCCAGGAGAAGGAGGGAGGATAGAAGATGGACGTCCCTTCCTGCACCATTGCAGCCATGTGCTCTGCCCAAAGGCTGGAGCCTATCCAGCCTCAGCCTGGCCCTGCACATGCGAGTCCCTACGGCCATGCATGGCATGACTAGAGGGATTCAAATGCATTTTCACATCAAAGCAAATGCCTGCGTGCATCTCAGAGACACATTCTGGCTCAAGTGGAAACAAGCCCTTACAGTTATGATCAAAAAAGGTTAGGCCCTCCTCCAAGATCTAAATACAGCAGTTTAGTAGTCAAACTTAGTACAACATACTAGTCAGAACACCTAAATGTTACTTTTTGGAGTTAAACAAGGCTTGTGGAGATAAGATAAAAAAAAAAAAAGATTAAAGAAAATATAGTGTTACATTTTTGACTTGAAGGAACTGAGTATAAATATATATATATATATATATATATATATATATATATATATATATATATATATATATATATATATATATATATATATGTGTATATATATATATATATATATATATATATATATATATATATATATACTGTATAATATATAAAGAGTTAACTATGGAATGAGTGACTGCTGTTCGGTTTAGTACAATCAGACTGTGAAGACACCTGAAGTGAGAGGGATATGAAGCTGCCATATGTATTTATTTTTAATCCCTGTCCTGTTGATCCTCTGCCCAGTCACGTATCTAGGGACGGCTGAGGTGGGTGTCTGCCCAGGGCAAAGTAAGGGAAGGGGGCACAGTGATGGAGGGAGGAGCTCCAGCCACACTGGGATTCAGCCACAGAGGGGGAAGCCCTACCAAAAACTTAGGAGTTCAATAAGGAACATTTTAATTCTGAACAACCCTGCAAGAGGGCAAAAGATTCATATAGCAGGATGCACTGCCATGTATAATACGTCATGGTCAGTCCTCCCCTCCCCACTGCTGTGCCCGCTGCTCCCCCTTCCAGGCTACTACTCCATCCAGCTTTGCGTCCCCGTCCCCCCCACCTCTGCCACCTGAGGAACCTGCCTCATGGACGGCCGGGGCTGCTCCCGTCTAACAGTCTTTGGTTGGAAAACCGTGGAATGGCAGTATTTTATCTGAACAAAATATGTTTCTTAGTTAACCCTACTATGCACACAGCCAACCATAAAGAATTCATCTTTCTTTTTTTCCCTTTTAGCCTTAATTTTAAGCTTTCTAAGATAATATTAGCCCAACATAACTTCTCATCTCCTGTCCATCATACTATGTTGATTACATTAAAAAAGAAACCTGGACTACCTTTACACACACACACGCACACACACACACACACACACACACACACACACACACATACACGCACACGCACACGCGCACACACACACAGACAGACAGACACACACACACACACAGACACAGACACACACACACACACCCTTTGTGGCTCTTTGGATATGGTGCTTCTATTCCAGTTACTCATTGCCATGTATGAATAATACCAAAAGAAGTGGGTCAGATTTAATGCCAATAAGAACCTTTGAAGTTACCCAAAAATAACAATTGTATGAGGTAAGTTCTTACCCCTTATTGGTAACAATTGTGTGGGCACCTCCAAAACTTGTTTACAACAATACGGACGAGTAGGCAGGGGTGTAACTAGGAGGGAGCAGTACCTATGACAGCGGGGGGGGGGGGGGGGGC
Source organism: Hyperolius riggenbachi (assembly GCF_040937935.1). Classification (NCBI taxonomy): domain Eukaryota; kingdom Metazoa; phylum Chordata; class Amphibia; order Anura; family Hyperoliidae; genus Hyperolius; species Hyperolius riggenbachi. The sequence goes on from NC_090652.1 coordinate 143,949,962, forward strand.
ATGGCAGAGGTGTGAGGGGGCTCCAAACTACTAACCTTTACTTTCTCAGATACTCCAGATCAGAGGTTTTTCTGGCTACGCATTATGGGTGTGAAGAATTGATCCTGATGAACACACTTGTTTTATGGCCCTTGTAAGATGGGCCCTCATGTTGTGATGGTCATCAAGAAGAAACAAAGGAAGGGTTGTGAACATAAAGGGACCCCATCAAAGCTTTTCTTGGGGGCCAATGTAACAGAGAAAAGAGAATCCGGGCACCAGGTAAGTTGCAAAGCTTAAACCACTTTATTTTATAAACAGCAAACAGACACATGCGGGTGTGTTGTCGGCCTTTTCCAGAATAACTGAACCTCCCATTCAGAGAGGCAACTCAGTTTCTGCTCAATTACCTTCACTAAGGCGTTGCTGGATGCTGAACCTTGTGCTGTGTCTGTAAGAAAGGTTTACATGTCACCCCTGCTTGCACCACTGTAGTTATGGGTGTTGTCCCAGTCACAGACGTCTAAGGTTTCTCCTCACAGTGTGAATCAGGGTTCTGCATCTGTGCTCTGATCTTGAATAACAGACTTGATTAATTGTAGGTAGAAAGGAAAGATCGGCACCAGTTGCAACAGGCTATCTTCTGGGGGTTGGGTGGCTTACTGTGCCTCCAGAGAGAGCTATGCTATCCACTGTAACAGAGAAAAGAGAATCCGGGCACCAGGTAAGCCAGAAAGCTTCCACCACTTTATTTCATCCCACAGCAAACAATGCAGGCTGCCAACACACATATGTTGTTGAGTGTCCCATACCCTTAATTTGCTACACAGGGGCTTAGCTAGAAGTCATGGGGCCCCATAGCAAAATTGTGATTGGGGTCCCCCCTAATTTTTTTGTAAAGTACCTATATATCACTTATAGTATAGGGAATTAAATATAGTATAGGGCATTAGATATAGTATAGGGAATTAGATATACCTCCCAATGTTAGGTTGCCCCCAAGTATACGTAGAGACATAAGTAAATACTTATGACAAGTGTGGGAGCAGGGAAAGGGAGAGGTCATAAAGGGTGCTAGTAGAGGTCACTGAGGTTGCTGGGAGAGGAATAGGTTAGTGTCAGTGAGGTTGCTTGGGGAGGGAGAGGTCAGTGAGGGCACTGGGAAAGGGAGAGGTCAGTGAAAGTGCTGCTAAAGGGAGAGGTCAGTGAGGGTCGTGGAGGAGAGAGAAGTCGGTGAGGGTGCTGGGAGAGGGATAGGTCAGTGAGGTTGCTGGGGGATGGAGAGGTCAGTGAGGGTCGTGGAGGAGAGAGAAGTCGGTGAGGGTGCTGGGAGAGGGATAGGTCAGTGAGGTTGCTGGGGGATGGAGAGGTCAGTGAGGGCGCTGGGGAAAGGAGAGGTCAGTGAGGGCGCTGGGGGAGGGAGATAGTGAGGGTACTGGGTGATAGAGAGGTCAGTGTGGGTGCAGGAGGAGGGAAAGGTCAATGTTGGTGCAAGGTAGGGAGAGGTCAGTGAGGGTGCTGGGGAAGGGAGAGGTCAGTGTGGGTGCAGGGGGAGGGAGAGGTCAATGAGGGTGCTAGGGTAGGGAGAGGTCAATAAGGGTACTAGCTAGGGGAGGCAGAGGTTGCTGAGTTTGCTGGGGGAGGGAGACAGTGAGGGTACTGGGCAATAGAGAGGTCAGTGTGGGCGCTGGGGAAGGAGAGGTCAGTGAGGGTGCTGGGGAAGGGAGAGGTCACTCAGGTCAGTGAGGGCACTAGGTAAGGGAGAGGTCAGTGTGGGTGCAGGGGGAGGGAGAGGTCAGTGAGGGCGCTGGGGAAGGAGAGGTCAGTGAGGGCGCTGGGGAAGGAGAGGTCAGTGAGGGCGCTGGGGAAGGGAGAGGTCAGTGAGGGTGCTGGGGAAGGGAGAGGTCAGTGAGGGTGCAGGGGGAGGGAGAGGTCAATGAGGGTGCTATGGTAGGGAGAGGTCAATAAGGGTACTAGCTAGGGGAGGCAGAGGTTGCTGAGTTTGCTGGGGGAGGGAGACAGTGAGGGTACTGGGTGATAGAGAGGTCAGTGAGGGTGCAGGAAAGGGAGATGTCAGTGAGGATGTTGGAAGAGTGAGCTTCCTCTCCACTCCAAATTGCCCTGGACACAAAACTTACCTATGGCAATGGGTGGGGCTTCGCAGCGGCAGTGGGTGGGGCTTCATGGTGGCAGTGGGCGTGGCTTAGCAGCAGTAGAGCTTGCTTTCTTGAAAATTTAAAGAGTGCACACAGGAAAAAGAGACAGCAAAGGTTGTGACAGGAGGTGGCACCGGCATAGGGACAACATTATTTCCTACCTGGTTGTCATGCAGCTGGCTGTCCTGTCTCTGTCCTTCTCTGTCCTATCCCTTTAGGTGCTCTGGCTCTGTGTGCACGTGGAACAGAGGGGGCAGAACGCTAGAACCTAGTGCAGTACTGCTCTGTTCCTGACCCAGCCGGAACTATAAAGTTATTGTCGGGAACAGAGCTGTGCAGGTCAATGTGCTGTGAGGCGGCCGGTGAAAACAATAGTCCCTCTTTCATCTGCCTGCCTCCAGCTTCAATAAGTATGTGTGGAGAGGGGTAAAAGGCGGATTAGAGTGGCGACCAGTGGGATATATAAAAAAAAACAAACAGAAAAAAGCGCAGGCAGCCAGGAGCAGTGGGGCCCCCTGGTGGCTACGGGCCCAATAGCAGTGGCTATGGCTGCTATAGTGATTCCTACGCCACTGGTGCTACACTATCAGGGGCTCCTGGTGTCTCTGTCTCATTTTTTATCTCCTTTGGAAGTTCCTCGGATTTCATTGGTATCACAACCTCCACATCCTTTAGATCATGTTTTTGTGGCTACACTTGTAATGGGTGTGAAGATTATGATGTCCACAGTTGTTTTATGACCCTTGCAAGGTCAACCTGAAGCTGTAAGCGTCACCATGGATAGGCTAGAGAAACGGGTGTGAACACTCGGGGGAGGGGGGCATCAAAGTATTGCTGCGGGCCCCATGATTTGTAGTTATGCCCCTGGTCAGTGGTGAGTTGAGTGTGGAAGGGGTGGAAGATAGTCAGATTTATTTTAAACAAGCTTAGAGTTCATTTTAGAGATCTTGTGCACGATGTGCTTTCCAGACTAACGGGAAACCAGGAAATACTCCTTTCTTTCCACCTATAAAGCACAATATAATTGTCGTGGTTTGGTTGTCACTGTAGCTCCTCTATTCTCGCAGCTCAGCATCAGTGAGGAGCATCCTTTGGCTTTGGGTATTACTCACTGATGGCAATGTGCACAGCATATTGTGTGACTTCAGAAAATGAGATTTTCTAATGAAATGTCAACTCCCGTTAACAAGGAAAGTGCTGTTGTAATATAAGTGAAAGCGATTCTGTTAAGCAAGGGAGGAAAATATCATCTCTAGCATTCAAGACAATGTGCTAGAAAATGAAATTATTTTCTGAATAAATATAATGCATGGGTTTTATTGTGACATGGATTCATTTCCTTCAAGCTGACTTGCACCAGTGACTTGCATAAGCAGCACATTGCTTAAAGTGTGACACAGAATGTTTTCCCACTCTCTGATGTATGCAGTGTTTCTTCCAGCGTATCATCCCGAGACAACTATTTATAAATCCATGTTTCATATGGGTATGCACAGCCACTTATAACGATGGATAGGAAAATTAATGCAGCCGTGTTGCAAAATGGTTTATTTTTTATGATTGCCTTCATAGATGTAGAAAAAATAAAATGAAAAGTGCAATTTATCTTTGAGTGTCACCGCATGTTTACATGATTGTACTGTTACATAATTAACTCAGTTTAACACAATCTTCATAGTCAGCCTCTGCAATTCAAGGTATTTCGGGCAGTGAGAAGAATTTAACCTGAAAACCCTTGGTTCTCAAGTCAAATGTTTAGGATGATTGACAGAACCATTAACAACCTGACCAGTGCTCCACCACCAACACCAAAAGCGACTCACCGGAACGGTTGGACCATGGCCGTTTCTTGGGCCGTGCGGCCCGTGCAGGCGCCCTGAGCGCTGAAGAAGGGGGGGGGGGCGCTGTAATGGAGGGGGAAGTCAGCCGCGGGGAGGGCAGCCCGACCTCTCCCTCCCTTCCTCTCCGGGCCGCCCTCCTGCTCCCCCCTCCGATGCAGAGCGCAGCAGCCTGCAGTGAAGCGCTAATAGTAACAACTCACCTCCCAGGTTCCAATCGCTGGTCACTAGCCGCTGGTCTCCTCCTCTGCACACACACGCTGATACACACGCTGCTTCCGGCTAAACAGGAAGCAGCGTGTGTATCAGCGTGTATGCAGAGAGAAGACTGGCAGCTAGTGACCGGCGATTGGAACCAGGGAGGTTAGTTGTGACTATTACAGCGCTTCCCTGCTGGATGCTGCGCTCTGAACCGGAGGGGGAGCACGGAGGGCGCCCGGAGAGGAAGGGAGGGAGAGGTCGGGCTGCCCTCCCCACGGCTGACTTTCCCCTCTATTATTGGGGGGGGGGGGTCACCTACCTACCTACCTACCCACCCTGGGGGGCAGCTACCTATCTAACCTATACTGGGGGACACCTACCTAATTAACCTATACTAGGGGCACCTACCTAATTAATCTATACTGGGGGGCACCTACCTAATCTAATTTATACTGGGAGGCACCTACCTAATTAATTTATACTGGGGGCAGCTACCTAATCTAACCTATACTGGGGGGCACCTACCTAATCTAACCTATACTGGGGGGCACCTACCTAATCTAACCTATACTGGCGGGCACCTACCTAATCTAACCTATACTGGGGGGCAGCTACCTATCTAACCTATACTGGGGGGCAGCTACCTATCTAACCTATACTGGGGGGGCAGTTACCTAATCTAACCTATACTGGGGGGCAGCTACCTAATCTAACCTATACTGGAGGGCAGCTACCTATCTAATCTATACTGGGGGGCACCTACCTAATCTAACCTATACTGGGGGGCAGCTACCTATCTAACCTATACTGGGGGGCACCTACCTAATCTAACCTATACTGGGGGGCAGCTATGTAATCTAACCTATTCTGAGGGGCAGCTAAGTAATCTAACCTATACTGGGGGGCAGCTACCAATCCAAACTATAATGGGGGGCAGCTACCTATCTAACCTATACTGGGGGGGCAGCTACCTAATCTAACCTATACTGGGGGTCAGCTACCAATCCAAACTATAATGGGGGGCAGCTACCTATCTAACCTATACTGGAGGCATATACCTATACTGGGGGACCTATAGCTGGCAACCTATACTGAGTGCAACTAGACCTGGCTAACCTAAACTGCAGGCACTTATACCTGGCTAAACTGGGGGCACCTATACCTGGCTTCCCGGGGGGGGGGCACAATTTTTACACCCTCACCCTGTGTACATTTTAACCTAGAAACTGCCCTGGGTTGGACCACTAGTGAAAATGATCTCTTGTGCATGTGAGGCATTCACAAGCTCCCCTCGCCTACTCTTTGTACTCCACTTCTGCAGAAGCCGCCAATGATCAGTAGTATCCCTTTAACCTCCTTGGCGGTAATCCCGAGCTGAGCTCGGGGTATGCCGCCAGAGGTCGCCGTTCAGGCCCTGCTGGGCCGATTTCGGTTCTGAAAAAAGCAGCACACGCAGCTGGCACTTTGCCAGCCGCGTGTGCTGCCCGATCACCGCCGCTCCGCGGCGATCCGCCGCGTGCAGCGGCGAAAGAGGGTCCCCCCAGCCGCCCGAGCCCAGCGCAGCCGGAACAAACAGTTCCGGCCGGCGCTAGGGGCTGGATCGGGCGGCTCTGACGTCAGGACGTCGACTGACGTCCATGACGTCACTCCGCTCGTCGCCATGGCGACGAGGAAAGTGAAACAAGATAGGCCGCTCATTGCGGCCTATCTTGTTACTTTCGATTGCCGGAGGTGATCGAAAGTACGCATCAGGAGCGCCCTCTAGTGGGCTTTCATGCAGCCAACTTTCAGTTGGCTGCATGAAATATTTTTTTTTTAATTAAAAAAAAACCACATTGCAGCCTCCCTGGCAAAATAAATAAACCGCCAGGGAGGACCACTATTGTGAAATTCATAAAAAATAAAACTAAAAAAGATATATACCAAAGATATTGCTAGTAGAAGGGATAGTGAAGGGTAAAGAATTATTTAAAAAATAAATTACCCCGCTGTTTACACATTCATGACAACGCAAAAGTGAGAGAACCATACTGACGCGTTATGGGAGATCGAACTGTGGGCTGCTAGCTGTCCAATGGCATTTCAGCTAGTAGTAAAACTGTCTCAGAATTTTAGCCAGGCAGATGCATGCAGCCCGGAGTACAGCCTTCATCAGTAAGGTCCTCTCACATTCACGTCATGTATGTGTAAACAGCAGTGTGATTTAACTATTTTTTAACCCTTCACTATCCCTTCTACTAGCATTATCTTCAGTATATATATTTTTTAGTTTTATTTTTTATAAATATCGCGATAGTGGTCCTTTAAGGTTGTGTTTGAGTGTTTGCCTCAGAAAAGATCAAAAGAACCTTCCATCGCGCAATAATGTTTATAACCACATAACATTTATTTAAGGTTTCACTCACAGTGTAGTTGAAGTAACAAGCGCTTAGAGTTTTCCTTGCGGGCTCTCCCCCAGGCTGACCGCTTGTGTTCTCAGGGTCCCTGCTGGTGTCCCTATTGCTACTCGTCCTCTGCCTACTTCCTTGAGTCTCAGAAAGCTGTCTACAGCTCCACATAGCCTGTGAATGCCCCACATACACAAGAGACCTTTACCACTAGAGGTTCAACCATTCCGGATGGTCAGTCGCTTTCCAATTGGTGTTGATGGTGGAGGTGACATCCAATTTATCAACGTTGGTCAAGTTGTTAAATGGTTCTGTCAATCACTCTAAAAATTTGGCTAGAGCACCAAGGGTTCTTACTTCTTACAAGTTCTTACATGTTTTTAAAAGGGGAATCATTTGTCCTATGACTGCAGCACAGCTTGAACCCAGACTGGGACTTTTTATATGAAATTTATAGTAGACTTGTGGTTATTGGCATCTGAACCCCTCAGTGCATTTTTTCTATACAGATCTATCAATTGGAATGTAAGGTGGCTCAATTGGAATGTAAGGTGGCTCAATTGGAATGTAAGGTGGCACACAGTTTGAAGTAGCCACAGGTGCTATCTGACTTAAGATTGCAATAGATTGCTGTGGTACTATTTTATGAGACAAATCATTGTATATATGTTTCAGCGGTATTTACTCACATATTAGTAATTTGTTGGCGCAGTCAGTGTGGCAGTGGATCACTGATTGACAGAACCCCTTTGTAATCCATAGAATATAAGAAAAAAAGCTGGCGTCTCCAAAATATACATGTTTATTGATGCAGATTCACTAAGCTCATCTCCTGTCTTTAATAATGTTAGTTGTTAGTAATGCTTACCAATTTTTTGGGCAGAATAGCCATATATTTTGCTTTAAAATTTGCCTTTCACATTTTTAAGAATTCAAACTTGCATTGAAGTCAATGGGGGTCGACTGTTAATGGCAAAGCCACATGCTATACTCACAAAATTTGCTAGGAATAATAAGGAGAATAGTGGGGATAAGGTTTTTTTTATATATAAAAAACCTAGTGGTTTTTTTTTTTTTGAGAAAATCAATTTTAAAGTTGTAATAAGAAAACTGTTTTTTAAATGTGATTAAATGACAGACAATCATTGAGGCATTGGGCTCAATTCTGGTAACTATGCGAGGTGAAGTAAACAGTAGTCGGGAAAATACCTCATTCGTTATTTTTTTTTATTTTGTTTAATTCTTGTACATTTTCCTGCCTTCCGATCACTCGGAAAACAGTGAGGTATTTTCCCGACTACTTGTGGGAGTGGAAGGTGGAAGGTGGAAGGAGGAGTGGAAAAGTATAGTCACACCCCCCCCCACCCCATACACAGCTAGTATATACTGTAGGTAAAATAACTAAAAGTGCTCGGAACTGCCCCCCCCAACAATCCCGATCTCTGTGTCTGTCCAAATAACCCCTCTATCCCCGTACAGCGCTGTGAGATGGGCATTGTAGAACTACTCACCGTCATGGCTCTCTCCAGCGTTGCTCGTGCACCCTCCTCCTCTGTACAGCTCCGGGCTACTGTTCACCATACCGGGGACGCAGCTTGGACAGACCCAGAGATCGGGATTGTTGGGAGGGGGCAGTTCCAAGCACTTTTAGTTATTTTACCTACAGTATATACTAGCTGTATACAGGGGGGGGGAATCTGACTATATATACTATCTATATACAGGGGGATCTGACTATTTACTAGCTATATATTGGGGGGGGGGTCTGACTATATATACAGGGGGGGGGGGGGTGGATCTGACTATTTACTAGCTATATACAGGGGGGGGGATCTGAATATATATACAGGGGGGGATCTGACTATATACTAGCTATATACAGGGGGGGATCTGACTATATATACAGGGGGATCTGACTATATATACAGGGGGGATATGACTATATATATTAGCTAAATACTGGGGGGATCTGGCTATATATACTAACAATATAAATGGTGGGATCTGACTATATATACTGGCTATATATTTAGTATAGACTGGGGGCAACTTTTCCAGGCTACCTATTCTGGGGGTTACTATTCTAGATGACCTATTCTGGGGGTTACCATTCCAGGCTACCTATAATGAGGGCAACTATTCCAGACTACCTATACTGGGGACAACCATACTACGCTGCCTATACTGGGGGTCAACTATTCTAGGCTACCTATACTGGGGGCAACTATTCCACGCTACCCATACGAGGGGGGGGGCACCTATACCTGGCATTACCTGCCGTGGCTCAGCACGCCACACCCACTCTTTTCTATTATTTTATTTTTTTGGGGGGTGGTTTAATTTAATACCCAGCACCCAGGGTCAAATGCCCTAGGTAATACCTGTCTTAGCTATACTGGATACACTTACACCTGTCTTAGCAAAGCTAGGGATACTTACACCAGTCTATATTGGGGGCACTTAATACCTGTCTTAGCTAAAGTCTTAATCACAGAAATGTATTTACCGTGTGGTAGAGGTAGGTCTAATTATGTGAGGTAAAAGACATGCAAACACGCACCTTACCTCCTCATGAGGTAAATCAAATTCCATGAGGTAATTATCAACTAAACGCTACCAGAATTGAGCCCATTATGTCAGAGGCATTCTTGCTCATCAGCACTCTGCAGCTTTAGCAGTTTATTATTCGCCAATACAACTTAGCAGCCAAATTAATATTGCCTCGTTTTCTTCCCACCAGCAGAGCTTGCAGTTGGTGGTATCTGATTGCTGTTGCGATATCAATTTAAAAAAAAAATAATTGTATTGTTTTTTTTATTTTCTCCCTCCCTCCCCCTGAGATCCAACCACTACAATATAATTTGAGTAAGATAATGTAGATCCATGAGTAAGATAATGTAGATCCAATCACTACACGCTCCAGTCGTGGCTGGCTGGCTGATCACGGATCCCCACCCTCCAGGTCTTGACACCAATCGGCGTTCGGCGGTCCTGGGGGAGCCACTCTGCGGTGTTAGGCGGTCGCATGGGAGTTAATTAAAACCTACTGTGTATAGCTATATTTTGACCACAGTCATCCAGTGAGTAATTGTGCAAAGTTTGGAAAGCTTGGCATTTCAAATGTGATAACGGCATCAGTATATGTTTTCTCATTGAAGTCAATGACTAAAATCTGATTGGCTGTTTTATTGGCCCACCTTTTTTCCCCCCAATCTATTAGCCCCAGTCATCCAGTGACCAACACTTTAAAGTTTGGGAAGCCAGGAGTTCAAAGTGTAAAAATGGTCGCAGTTTTCCTTTCTCAACTGAGAAGCAATGAGTGAAATTTGATTGGCTGGTGGCTCCGCCCCTTGCTAACCCTGAAACAAAGTCACCCAATAACCAACTGTGTTAACTTTGGGGTTCTTGGCACCAGTAATGTAAAAACGGGAGCAGTTTGAAACTCTCCATTGAAAACAACAGGTGAAAGTTGATTGGGTGTTGTTAGTCCCACACACAGTTTCAACATTTTACACACACCCCTCCCCTTCCCCTGTGACATTGTGATTAACTATACAAAGTATTCGGACTCTGACATTAATACTTTTGTGAATGGCAGCATTTTTGAATTATCCCACTGAGTAGAAATTCAAAGCTATGAGAGTGACAGCAGTTGCAAAATGTAAACTGTCACTTTCACCTGCCATAAGGCAGTTTAGATGCTGATGATGTCAGGTGGATGAGATGGTCCAGAGGGTAAATGTCACTGCCTGCTAACTGCAAGGTTAGTGGTTCAAAAACCACCCAGGACATGGGTAGGCAGGCATACTCTCTGAGCCAAGGACACCACAGTATTTTTGTTTTTATGTCACTGTAGTTTTTAGACAAAGCATAGCACAGACTATTTTACACTGCAGGGTGAATGGCCCTTGTGCTGCATTGGCATTTAAAAAATATAAAAATGAATGCAGCAATGGTTTTAACAAACGAGTGCTTTACATTGCTTTGTATTAACATCTATGTCCAGTCTCTATTGCAGTTATATAATGCATGCATTATGCAAAGGACCACTATGAATCTAGCCTAACTCAATGTTAGTACCAGCATCTGTGCAAATAAAAAAAAATATTTACTGAGCCTCAGCAGGTCCTCACACTTTAAATTGAAATTTGCATATGGGGTTCTCCCACAGAACCCCATATGAGCGCTCTTTTGCCTCTGCTGGTGGAAATTAATCACTTGAGGACCACAGGTTTACATCCCCCTAGTGACCAGGCGATTTTTTTTTACAATTCAGCAAGAGGCGTAGCTACGGTTTTCAGCGCCTGGGGACAAAGACAAATTTTTCGCCCCCTACTGGTCAGTCCTGTGCCGCGAAAAAAAAAATGTCCATGGACATATATCAGAATGTGGATGTGGTTTTGGGTGGAGCTATGACTATGGTAGGGATTAGAATGTGAGCTCCTCTGAGGACATTCAGTGACATGACTATGTACTCTGTACAGTGCTGCAGAAGATGACAGTGCTATAGAAATACTTAAAGGTCAACTTTAGCAAGAGGTATATAGAGGCTGCCATATTTATTCCCTTTTAAAAAATACTAGTTGCCTGGCAGCCATGCTGATCAATTTGGATGCAGTAGTGTCTGAATAACACCAGAAACAAGCATACAGCTAATCTTGTCAGTTCTTACATTTATGTCAGAAACACCTAATCTGCTGCATGCTTATTCAGGGTCTATAGCTAAAAGTATTAGAGGCAGAGGATCAGCAGGAAAGCCCGGCAACTGGTATTGCATGAAAGAGAAAAATATATGGCAGCCTCCCTACAGTTGTCCTTTAATAATAACATGGTAGGACATTAGACCATGACTATGGTAGGATTAGAGTGTGAGCTCCTCTGAGGACAGGAAGGTAGAAAGGGACATGGAATTATAGGCAGGGATAGGCTTTCAAGTACAGAAGTACTCTAATTTGGAATGCTAATATAGGTTAACTAATGCATTTGTGCCTACGGGATGGGGGTGGGGTTAACTTACCCAGAAGTCCAGGGATCCTATGCGTGTCACCGCTGTATTACGTGTCCTCAAGGACACGTACCACCACTCACTACCGCATGTCCTCCTTCTGCGTCCCATAGGCCACATATTACAGCGGTGACATGCGTAACTTGTCTAACACACGCCTATCCATCCTAACCTGCTTAGTGCACTTCTCCCCAACCTAACCTGCTTAGTGCGCTTCTCCCCAACCTAACCTGCGTGGTGCACTTCTCCCCGTGCTAACTTGTTTAGTGCACTCCTCTCCAGCCTAATTCCCAAAGCTACAAAAATGTGGTAAACTTGAACAAATCTGATCAAGATTGTAAGGTGTATGGTCAGCTTAACCTCGATTAGGAGGCATAAATCTGCTAGTTGCAGTCAGGCTATACCCAACACTTCCTTACAGCAGGGGTATTTACTATAACAGCTATAGAACATGTTGTATAGTACAACATCACATAGAACAGTAGTACACTATCATAATATATTCTAGTGTAATATAGCACAGAGCCAGAGGCGTAGCTAAGGAGCTGTGGGCCCCGATGCAAGTTTTACAATGGGGCCCCCTAAGCACTCTATACATAACAATTGATACAGCGCACCAAAACCTGCCAATGGCAACTACAGTGTCAGAGGTGCAAGAAGGGGATGGGGAGCAGTTTGTTAATGATTACCACTATTCAAAGCATCTATAGAAGTGATTATTATGAGCACAGGACCCATAGAAAGCTAATACCGTAGTTGAGGGAGGGCCCTTCGGGGCCCCTCTGGCCCAAGGGCCCCGATGCGGTCGCTACCTCTGCACCCCCTATTGCTACGCCCCTGCACAGAGCAGTATCATATTGTACATCATAGTATATTATCATATATAATAATATAGTATAGAGTGTTATACAGCCTATGCAGTATCTGATTATATATTATAGTACAGTCTAGTATAGAGTATACTATAGGCTAGTGCACTATCATATTGTATATTGTAGTACAGTACAATATATAGTAATACAGCATAGTGCAGTATCATTGTTTTTATAGTACAGTATAGCATAGTAAACAAGTCTACTATACCTCTGTCGCCTAGTTGGGCAAATAGCTGTCTGCTGGCTCGCTGGCTATGCTTTACTTCATCTATCTAGGGCCAGATTTGTACTTTGCACCACCCAAGGCCCACTGTCACCGACCGCACCCCCTCCCCCCCAACTAACAACATCCTAGCTAACTACCCCCTCAGTGCTGCGTACACCGAATCCCCTCTGTCATGTGCCATTCATGGTCCTCCAATGAATGCTAGTGATGCCTCTGTGCAGCATCAGTTCCCGAATTGTTGCCTGAGAGATCGTTTCATGATCCATAACGGGTAACAATTATTACATGTTGCTGGAAACTCCAGGACTATCCAGAGGCATCCCACTAAGGCATTATCTACTGTATATATAAAAAATAACTAAGGTAAGTATTTATATATAAATAATGCGCAGAAGCCCACGACTTTCTGGCAGAACTGAGGAGCATAGCAGCAGAATGAAGCGGCTGAAGAGGACAGCGAGGGAGGACACTGTTCCTCATGGGGTTTGAGGAAGCCCCAGGTAAGTATGAATAGGTGCTAGTGAACCATCTCACTATTGTCTCCATCTCCAGCTTGCTGGAGTGTGTACTCCTGTGTTATATAGAGATATTCCTCTCTCCCAGCTCCTCTGGGAAAGCGAGTATCTCGATCATTATTGTTGCACCAAACACCTACCCTTACATTGGTTGTCCTGTTTCTGGCTATACTAGTATTATTGGTGATTCTGCAGATCACACATAATCAGGTATAGCATCTGTATTATTGGTGATACTGCAGATCACCAATAATCAGAGAAGTCTGTTCTCGCTGACACCAGTCGTTACATGTTGTCGCTGGAATTGGGGTGGATTATAGTTTTTTCTTTTGCCTCGACATCCTCGCTTCCTGAATCTGACAATGGGCGTTTAATTTTGTTGGGTGGTTTTAGGATGGTGCGTGTTGAAATGCGGCTGGGTAATTGAGTAGTCAGAGAGGCCGGAAGTTCTGAAAAAGGGGAGGACATAGTTTGATTATGTAATTCGTTTTTGGTGGTATGATGAGGGGGTGTGGGTACAAAGAATTTGCAGATGGAAGTTTGTTGAGGGTTTTTGGAAGTAGGGTTGGTGGTTGAGGAGCTGGGCGGAGAAGTGAGTGATTCTGGTGATGTAGGAGAGTTGGGATCTGATGTGTTTGTACTGATCTGGGATATCCTCAAATACAAAATACAAAAACGAGAAATGTATTGGATACAAATACTCAAAACTTTAACTCCGGACAGTCTAAACGAAATGCTGGAAAAAATCCACTAACCTTACCCACAGTCATCGTTTTCTCTTTTTAATCGGTCCTCTCTTTTTATGGCTATGATTCTATATGTCAATTAATATTAATTAGGGGCATTATTAATTTGCATACTTATTACTAATTATTATTAATTATTATTTTTAATACATGCTTTTTTACCTTATATTCATATATGTACTAGTTTGACATTTTAACCCCCCCCCCTTTTTTCCACTGAAACCCCCCTCCGCCTCCCCTTGTCCCCCCCGTGGTCAGTTTATATTTACAGATTATGTTTATATTTATATTAATCTCTTTTAGACATGCATTTATGTCTATTTTGTAAGAATTTACGTGTGTATATGTTTTTATGAACACCACAAACAATGTATCTTTAATTTATGCATTCCACCTCAAGCAGATTTTTCTGGAACCCCCCCATCTGGGCGCATTCATTCAAGTACAGTATTGTTTTGGTCCTGGAGATATGAAATACTATGTGCCTAACCCATACACACATCAACTCACCAAACAAACATTATTCCAAATGGTGGTCAATCCACCAATTCACCACTAATTCACAATGCGTCTAATCCATCCTGAGATACAGCAACAGAAATACTACCTTATCCAGAAGTATAACCAATATGCACTTTATTTATCCACCACTAGGGGTCAGTGTGACTCCTTTATCACATAAACCGACATGACTTTATTTCTAAAACAGTGGTGCAACACTACGTTTGTTTTAACATATATTTAAGCATCGTGAAAATTTTAACTTATTTGACCCCTCAATAAAAATGGCAGACAGGGCACCGGAAGTTCACACACACTCCGGAGCGCACTGGCCTGAATAGTTGAAACAGTGTTGCATAACCAGCACGTTAGGATGATTTCCTGCACATGTGCATTGATCCGGAGGGGTGCAACTTTTTCGTCGCACCACCCTCCGCTCCAGCCCCATTCATAGGTTGTAACGACATCGGCGCACTCCTCATAGTAACACAGGGCGATCCCTGCCCCCGCCCTCTCATTGGTTACCAGCTCGCCAGCTACCCACACCTGCTCCCACCCCCCCCCCCCGGCCGTGCTGACGTCAATAATTGAATAATCCCCACTTAACCAATTATAAAACAGGCCAGCACACACAGACCAGCACAGAGGTACCAAGTGTATAATTGGACCGCTGGCTGGTAAGTGTACAAGCTTTTCCTAAATGTGACTTTGTCTCCCTTGATGATGTTTTCACCGCATGTTATTTTCATTACACCTCACTATCCCTGGGCATTGTAACACACACAGGTGTCAGGGGCGTAGCAATAGGGGGTGCAGAGGTAGCGACCGCATCGGGGCCCTTGGGCCAGAGGGGCCTCGAAAGGCCCTCCCTCAACTACAGTATTAGCTCTCTATTGGTCCTGTGCTCATAATAAGCACTTCTATATATACTTTGAATAGTGGTAATCATTAACAAACTGTTCCCCATCCCCTTCTTGCACCCCTGACACTGTAGTTGCCATTGGCAGCTTTTAGTGCGCCT
The DNA here is from genome assembly GCF_040937935.1 of Hyperolius riggenbachi. Taxonomy (NCBI): domain Eukaryota; kingdom Metazoa; phylum Chordata; class Amphibia; order Anura; family Hyperoliidae; genus Hyperolius; species Hyperolius riggenbachi. The sequence continues at coordinate 143,965,412 of NC_090652.1, forward strand.
TATCAATTGCTATGTATAGAGTGCATGGGGGGCCCCATTGTAAAACTTGCATCGGGGCCTACAGCTCCTTAGCTACGCCACTGACAGGTGTAGTTATACAACTTGTTCTGAACTGTTACCTAATCCAGCCACATCTCCCCTCGCTACCCCTCGCTACCACCCCTTAAATACGGCTTCCCTCTCCCAGTGTTATTACCCCTTACCACCCCCTACAGGCCATTTATATTTATAGAAAACAATTGACCAAATGTTAGATATTTAACTATATTTAATTATCACACCCTCACTTGTAAAGTATCATTATTATCCTCCACACATTCCAGGTGAATCTGGTTTGACACCATATTTATGCATAATGCTGTTATACCACACACAGCCATCTGATTATGCTTTTGCTTCTGTAATTTTTTCAGTGTGATACTCCAGTTGTTTATTGCCTGATGAAGCGGGATTTGCCTGAGAAAAGCATTTCCAGTTGTATCTAGGAGTATGCAAATAAATTTGGTTTTGCTTTAATCGACAGCATCGTGTCTGTGTTGGGTGAGCCGGGCCACCATCGCCTCCCAATCACTTTTAACAATTTTAGTGAATTTTATTATTTTCGCACCTCTGTACATCTCTACGAAATTACAAGTCTACCCCTGGTGGAGAGGTGTTACACCCTTGTTTTTCTTCTTTACACAGAGATCGACTTCTTAGTCCTGAGTGGGGACAGGCCTAAACTCCCCACCTGCATCAACAGTGGTTGCCTTAGCAGTAACCCTGGTTTGTAAGTATAAATACTTACGTCTCATATTTTCCTCTTTCACCAATACATCCTACACTATATTGGGTTCTAGGTTTTCTGTTTTATGTCTTTTACAAGCTTGCTTGGCCACTTCATCTGACGACGCGGCAACTTAACCTGATTGCACCCCATCATAACATAGGTCCTTTTGAGGAACATTATGCACACAGGAATAACCTCCTGGCGCAATTTAAGAAAACCCCGCAAGCCCCACCAGAACCTACAACTAATACTCCGATCACCAATATTGTGAACAACATTGATCTTAAGCCTACATTTTAGAAACTCGAGACAGCGCTGAAAGACGAGTTCTTCAACCTAGACGACATCGCCATGCAGGAGACATACATTAATGAGAAAATATCTCCTGATGGCATAAGAATTAAAACTCTATCGGCTTTTCCAAAAGACATTATATTTACCACAGAATTTTATAATTACCTTGAAGTCTGCACTCAAGGCATTATGGAAAGAATTATTAAAATAAGAAATCCCTGGTTGTTGAATTACAGCCCACGATTATAGAATGTAAAGATCTCTTATTAGCTAAACACATACAATACCCTTAATATAATCTCTTATTATCCAACCTCACCACAAGAGTCAAAAGATTTGAACAAGACACTACTGAGACTAAACTCAAAAAACTCAACCGGGATAGGCTGGCCTATGCAGAATATAGGGAAAGAGAACGCAGGCCACGGCCCACACCCATCCCACCAGCACCACCAGCACCAGCTACATTCCCAGCCAACCCCCATCTTCGCTCATGAGCCTCACCTTCCCTAGACCCGTACCACATACAGTGGTGTGAAAAACTATTTGCCCCCTTCCTGATTTCTTATTCTTTTGCATGTTTGTCACACTTAAATGTTTCTGCTCATCAAAAACCGTTAACTATTAGTCAAAGATAATATAATTGAACACAAAATGCAGTTGTAAATGATGGTTTTTATTATTTAGTGAGAAAAATAACTCAAAACCTACATGGCCCTGTGTGAAAAAGAAATTGCCCCCTGAACCTAATAATTGGTTGGGCCACCCTTAGCAGCAATAACTGCAATCAAGCGTTTGCGATAACTTGCAACGAGTCTTTTACAGCGCTCTGGAGGAATTTTGGCCCACTCATCTTTGCAGAATTGTTGTAATTCAGCTTTATTTGAGGGTTTTCTAGCATGAACCGCCTTTTTAAGGTCATGCCACAACATCTCTATAGGATTCAGGTCAGGACTTTGACTAGGCCACTCCAAAGTCTTCATTTTGTTTTTCTTCAGCCATTCAGAGGTGGATTTGCTGGTGTGTTTTGGGTCATTGTCCTGCTGCAGCACCCAAGATCGCTTCAGCTTGAGATGACAAACAGATGGCCGGACATTCTCCTTCAGGATTTTTTAGTAGACAGTAGAATTCATGGTTCCATCTATCACAGCAAGCCTTCCAGCTCCTGAAGCAGCAAAACAACCCCAGATCATCACACTACCACCACCATATTTTATTGTTGGTATGATGTTCCTTTGCTGAAATGCTGTGTTACTTCTATGCCAGATGTAACGGGACACGCACCTTCCAAAAAGTTCAACTTTTGTCTCGGTCCACAAGGTATTTTCCTAAAAGTCTTGCCAATCATTGAGGTGTTTTTTTAGCAAAATTGAGACAAGCCTTAATGTTCTTTTTGCTTAAAAGTGGTTTGCGTCTTGAATATCTGCCATGCAGACCGCTTTTGCCCAGTCTCTTTCTTAAGGTGGAGTCATGAACAATGACTTAATTGAGGCCTGCAGTTCTTTAGATGTTGTCCTGGGGTCTTTTGTGACCTCTCGGATGAGTTTTCTCTGCGCTCTTGGGGTAATTTTGGTCGGCCAGCCACTTCTGGAAAGGTTCATCACTGTTCCATGTTTTTGCCATTTGTGGATAATGGCTCTCACTGTGGTTCGCTGGAGTCCCAAAGCTTTAGAAATGGCTTTATAACCTTTGCCAGACTGATAGATCTCAATTACAGTACTTTGTTCTCATTTGTTCCTGAATTTCTTTGGATCTTGGCATGATGTCTAGCTTTTGAGGTGCTTTTGGTCTACTTCTCTGTGTCAGATAGCTCCTATTTAAGTGATTTCTTGATTGAAACAGGTGTGGCAGTAATCAGGCCTGGGGGTGACTACAGAAATTGAACTCAGGTGTGATAAACCACAGTTAAGTTATTTTTTAACAAGGGGGGCAATCACTTTTTCACACAGGGCCATGTAGATTTGGATTTTTTTTTCTCACTAAATAATAAAAACCATCATTTAAAACTGCATTTTGTGTTCAATTAGGTTATCTTTGACTAATAGTTAACGGTTTTTGATGAGCAGAAACATTTAAGTGTGACAAACATGCAAAAGAATAAGAAATCAGGAAGGGGGCAAATAGTTTTTCACACCACTGTATATATCAACCCTTTCCACCTCCTCCCCTCACCTCCACAAACCCCAATCACCACCCACCACATCCACCACCACCCAACATCACCAACGTTCCCACCGACACTAATATCATTCAATTTTCCAAATTGGCGCCACCACCCAACAGCTTTAACTTTAACAAACCTGACCAAACAAAAAATACACCCAAAGAACCACGTCCTGCACATCCCAAACCCCGTCACTGACCCAGCATCCCGTCCAAGCCAGCTCCCGATAATCCATCCACTGGTGGCCCACCTGCTGGAGCTGACCAGAGCACTATAATTATCAACCACAATTCGTCCACTTTTAATTTTAATAGCTCTAATCCTCCTGGTACTCTTTCAATAACAAAACCTAACACAGGAAAACTCCCCAATGATGGCAATCCCTCCCCTAATCGAGGTGAAGAATTTACATCACCCGACAGTGATTTGAGAATATCCCAGATCAGTACATACACATCAGATCCCAACTCTCCTACATCACCAGAACCACTCACTTCTTTGCCCAGCTCCTCAACCACCAACCCTTCTTCCAAAAACCCTCAACAAACTTCCATCTGCAAATTATGTGTACCCACTTCCTCTCATCATAGCACCAATAACGAATTACAGAATCAAACTATGTCCTCCTCTTTTTTAGAACTTCCGGCCTCTCTATCCAAAAACATTCTGACCACTCAATTACCCAACCCCACTTCAACCCGCACTATCCTAAAACCACCCAACAAAATGAAACGCCCATTGTCAGACTCAGGAAGCGAGGATGTCGAGGCAAAAGAAAAAACTATAATCCACCCCAATCCCACCAACAACACCACCGTTCCACCTGATAATAAAAGAAGTATCTTTAACCTTTCCAGTCATGTTCTAACAAAACAGGAAACCAATCTACTAGAAAAGGGCCTATCCTTTTGCCCCACTAATCAATCTGATATGTTTGAACTTTTTAGTGATCTTAACACCTACATCCGTAAACTTACCCTTAAACGACATTCTGCCATCAAAAAACATAACGCCGCACTTCACACAGACCCAAACAATCTCATCATCACCAACAATGATTCAATCCCTGTCGTTTCCATATCCACAGCTGAAATTGATACTGAGAAATTCATTAATACCAGTTTAAAAGGCCGGTCTCGATTTTACTCCACCGCGTGCAAAGGCAACTTTATCGACACCTTCTACTGCCTAGTTCTTAAGGAGTTACAAAAACTCACCATCCCTGACCTAGCTCCACCTCCAACCCCACACCACCGGAAAGAACAGCCCTTAAAGCCTTACGAAACAACTCCAACATAGTCATCAAACCTGCCGACAAAGGGGGGAGGGATTGTCATCCTAGACAAATCCGATTATCTTAAAGAATCAATATGCTTACTTAACGACCCCAAACATTATACGCAACTACACACCAACCCCACCCTTGAATTAAATAAAAGACTTAAAAGTTTCATCAACAATGCTCTACTTAATAACATCATCACCAAAAATGAGAGAAATTGTATTATTAATCATCACCCTAAAACCCCATTTTTCTACTATCTGCCCAAGATCCAAAAAAACATCAACAAACCACCAGGGAGACCTATCATCTCACAAATCGAGTCAGTTACGAGTAATCTATCCCAGTTCATAGACACACACTTACAAACTCATGTACAGGCCCTACCCTCATTTATCAAAGATTCTCAACACCTCATCAGCTTCCTACAATCCATGTCCTGGCAGGACGACTACATATGGCTAACCTGTGATGTCACTTCCCTATATACGAATATACCACACATATTTGGACTGACTGCCTTACAACATTACCTCCAATCCAATACACTAATGCCACAAACACAACAGTCATTTCTTATACAATGTACCAAATTCATCCTTCACAATAATGTCTTCACATTTCAGGACAACATCTACCACCAAGTCAGCGGCGTGTCCATGGGTAGCTCGTTCTCCCCATCATATGCAAATCTGGCCATGGGCTACTTTAAACATATGAAATTGAACGCCAAGAACCCATTTTTCAAAAATATCATGTTCTATAAATGTTATATAGATGATTTAATTTTCATATGGAAAGGGACCTCGGATTTAATACCCTCATTCATTGAATTTCTTAACTCCAACCCTGCCGGCCTACAGTTCACTTCCCATCATGACCCAGCTTCGATCGGATTTCTTGACCTCGTTCTATACACTGACTCCCTCCAAATTAAGACTAAAACCTTTTTTAAACATGTAGACGCCAACAATTACATCCACTACCACAGCTTCCACCATCGCCCCTGGACCAAAAATACCCCTTACAGCCAATATAAAAGAATATACCGCAATTGCACAGATCTACAACAGTACAACACCCTATCCAAAATTCGGACAAAAAAGTTCATAGATCGAAAGTACCCGAAGAAACTATTACAAGATGCACACCAGAAAGCCAAAACTACTAACCCTCCTCAACCTAATCCAAATACCTAAATTAATGATCTACCCTGCTTTATCACCAAATACAGTTCTCAACATTTATCCATTCAGAATATTTTGAGCAAAAGATGGGAAATCCTCCTGCAGGACCCCCATCTTTGACCTATTTTACCCTCCAAGCCCGCCGTCACATACAGACACGCCCCAAATCTCTGCAGTATCCTAGCTGACAGCAGAATACGACCAACACCTACAGGCATCACCCACAGCCCCACCACCCAGTCACCAGGTAGCGTGCCCTCTGCCCTGCAACCATAAGAGATGCCTAGCCTGCAGATTCATCTACCAAACCACATCCTTTGTATCCCAGGTCACACAAAAACAGAATACCATATCAGAGAAAACATTAATTGTGAATCTAGATACATCATTTTTGTGATCTCGTGCCTGTGTCAACTCTAGGTATGTGGGCAGGACCACTCAACTAGCCAGAAGTAAAATAGGACAACATAAAAGAAATATACTTAAGAATTACCCCCTCCACAGTGTGTCACGCCACTTTACCACCCATCACAATACCAATCCAGAATTCCTTCGTATCACACTGATTGAGTCTATTCCACACAACCATCAGATTCTCTTGACTTTAAAAAAAACTAGAAATGTATTGGATACAAATACTCAAAAACTCCGGATGGTCTAAACGAACTGCTAGAAAAAATCCACTAACCTACTATACCCTTAGTCATCGTTTTCTCTTTTTAATCGGTCCTCTCTTTTTATGGCTATTATTCTATATGTCAATTAATATTAATTAGGGTCATTATTATTTTCATACTTATTACTAATTATTATTAATTATTATTTTTAATACATGTTTTATTTACCTTATATTCATATATGTACAAGTTTGACATTTTAACCCCCCCCCCCCCTTTCTTCCAGCGAAACCCCCCTCCGCCTCCTCTCCTCCTGCCCCACCTTTTCTCCCCCCCTTGTCTCCCCCCCCCCTTTGCTGACGGTTTATATTTACAGATTATATTTATATTAATCTTTTTTAGACGTGCATTTATGTCTATTTTATAAGAATTTACATGTGTATATGCTTTTATGAACACCACAAATAGTGTATCTTTAATTTATGCATTCTACCTCAAGCAGATTTTTCTCTCCCACACCCCCCGGCCGTGCTGACGTCAATAATTGAATAATCCCCACTTAACCACGTTATAAAACAGGCCAGCACACACAGGCCAGCACAGAGGTGCCAAGTTTATATTGGACTGCTGGCTGGTAAGTGTACACGCTTTTCCTAAATGTGAGTGACAATGTCTTTGTCTCCCTTGATGATGTTTTCACCGCATGTTATTTTCATTATACCTCACTATCCCTGGGCATTGTAACACACACAGGTGTAGTTATACAACTTGTTCTGAACTGTTATTTAATCCAGCCACGTCTCCCCTCGCTACCACCCCTTAACTACAGCTTCCCTCTCCCAGTGTTATTACCCCTTACCATCCCCAACAGGCCATTTATATTTATAGAAAACAATTGACCAAATGTTAGATATTTAACTATATTTAATTATCACACCCTCACTTGTAAAGTATCATTATTATCCTCCACACATTCCAGGTGAATCTGGTTTGACACCACATATATGCATAATGCTGTTATGCCACACACAGCCAGCTGATTATGCTTTTGCCTCTGTCATTTTTTCAGTGCGATATTCCAGTTGTTTATTGCCTGATGAAGCAGGGATTTGCCTGTGAAACGCATTGCCAGTTGTATCTAGGAGTATGCAAATAAATTTGGTTTTGCTTTATTCGACAGCATTGTGTCCGTGTTGGGTGAGCCGGGCCACCATCGCCTCCCAATCACTTTTAACAATTTTAGTGAATTATATCCTTTTGGCGCCTCTGTACACCTGTACGATATTACAAGTCCACCCCTTGTGGAGGTATGTTACACCCTTGTTTTTCTTCTGTACACAGAGAGCGACTTCTTAGTCCTGAGTGGGGACAGGCCTAAACTCCCCACCTGCATCAACAGTGGTTGCCTTAGCGGTAACCCTGGTTTATAAGTATAAATACTTACGTCTCATATTTTCCTCTTTCTCCAATACATACTACACTATATTGGGCTCTCAGTTTTCTGTTTTATAAATTAATTGTGATAAGTTGTGATAAAGTTATTGTCGAATGAATGGGAGGTGAAAGTTGCTCGGATGCATAAGGTGAAATGAAGCTGTAGGCTGAAGTGGTTAAAGAGGTGCTGCTACGTGTGGTTTCTGCAGGCATATTTGTATTTTTTTTAAGCAATAATAATAACTTTAAATGTGCACCAAGTGAAAATGTAAGTTCTATTCATACATCTGTACATGATAAACAAAGTCTTTGTAGTTATCATTTTGAACACCTAATTAAATGTTTGACATTATTATTGATTTATATAGTGCAATTTGGGCAACAAAAATCTAGTTTATATTCACTTGGGCAAGACACTGAATGACAAAATATTTTGGATGGTATTTCAAAGAGTTCCAAATGGACCTGCTTGTTGCTGCTCCAAGATGCTACTCATTATATTGTTCATCTCCTTTTCACTGCTTTTCTCACAAATGTGTACAGTACATTATCTATACCTGTTCATTTGTTTTGTTTCATAAATAAATATGAACATGTACTTTTTTCTTTGATACAGTTTTATGTCAAGTTGTACTTTTTTTTATTATTATTATTTAGTATTTGCGGTATATAGTAGACATCTTTTACAGCACTTTACATGATACTGTATATAGTCATTAACTTGCTTATTTGTTTCAGAAATTACACTGATGAAGTAATTATCTTGTTTATAAATTTACAATAATAAGTCTGAAAATCATTAAAGGGCATAAGCAGAAAAGAAGAATAATCGTCTGATCTGTATTTTGTTTTCTTACCAGCCTTTCTATAATTTTACAATACCCTGAATTGGTTGTAAGTAAGCCATTAAACAATAGCTCTTATACATTTTTTGATCATTGGAAGCCTTTAAACTAAGGTCGTGAATGCTATATTCTTCTCATTATTCATAGTAAACCATTAAGCAGAATTACAGCCTGCCATAATATTCAATAAAAACTTGCCAATATAAGTACTTTCAGAAAATATTCAGACCCTCTTCCCCTTTCTTAGTTTTATTTTATTGCAGTCTGATTCTACAATCTACATTTTTTTTTCCAAAGTGAAAACAGGACTTATAGAGTATTTATAGAGTATTTATTAAATGTATGAAAAGAAAATAGTAATGCATTGCATGATATGTTTTGGATAACACTCTATTCCTGAGGTGGTAAGACTTTATTCTGCTTAGCGCAATTTAGTGAAGGTGACCAAGAGCTTGATAGTTACTCTGGATGAGCTCCAGATACCTTGTGCGGAGATGGGATTAAGTTCTAATCATAACCGCAGCCCTCCGCTGATCTGTCTTTATGGCCGCATAGCGGAAGCTTCTCTTAAAGAGACTCCGTAACAAAAATTGCATTCTGTTTTTTATCATCCTACAAGTTCCAAAAGCTATTCTAATGTGTTCTGGCTAACTGCAGCACTTTATACTATCACTGTCTCTGTAATAAATCAATGTATCTTTCCCCTGTCAGACTTGTCAGCCTGTGTCTGGAAGGCTGCCAAGTTCTTCAGTGTTGTGGTTCTGCTATGAACTCACCCTTCCAGGCCCCTCTCTGCACACTGCCTGTGTGTTATTTAGATTAGAGCAGCTTCTGTCTTCTCTCTTATCTTTTACAAGCTGGATAAATCGTCCTCTGAGCTGGCTGGGCTTTCACATACTGAGAAATTACAAACAAGGGCAAAGCTGTTTGCAGGAAGAAAAGAGCAGCCTGAAACTTCAGTGCATGGGGGAAAGAAACACACAAATGATCTCTTGAGATTCAAAAGGAATGCTGTATACAGCTTGCTTGTGTATGGATGTATTTTTCTATGTGTGGACATACTGTACATCAACCTACTTCCTGTTTTGGTGGCCATTTTGTTTGTTTACAAACAAACTTTTTAAAACAGTTTTTAACCACTTTTAATGCGGCAAGGAGCGGCGAAATTGTGACAGAGGGTAATAGGAGATGTCCCCTAACGCACTGGTATGTTTACTTTTGAGCGATTTTAACAATACAGATTCTCTTTAAGTGCGAAATACATGAAAGTGTGCCTGGAGTTTGCAAAAAGAAAAAGCACCTGAGGAATACTTGATTGTGAAGCACAATATGCACTATCCTAACTAATATTGAACTGTTTGACTTCAAACATTATGTCTGGAGGAAAACTAGGCTGTGCTCATCAGTTGTTCAATACCATCCCCTCAGTAAGGCATGGTGTTGCCATATATGTGGAGGTGTTTTTTCAGCACCTGGGACTAGAAGATTAGGAATGAGGGAAAGTTTGTTGGAGCAAAGAACAGATACAGTATCCTTAGTGAAAGCCTGTTCTACAGTGCTCAGGAGCACCTAAAACTGGTTTACCTGCCAAAATCACAATGTTCAAAAGCACACAGTAAAGACAACAAATAATTGGCTGAGGGACACTTCTGTGTCTGTGAATGTTCCAGTGGGGCTTAACCAGCCCAATCATTATTCCAGTCATTATTGAGTACTCAGTGTAGATTAATTAATGAAAAAAAAAGACTGATGTCAGGTTGCTACATAACAAATTTGAAAAAAAGGGAGACTTACCTCCAAAAAGAACAATATATTAGAAATGTTATTAGGAACTCAGACAATGCCTTTCATAGTACTTACCATTACTTGTCCAGGACTGTGTTCCAAAAAGGAGAGAAGTGACTCTAACAGTGCTTCAAGCCAGCATGTGTAAGGTAAATCTTACTTTTTATATATTCATACATGTTTATAGACTAACAGAGAGTGTTTTATGGGCTTTCTAGTTAGTCTTATAAGTTATAACTTAGTGTGGGGTTAGTACTTTGTCTTCATCACCACCTTGAACCTTTGAAGAGCAACCAGACACCCTGAGACCTTCAATCCCTAATTAGGGACTGGCCTAAATTCCCTACAATCCTTCTGATTAACATTGGTAACCAAAACGTTGTGAGTAAGGCTGGGCCACACTTGAAAAGTGCATGCGGTTTTTCACACTTTTTCAATGGCGATGTGCATGTTCATTCGTAACTGATTTTTAGCCATGATTTGTATGTAAGTGAAAACCCTGCTGCATAAAATCAAAACACGTGTGCGATTCCCTTAGACCGTTAACAGGTGCCAGTAGCCTATGGTGGATGTTGTGCGTGCAAAAATGCACATTGGATGTGGAAAATCAACACAAGTGTGGCCTCTACCTAATACACCACTGCACATCACTGTTTTTGGTGTCCATACTTTATACATTCCATTAACTCTCACACCTGTTTTTTTGTCTTTGATATTATTTACCATTCCTCAAAAATAGCTGTTCAAAAAAATTGACATAACAATTTTTTAATTTAAGAAGTAATCCATAAAAGGGTTTCTCAAACAAGAAATAGCAGTTTACAAAGTATCACAAGAAAACAATTGCAATGCTTCAACCGCCACTTGCACTACTAGACAAAGAACAGCTATGGTACAGAGGGTAGTACAGAAAAGGGTTCCTTCTGGAAAATTAAGGTTGGAGCTTCATGGGGTCTTTTTATTTGTCATGTTGCAGTAAAGTGTCTTGAGATAGATACAGTAACTTGGTTGTGAGAATAATTAATGGAAAATATGCAGGTGTGAAATTAAACTCTCTCCCACAATTAATGCCACAATTTACACTTGTATCAAAAATTATTAGCACCTAATCCCACTTACTTCATATAAAACAAAAGAAAAAAAAAAAAAAGACTTGTCATTCAAAAACTTTACTTAAAGGAGTACGATGGCAAAAAATTGTAAAATTTAAAATATGTGCAAACATATATAAATAAAAAGTATGTTTTTTTCTAGAGTAAAATGAGCCATGAATTACTTTTCTCCTATGTTGCTGTCACTTTCAGTAAGTTTTAGAAATCTGACAGAAGTGACAGGTTTTGGACTAGTCCATATCTTCATAGGGGATTCTCAGGGATTTATTTATTTTCAAAAGCACTTAGTGAATGTCAGTTGCTCTGTCCAATTGCCAAAAAACGGTGTAGCGATTGCAGCATGTAGCATCATTGTTTAAACCTTTTTAGGGAATATCTTTATAAAGAATAAAAGCCTTGCTGAGAATCCCCTATGAAGAGATGGACTAGTCCAAAATCTGTCACTTCTGTCAGATTTCTACTACCTACTGTAAGTGACGGCAACATAGGAGAAAAGTAATTTATGGCTCATTTTACTCTGGAAAAAACATACTTCTTATTTGTCTATATTTGCACATATTTTAAATATTACAATTTTTTTTTTTGCCATAGTGCCCCTTTACGTAGTTTGTACAGTGATTTTACCTATTTTAACTAGATATATGGAGACTTATCTCTCAAAAGCTCCAAAGTCTCCAGCAGTAGCATATAATAAAATTATGTTTTCTAAGATGTTACTTCATTTATTTTCTGAAAAATAAATTAACTACTCCACAGTCTGCATAGTCTACACTGATATCAATGTAGCAAACTTAAAGTACCCCTGAACCTCTATATTATAAACCTACTTTTCATGCTGTCTTATGTGTGGTGCTGTGACAGATGTCACAACACCATCCTCCCTCTTCAGCGCCCCCGTGACCCACGCTCTGCTTAGCTGAAATATTCAACTGAGCAGAAAGTCAATGAGGGGTGGAGAGGAAGTGTCAGTACTTCTTTCTCTCTGCCCATCCTCAGAAACGCCCCCTCCACTCACTGCTAATGGTTCCTATACGCTGTTACAGTACACAGCGTGCTAAGGAGGAGCTGCGCTGTGTGCAGTCTTGTGGTAAATAAGGTTGGAATGATAGTATACTAATAGCTGTATTGGGACACTATTGTTCCAATCTTAATTACCACAAGACTGCACACAGTGCAGCTCCCTAGCGTGCTATGTACTGGAAAAGCATATAGGAGCCATTATCGGCGAGTGGAGGGGGCGTTCCTGAAGATGGGCAGAGGGGAGGAAGTATTGATGCTTCCTTCCCGCCCATCATCAACGTTCTGCTCAGTAGAATATTTTGGCTGAACAGATCGGGGGGCACAGGGGGCGCTGGAGAGGGAAACTCACAAAAGACAGCAGAAATAGTAGGTTCATAATATAGCGGTTATATTAAAATGTATTAATAAAATGCAATGGCTGCTTTCAGAGCAGATAAACTAAACGTTGGGACTTTGTAATTTGTAAACAGGCAACATTACTTGTACACAAAAGCAAATACGGTAACTGAATGGGTTATAAAAAAGTAGGAAAAACACATTTTTATTGAATGTGATGTCAGAGTTTTATTCCACTTTAAGAAGTAACCAGTGTTTCAAAGGTTCCTTAAGCGGTTTAACACCCAGCATTACAACTTTGCTTTAAAAGATTGCTTACAGCTTAGAAATTATTATGCCAGATTTTTTTTTAAGCAGGAATTCACTGAATGGGTTAAACATGACATTTTAGTGTTGGATTTAACTAGGAATCCGCATCCGTTCTTATCTTTAGTTACAAATGTATCTTTGTTTGGAATGCAATTAGACCTCTGAAAAGCCTGCCGGGGAAGCCCTCTTTGTTCTCTCAGGGCAGTGTTTGTTTATTACTTTGTAAATAGATACATTTGTAACTAAACCTAAGCACGGAGCAGGATTTCTAGCTAAATGCAGCACTAAAATGTCATGTTTAATCCATTCAGTGAATTTCTGCTAAAAAAAAAATCTGGCATAATCGTTTCTAAGCTGTAAGCAATCTTTTAAAGCAAAGTTGAAATGCTGGGTGTTAGACCACTTTAAATGGCCACCTGTCGGTTGCAAATTTTAAATATGAAATGTAACTTGGCAGTATTTCAGATTCAACTGGTTAAAAGAAAAACTAATTGGAATATAAAACAATAAATTTAAATTTCCAATTCAATTTAAAAGTCACTTTAAATCACATATGTGCACCCAAGCATTAGAAAGTAATTACTGTTATTCTATAATGCTCAATGAATGATCAAAGTCTGAACATTTTTCCTATGCCTGTAATATTCATCATGTAATTGCTTGAAAACTTTAAAGTGTATGATTCTCATGAGAGAAAAGTGATATGTCATAGCTGTTACACTCCGCAAACGACTTTAATTAAAATGATCAACTGGCCTTGAATGTATATTTTGCCACAAAATCCTATTAATTAACAAAGGCAAATGTAACACTTAAAGAGCACATAGTTTTAAAATTGAAACTAAAAGTTTAATGGCTCATTATATGCTTACATGCCTGTCTGTGACATTGAATGACACTGAGTTACCCTTCTTACACTTCTTGGTAATGGAATGTATGAAAACTTTACCAACTATTAGAGATTTAAAACAAAGAAAATCACATTGCTTTTTTGTTTGTAAAATAACGGTAATATTACCATGTGCAGTCTGTGCACGGCAATATTACTGCACTTTTTGTGCAAAATAAGAAGTAACTGGTGCAAGCCCAAATTAAACCAAGCGCATCCATCGCATGGTTTGATCTGAGCTGGTACGAGTTACTCCTGATTCTCCCTGATGAAGTGGGTCGCACATCTATGAAACGCGTTGCACTGTGCAGTATATAATAAAGTTATTTTTTAGTTGAATCTGAAAAAACATTAAATGATCTATGGGGAGGTAAGTCCACCAGTACCTCCCTCTTTAACCACTTAAGCCCAACTGGACAAACATTCTCATCCAGTTGGGCTGCGCGCACTCCCGCAGGCCGCGCGCACTTCCGCACATGCTCCCACAGCTGGCCGTTAGCCCAGTGATCAATGAATGGGATTATAGATCCCATTCATTGATCAAAGCCCCCTGCAGAAAAACCGACAGCCTCTAATCAGAGGCTGCGGTTTTTCTGAGTTACAAAAAGTTCCCTGTCTTCATTCTTCTTCCTGGAAGCATGCGATCACGCTTCCAGGACTTTTTCTCTGTGGCCATCTTGTGGCCAAATACTAAAACTACACACACGTCCATTTTTTAATAAATAAATACATTTTTTACATTTAAAATTAACTGTTTACCTCCCACACCAAAAATTACCCATATACAATTTTGAATACAAAAAATAAAAAAATTTACAATTAAAAAAAAAATAAAAACCATAAATAGTTACCTAAAGGTTTTTAAATATGCATGTCAAAGGAGTATAATATATATTTTTTAAATTATAGGCTTATAAATAGTGATGGACGCAAATTTAAAAAATGCACCTTTATTTCCAAATAAAATATCGGCGCCATGCATTGTGATAGGGATATCATTTAAATGGTGTAATAAGCGGGACAAATGGGCAAATAAAATACATGGGTTTTAATTACAGAACCATCTATTCATTTCAAACTATAATAGCCAAAAATTGAGAAATAAGGATTTTTTTCCATTTCTTTCTTAATATTCCTGTTAAAATGGATTTAGAATAAAATAATTCTTAGTAAAATATATCACCTAAAGAAAGACTAACTGGAGGTAGAAAAAACAAGATATAGACCAATTCATTGTGATGAGTAGTGATAAAGTTATTGGCAAATGAATGGGAGGTGAAAGTTGCTCAGATGCAAAAAATAAACAACCCTTCGGGCTTAAGTGGTTAAGCTGTTATTAGTGAATATTATCCTGCTGTGGCGCCTCCTGCTGTTCTACTATTATCTGCATGGAAATAAATGAGCATGTACACTTGCAATAAAGGTATAATGCATACAGTCTAAGGACCCAAATGTATACAATTTCTCCCCCAGGCTCTGGATCTGTGAATAGCCACTGATTTCCCCAATGCCCATACATTCTAAATCCATCTCCTTGAGCTCCACTGCTTGAATGAAATACAAGTGCCTTGTGTTTGCATAATAAGGTAATACTATTGCAAGGGGGTTAGATGCATTAAAGAACAAGCGACACCCATGCTAACCTAGAAATAAAAAACATATATAAGTAGATAAATACTACTTCTACTTACATAACAGATGTATTGTGCTTTCCACATAATGATTCCTGTGAATTTTACAAAGGAAAAGCAGAAAATCCTTTTCTAGGCAGTGGCCATCTTGCCAAGCTAATGCTGACATCATATCCTCCCTGACTCTTGTTTCCCCCCTCCCTTCTCTTGCTCATTGTGTATTCATTAGCTGTCCTCCTCCCGGAGTCTTTTTTTTTTATTTACACATCCAATCACTTGAGTCACCTCAGCCTTGCTTGTAAACACAAGTAATCAGCTAGGCAGGGAAATAAATGCAAGAGGAGGAATATATTATAGATAAAAAGAACTCCCAGCATTCAAAGGAACTCCCAGCATTCAAAATAACTCCCAGCATTTAACTTTTTGGCACTGTTTGGCACTAGGGCCAGTGCTCCTATAGTATGTAATAACTCCAAACCATAACAGCAGAAAAAAGTTTTGAATGCAGGATTAGCATCTTTATCACTTAATACACTCAGACCAGTTGCTGTTGAAATTTGATTTTTATGGTGACAATACCGCTTTAACAAGTTAAAGCAAAATAGATGTTTTAAAACATCCTATTTTTTTAATTTTCATTGTAAAACAGATGTTCTAAATCAATTTGTTTTGCTGAAGGGGGATTGGAATACACCCGCAGGTGCCTTGGGGGAGGGAAGTGCATGTATGCATGCATGGGTGATAACACACGTGGATGTTTTCCGCTGCCAATTGGTGGTAGGGAAGTTTTTAGGGACCAACTGGACCTCTCTTGATTCTGGATCACATACAGTAGCAGCTACTTCAGCTGCTTTGGCTTTTACTATACTTGTGGTGAACATCCATCTGTTCTCTGGTTGTCTGTTATGGATAAATTGCCCTGAGAATTCCTGCTATTTCTGAGATTCTTATTAGAACCGTATTGGTTATCTGAGTTGCAAAGACACACCCAATAAGAGTATATACAATACATACATCTACAATGGCATCCAATTCTGCACTGTGTCCTTCATTTTCCCTGCAAGGCCCCAATTATCTAAAATTCAACCCATACTAGGCACCAATCACAAGTGATTGGGACCTTTGAACTAGATGTTGCAGAACTCGCGCATGTGCAGTTGGCTCCTGGCCATTACTCTGGCCGCATTCTCATCTTCACATGCACTGCTGAGAGTGCTGTGAGTGCATGTACCGAGATCAGGAAGTCGCCAAGAGTGCAGCCTGAGCAGTGTCCAGGAGCCAACTGCACATGCACAAGTGGTATAACATTCAGTTCAATGGAGTGGATGTCACTGTGGATGTATGTATTTACTCATTTTGTATGCTTTGAAACTCATATATCCTTTAGTGCCCCCCCCCCCCCCAAAAAAAAAAAAAGAACAGAGAAGAATTGTGTAAGTTCATAATATGTCATTGTTTGATGAAGAACAAATTCACAAGAGAGCCAATAATTTAAAGATGGCTTTGAGTATTTCCACTGCTGACCTTACACAACGATGAATGATACAACGCTTATGAGGATTTCAGCTGCAGACCTTCTTAGGGGTATGCAAATTTACAACAGGATTGTTGTCTTGCTACAATAATAAGTATAATGATTTTTACAACCGCCAGCTCTATTACAGCTTAATGTACTATCTATCAAAGAAATAAGCCCATTAACAGCTTGTGCTCACCACAACAATACTGTACTGATAATGTAAAGCAGATCATTTTCATTAGTATTACTATACGCTCACTATGTTCAAAGGAGCACAAAGACAATCTCGTGGGCAAAACAATTAGTAATTTCAATAACAATTTACCACAGTCTGAAGTAACTGAATTGTCATCAGTAAGGATCGTCAGTTTCAAAATATGTAAACCTTTATATAGTATTACAGTTCATAGCCACTGAAGGCAAACCCAACACTACCATATACTCCCACATCTTGTCTGTCTGTATCCTGCTTGCAGCTTTACATTGAACGTTAGGTGAAGCTATTCCAGCCAGTATGTAGAGTTTGTTAATATTAAAGCAATAACATAGTGACATACTTAGTAACATAGTAACATAGTTAGTAACATAGTTACATAGTTAGTTTGGTTGAAAAAGACATTAGTCCATTATCTTCAACCAGAAGAACAAAAAAATATTGGTTTCAGGCATCCAGGTATGTACCTGCAGGACTTATTGAGTAAAGAACAGGTGATGTGGGCATGTGTCTACCTCCCTCACCATGTCGGGGCATCCTCAACTGCTGAATAGCAAGGATCCAGTTCTTTTGCACATATCGGTTTACTGTGGCTTTTAGTCACCTTATACATCATGTTGGTTTGTTCACTGGCTGTCTTTCTGCTTCATAATAGGAGCTTGTATATAAATGATCTGTCCAAAGTTATGCCTAGGTATACTTGGTCCTAGCACTGCTCTAATTTCACTTTATTCTACCTGATGGTAAATTCATCATCTATTACTCCCTGAGGCGAAATAACCTAATCTGAAATTTAGCTGAACTTTTTTAAAGTGGTCAGACAGCCCATAAGACCCATAACCAATAAGGAGAGATTTATTATGAAACGGGAACCTGAAGTACCGTATTTTTCGGACTATAAGACGCACTTTTTCTCCCCCAAAAGTGGGGTGAAAAAGTCACTGCGTCTTATAGTCCGAATGCAGCTTTTACCTATATGGGGGCGCATGTGTCCGATGATAGCAGCAGCCGCTATGAAGTTTCCCCGCATCAGCCAGAGTGTCCAAAGTGAGGAGGCAGCAGCTGGATACAAAGTATCCCCGCATCAGCCAGAGTGTCCGCAGGGAGGAGGCAGCCGCTCGATACAAAGTTCCCCCGCATCAGCCAGAATGTCCGTGCGAGGAGGCAGCCACTCGATACAAAGTTTCCAGCATCAGCCAGAGTGTCCCCGCAGCGAGTCAGCAGTAGCCCGACCTAAAGTACTTCCTGAATCAGCGTGATCAGAGCAGTACAAAGACACCTTCAGCCGCTATATCGGCAGAGTCCTCTGAGGCTTCCATACTGTGTTGTTTATTGGTGTCAGCCCATAACCCCGCGCACGTGCGCTGCGGGTGATTGGAGGGCGCCAGTAAACAACACAGTATGGAAGCCTCAGAGGACTCTGCCGATATAGCCGCTGAAGGTGTCTTTGTACTGCTCTGATCACGCTGATTCAGGAAATACTTTAGGTCGGGCTGCTGCTGACTCGCTGCGGGGACACTCTGGCTGATGCTGGAAACTTTGTATCCAGTGGCTGCCTCCTTGCACGGACATTCTGGCTGATGCTGGAAACTTTGTATCCAGTGGCTGCCTCCTCCCATGGACATTCTGGCTGATGCTGGAAACTTTGTATCCAGTGGCTGCCTCCTTGCACGGACATTCTGGCTGATGCTGGAAACTTTGTATCCAGTGGCTGCCTCCTCCCACGGACATTCTGGCTGATGCTGGAAACTTTGTATCCAGTGGCTGCCTCCTTGCACGGACATTCTGGCTGATGCTGGAAACTTTGTATCCAGTGGCTGCCTCCTCCCACGGACATTCTGGCTGATGCTGGAAACTTTGTATCCAGTGGCTGCCTCCTCCCACGGACATTCTGGCTGATGCTGGAAACTTTGTATCCAGTGGCTGCCTCCTCCCACGGACATTCTGGCTGATACTGGAAACTTTGTATCAAGTGGCTGCCTCCTCCGATGGACATTCTGGCTGATGCTGGAAACTTTGTATCCAGTGGCTGCCTCCTCCCACGGACATTCTGGCTGATGCTGGAAACTTTGTATCCAGTGGCTGCCTCCTCCCACGGACATTCTGGCTGATACTGGAAACTTTGTATCAAGTGGCTGCCTCCTCCGATGGACATTCTGGCTGATGCTGGAAACTTTGTATCAAGTGGCTGCCTCCTCCCACGGACACTCTGATGCGGGAAAACTTTGTATTGAGCTGCTGCCTCCTCGCTGCGGTGACAGGCTCATTGCTGATGCGGGGAAAACTCATCGGGCTATTGCTGCGGGGACAGATTTATTACTGAAGCAGGGAACAGATGCCACCCAGGCTGGATAGGTGAGATAGATCTCATTTATATTGTAGTGGTTAGCATAGCTAGTGTTTTGGGGGAGAGCAGGGGTTTGTGTTGTGTAGTGTAGTGTAGTGTAGCTGGAGAAGATGGTATCAGTGGATTTGTGAAATGTAGTATAGTTAGTGGGGGCAGCAGTGGTTAGTGAAGTTAGGCAGTGTAATTTAGAGACATCTTGGGGAGGGGGTAAAGGTCCATAAGACACTCCTGGACCATGGATGCACCTAGGCTTAGTATTTTTTTTTTCCCTGGTTTTTGCCTTCTAAACCTGGGTGCGTCTTATAGTCCGGAGCGTCTTATAGTCCGAAAAATACGGTAAGTGGAATATGGAAGCTGACAACTTTATTCCTTTATAGGCAATGGCAGTTGCCTGGCTGTCATTCTAGGGTTTTGGTTTTAGTTGTTTTTGAGTCAAGCTCCCACAACAAGCATGCAGCCAGTAAAGTCAGAGCCGAGTCAAAGTATCAATCTGCAAGCTCATTCAGTGCCAGTGACTTAAAATACTCCTAAATCGGGGAAAAAACTTGCTCCTGAACACGCATGTGTGTTTCAGAACTCTCATTTGCGCAGTTAAGAATCGCTTGTCACCAATGGTGGAAACATCCAGGAGGATGGGGACAGAAGCGTAACGGGGTATGGAAAGAACCTCAAAGGCAAGCAGTATCAGACTTTCATGATAAGTTAATCTAGCCTTCCATGGGCTTAATTCAATTGTCTTTTCACTAAGTCAGGGGTGCTTTAAAGTATTACAGGCAGAGCTTTAGCATAGAAGCCAGGCAACTGGCATTATTTATTAGAAAATGAAGATGGCAGCCTCCATATTCCTGTCACTTCAAGTTCCCTTTTATTCATTATTGGTTTATCCTATAAATACGATCTCTTATCTATTTATTTTTTGAATTAGATCACCTTATAATTGAAGTAAAAAAAGAAAGATGATTGAAGAGCTTTATGAATCAACTCCATGGTAACTGAACCGTAGAATTTTTAAATTGATAATTTCTCAGGGAAATAATAAATGGGACATATCCTAATAGTATTTTGAAGAAATAAAAATCCTATCCATATGCCAACACTATATTATATGAGTATAAACAACATTTTGCTGCTATGATGACCAACATAAATCTGCTTAAAAGCCTTCTCAATGTGCGATAAACATACTAGCCAGCTGCACATTTCTGATTAAAGTTTTATAATAATAAAACATATTAACTGCATGTCCTTTGTGGCCATAACTTAAAAATTATATTAAAATGTTATGGTTAGTTTAGAAAACAAAAAAATAGACATCTGAACTGCTTCTTTTACTGAACAACATAAAATAAATCGCATCTAATGGGCTTGAAGAAATAAACTGCCATTACATTGTTAGAATTTCACAAATTACAGCATGCTGATTTACTAGAAAGCACAGCATGTGGCTAAGAATATAATAAGAAACGTAAATGCTTTTCTTGTCACTGGAAAAATAAACATTTCATTATTAAAATTGGACTCATGAAGTGAAGTTACAATTGCTTGTACTTCTTTTTTAAGCTGGGATCCTGAATTTTGGTCTTGAAATTTAAACTTTAGAATCCTCTAAGATATTTAGAGCACTTTCCTTTATTTAGAGGAAGAAGTTTTGAAACAGGATGATACCATTTATTGGCTAATTTAGAAGAACGGCAGTAAGTTTTCGGCTATGAAGCCTTCCTCAGACTGATTCCTGTATACTGACACAATTTAGAACACAGCTTATATCTGCAATAAATGTCATTGGATGCCTAATAGCAACATCAAGAGGGTCCCAGAGGGACGCTAGGTTATTTATGACAAAAAAGATAAGACCACTAGTCTGCTTGTACATTACAAACACATTAGTGAGCAACGATGGCCAAACATCATGAACGAACATTTATGGCGAGCCCTATTGGCTTTAATGGCAGGCGAACGTCTAAAACTTAAGCGGTAATAGCAAAGCCCCCTTACGTGCTAGAATTTGGAGGGTATGTTAAGGACACTGGGAAGAATAGGTACATTTTAAAAAAAAACAGTGGCTTTTGAGAAAATCAATTTTGAATGCTTCAAAGAAAAAATGGTTTTGAAAGTCATCAAAATTAAATTCTGCAGCAGAATTCAGAATGTAATTGCTCTGGTGCTTGCTTTTATTTAGTATAGCAAGACTAGGTCTGGGAATGGGATCGACACGTGCAGTGATGTTTGTCTGCCGTCAGGGCAGGGATCGACATCTGTGGCATTCGCCATCATTCATTGGTTATCCAGAGGATATGGTGCTGGATAATTTTTGAGGATACTGTCATGGGAGTAACAGAAGGTAAGTATTTATTGTTAATTAAGAACTTCAAATTGTTTTCTTCATGGTTGCATTTCTTTTTACATTTTAACTCTTTGTGGAAATGGGTAAAAGGTATTTCAGGTATCTGGAAGTCCCCTTTTTAAAGGGGACTCCCAGATGCCACTATCAACCCTCAAAGGCACTGACTCCACACCTTCTCCTGGGCACCTGAGGGGGGAAGAGCACGTTGTCCATGGATTGGGCAAGGGCTCTGAGGGAGAGGGAGAGACTTAGCCGCCCATCTCTTCCAGAGCCCCCCCCCCCCCCCCTGTACCATGGATCATGTGGGCTGGTATAGCTCAGACTGCAGAGCGCCTTGCACTCCAGGCTCCACAATGTGGCTATCCCAGCCTGCAATAGGTGACAAGGAGTTAAAGAGGCTTGGGAGGGGGGACCCCACATAATTTATTTAAATGTAACTGTTATTTGATCATTTAAAAGTTACATTTAAAAAAATGAATCCGGATACGATTCGGATCTGGATACCCAGATATCCGATCCGGGTCGAATATCCGAGTTCAAAATTTTCTGATCCGAATTGGATATCCGTCCCTAGTATCCGGGATATCCGGGCAAATTCGGATATCCGGATAGAAAAACCGGAAGTGGCCTTTACATTGCTTTTAAAATGTTTTTTAGGGTATATGAGGCATGTAGCATCATTATTTTGTAAAGGGGAACACTAACTGATGATGTGGGGACTTAACCCCCCCCCCCCCAAAAAAAAAATGGCTGTCAACATTAGGCCTAGGTTCCAGACAAGCAGGGGTGCTCGGATACCACTTTTTAGAATCCGAATTGATCCGGATCCGGATACCCAAATATCTGGATCCGGATCAGATATCCGAATCCGAACATTCAGATATCCGCTTTCATGTGGATATCCGAACGCATTATCCGGGCTATCCGGGCGGATTCGGATATCCGGATAGAAAAAACGAAAGTGCCTTTAAATTGCTTTAAAAACATTTTTAAGGGTAAATGAGGCATGTAGCATCATTATTTTTTTAAAAGGGAACACTAATTGATGATGTGAGGACTTAAAATCCCCCCCCCCCCCCCCAAAAAAAAAAAAGGCTGTCAATTGACATTAGGTCTAGGTTCCAGACAGCAGTCGAGCAGCCCACATTGTGTCCAAAGTCCAACCGCACAACTGGGACATGACAGTTTTCAGCTAAGACAGCTCCAAAAAATGATGCAGCAATTGTGTTTTTGGTTAAATATAGGTGGTATCAGTGGCCTGTGGCACTCTGGCCTGGTGGTGGAAGCTGCACAGGCAGCAGGAGCAGGGCAATGCAGCAGCAGCAGCAGGTGTAACGTGTGCCAGGAGCATGCCGGACGTGGTAATTGGCACTTGGCATGTGTCACGTGTCACATGGCACTTGAGGTCAGGTGGGGCTGGCCAGGGTTCCCCTCTGTGATTGGTTGCTAGGGCTTCTGCTGGGAGCCCTCTGATTGGCTCCAGGATGCCATCTCCTTAGTTACAGTATTTCGGATCCGGATATCTGCAATATCCGCGAATATCCGCGTTATGCGCCCAAATATCCGCAGATAGCTAGCCTGATTTTTTTAAAAATCCGGAATCCGAATCGGATAACGTAAAAAAGTTCAGATATCCGGGTTACCCGGATATCCGGAATCCTGATGAGCAGCACTGCTTGGGGTCCCCCCTCCTGAGCCTTTGCAACCCCTTGTCACCCATGCAGGTAACTGTTCCTACGGTTCTCCTTAAAGAGACTCTGTAACAAATTGTTTATCTTTATTTCTTCTATGCTATAAGTTCCTATGCCTTTTCTAATGTGGTCTGGCTTACTGCAGCTTTTCCTAATTGCACAGTAGCTGTGTTATCTCTGTTATATGATCTAATCTTCTCTCTATAGTCGGCACAGTCAGGCTGAGGCAGTCAGACTGGAATGTGCAGGGCTGCTTGTGATTAGCTAGAAGCTGTACACACCCCCTGCAGGCTCTGTGTGACTAACACACTCTGCTTAGCTGAGCCTATTAGAAGCTGGTTAGTTTGTTTGTAAACACTGCCTAAAACTGGCAATTACAAGCCAGGTTTGCAGCAGAGAATGGCAGAAACAGCACAGAGGGGACCAGGAGCACATAATGAATAGAATGGTATGCTTTTTATTGTAAGAATTTCAGAGTACAGATTCTCTTTAACATACCCTCCAAATTTGGTGATTCTAGCATGTACTGGGACTTTGTTATTAACAGCTAAAGTCTGCAACCATTGACTTCAATGCTAAATGAAAATGTGAACTTTGGACGCAAAAATTTGCAGTAAAAATAAATGTCCAAAGGCCATTATTCACCAAGAACCATTCGTCGGTGAACAAGTTTGCTCCATCCCTAATGAGGGATGCATTCTGAAACACCTGCATTGTGTGTAGTGGTTAGTGTGCTAAACTCACAGGTAAAAGGGAAACATAATTAGAATCAGATGAAGGTTATGGTGATGGCTCACTAAGGACTGAGTATAGTAGGGGTGCAATGGAGTTTGATATCATTAACTTAGTGATTCAATTAGGAGCTGAGAGATTTGGAAAAATTGGAAATTCCTGAGTTTTTTTTTAAAACACAACTGAACTGGCACACAGTTCAGGTAGGACTGGAACAAAAAAGATGACTTATTTACCTGGGGCTTTTTCCAGTCCCATGTATTGCATATGCAAAAATCTTCAGAATTCTGTTCTTTGTAGTGCAGTGGATCGTGTCCACCCGGGTCTGAGAGGGGGTGACAAAATGTTGTTACAACCGGAATGGCATTGGATATTTGATTTATGGGCAACAGCTCCCCCTGGTTTAAATGATGACCTAAAGTATACACCCTTTCTGTAGCTGGCTAAATGGAGCTATATACCTCATATACCTGTGTTTTGTCTCCTCTTCTGGGAAATTCCCATGAGGTGGGAAATTCCCCATTTGGGAACCAAATCCCTTTGTCCCCATTTCTTCCGCATTTGTCCATCTTTCAAGACTGGTGTACAGATTTATGTAAATATATGTATTTTTCTACTGAAAAAAATGTTTCATTGGCTCCAAACTTCATTCCCATCCTTTAATTTTATATACAGTATTTCTTACAAAAGTTAATATAAAGAAAAGCTAGTGATTATAGAAAGGACCAATGTGATATGACATTTTTCTTGCAAACATTCAGTAGAATTAAAGACCTATCTTGGCCCAGCAAGGGTAATAGGCTTCATCATCTAGCTCTTAGAGCTGGGTTTCGAATTCACATCATGGTTTACTTGAAAAAGAGTATGTAATTCGAATAAGAGGAGGAAAGGAGTGAAGCCTGGAACTCACTACAAAACGCTATCGCTTATTGTAATCGCTAGCGTTTTTAATGAGCGGTTTGTAAGCGGTTTCATGAGCGATTGCTGGCAATTTTGGTAGCTTTTTTAAAAAGTGTCAGCTATTTGCCAGCAATTGTGTAGCGATTAGCAATTAGCGTTTTTAATTCTGATTGGTCCTTCTAATTAACTTTAATTTTTCTACAGTGTGCAGTAATATAAAAATGCTAGCAAAATCGCTCTGTGTAGGTTTTGACGAGCAATTATGCCAGCCTTTATATACTTTACATCAGAAACATGAACACTAATCGCTAAAAATGTTGCATGTCCCACGTTTGCGATTTTGGTAACCGCAATTGCTCCAGTGGAATTTGGCCCATCTATTAACATTAGCTGAGCATTTAGGGAAATCGCTAGCATTTTGATTTGCTCCCTAAACGCTCACAAAATTGCTTTAGTGGGTTTGAGCCCTAAGACAGATAAGAAGATCCATAGCCAGTGAAAAGAGTGAATGAAAAGAGAAGAAAAGAAGTAAGAAAAGGTGAAGACAAGAAAGAGTTAGGAAGAAAAGAAAAACAGGTAAGAGGAATAACATGCTTACAACTACCCCCTCAAGGAGAGAAGAACAAGAAGAGAAAGCTGAGTAAGCTGTGTGTCATTTTATTTCAGTTACTTATTGGGCCTGATTCACAAAGCGGTGATAACTCAGTTATCACGCCTAAAAGACTTTAGGCGTGATAACCTTTGCACTAGCAAATTTATCACCGCTTTTGCTCTAACTTGCACGAAGCTCCCGCGCGCAAAGTTTTGCGCGCGTGCAAGGTCCCATAGGGCTTAATGGGCACTTCGCGCGAAGCACGGTGCGCTGCGCGCGTAGCACACCGCGCTAGGCGCGCAAAACTTTGCATGCGGGAGTTCGCGCGAATTCCTTCAGATCACGCCTAAACTAAGTTTAGGCGTGATAAAGGGCTTTTCACAGGCGTGCAAAGTGTTTGCACCGCTTTGTGAATCAGGCCCATTGTATCCCAAATACTTTTGGTGTTTTCCCATCTGCCACTAGCAGGACCGGTATAATTAATTTCTATATCTAAAAGTTCGGAGCATTTGTTCTGCCATTCCTTAAAGAGACTCCGTAACAAAAATTGCATCCTGTTTTTTATCATCCTACGATTTCCAAAAGCTATTCTAATGTGTTCTGGCTTACTGCAGCACTTTGTACTATCACAGTCTCTGTAATAAATCAACTTATCTCTCTCTTGTCAGACTTGTCATCCTGTGTCTGGAAGGCTGCCAAGTTCTTCAGTGTTGTGGTTCTGCTATGAACTCCCCCTTCCAGGCCTCTCTATGCACACTGCCTGTGTGTTATTTAGATTAGAGCAGCTTCTCTCTTATCTTTTACAAGCTGGATAAATCGTCCTCTGAGCTGGCTGGGCTTTCACATAGTGAGGAATTACAGACAAGGGCAAAGCTGTTTGCAGGAAGAAAAGAGCAGCCTGAAACTTCAGTGCATGAGAGATGCAGGGGGAAAGAAACACACAAATGATCTCTTGAGATTCAAAAGAAAGGCTGTATACAGCCTGCTTGTGTATGGATGCATTTTCTATGTGTGGACATACTGTACATCAACCTACTTCCTGTTTTGGTGGCCATTTTGTTTGTTTATAAACAAACTTTTTAAAACTGTTTTTAACCACTTTTAATGCGGCGGGGAGCGGCGAAATTGTGACAGAGGGGAATAGGAGGTGTCCCCTAATGCACTGGTATGTTTACTTTGTGTGATTTTAACAATACAGATTCTCTTTAACATCTGGTACCATTTTAATTTCCCATTTCTTATTGAATACTTTCTTAGCTGCCAGGCAACAGATATAAAGGAGATCCTGATCTATGGTAAGCTGTTCACTAATCTCAACACCTAGAAGGACCATATAGTTTTTTAAAGCAAAGCCCTCACAGGCAGCTTGGTTTAATATCATCCCAACATCCTTTCAAAAACCCTGTAGAGACTGGCAAGACCACCAAATATGACCATAGTCATCGGTCACATGCGCACAACACCAGCAAACAGGTGACAATTGGTACCGAGAATCGTTGTTTCAAAAAAGGGGCGAGTGCTACCTCATTAGGGACTTGTACTGAAGCAACTGGCATGTGGAGTTCTGCAGCCACCAGATATATCTAACAGCTTTATGCCAGGTCGGGTCACTCATATCAACCACTTCAGGACCACAGGCTTTACCCCCCCCCCCCCCCCCTTAAAGACCAGGCCATTTTTCACAAAAAAGGCCACTGCAGCTTTAAGGGCTCGCTGCAGGGCCGCACAACTCAGCACACAAGTGATTCCCCCCCCCCCCTTTTCTCCCCACCAACAGAGCTCTCTGTTGGCGTGGTCTGATCCCACCCCAGGTGTTTGTTTTTTTATAAATATTTATTTGTTTATTTTTCTAATATTTATTACTATTTTTTTTCTCTCTTGTTTGTTGTTTTTTCAAATGGGAAATGAAGCTAGACAGTTGGTGGAGGCACAAAAAAGATGAAGAAAAGCTTAGTTGGTGGGTCCGAGCAGCTGAGGTTTAATCGATCATTTTAATACCGTCAAACAGTCTGCTGTCTCTACTCAACCCTGTATTAGTAAACCAGACCTCCGTACAGCCTGGGGGAAAATTGGGATTATTGGCAAGAGCTAGCAAAGGGGAAAGACCAGGCAGTGCTTCAATGTAATCTATCGGTACCATCAAACTTGGTCTTATGGTGATTTGAATTCTAATATTATAAATTTTGCTTATGAATTTTTAGTGGTATGCGCGGCTAGGAGTGTGGTGAAGGCATGATTAGAGGTGTGTCTTAAAGTGTCCCTCCTACTCATATCAAAATGTTGGGAGGTTGGCCCTTGTGGGACGATTATGTTTAGTATGGTATATGAGTATGATATATAGGACATTGATTGGTGTCTGGAGAATACACACCTTTTATTTTTGTTTATATATTTGTATTATAGATTGATGATATACCTGCAAACTAGTTGTAATAGCCCACAGACTAGAGAGTTGATAGTCTCCCTCCTGGGCATTTATATGTCTACTTAAAGGGGCACTATGGCGAAAAATTGTAAAATGTAAAACATGTGCAAACATATACAAATAAGTAGTACATCTTTTCCAGAGTAAAATGAGACATAAATTACTTTTCTCCTATGTTGCTGTCACTTACAGTAGGTAGTAGAAATCTGACAGAAGCAACAGGTTTTGGACTATTCCATCTCTTTATGCGGGGATTCTCAGGGATTTATTTATTTTCAAAAGCACTTAGTGAATAGAAGTTGCTCTTTCCAACTGCAAAAAAACTGTTTAGCGAACAGGGAAGCTGGCCAGCATCATTGTTTAAATACTTTTTTAGGGAATATCTTTATAAAGAATAAAACCCTTGCTAGAATCCCCTATGAAGAGATGGACTAGTCCAAAACCTTTCACTTCTGTCAGATTTCTACTACTTACTGTAAGTGACAGCAACATAGGAGAAAAGTAATTTATGGCTCATTTTATTCTGGAGAAAACGTACGTCTTATTTGTCTATGTTTTCACATATTTTACATTTTAAAAATGTTCACCATAGTGCCCCTTTAACATCAACCAATCTTGTTCCCACAGCTTTAAAACATACTTGAGCTGTTAAATTCAAACCTAATGCTCCCAATCTGCATTTCTAAATCCTACCCACCAATGACTTATCATTACATTGAGTTGTTTTCTATAAAACTACACCGACTACAATGATATATCAGACTAGAAAAACCTATTCAGCTGCAGCACTGTCAGAGTGTTATATTCAATATTCACTCTGTAATGTGCTCATTTTATTCCTTTGTGCTACAGAATGGTGTTGCTTAGGAAACATGCATATGAAAATACTTTTAATGTCATCTTTATCTTGGTTTAACATTTAAATTAGCTATTATGTGAAAATTAAACATCCACCACAAGAGAGTTATTTAAGAAAATGAGGAAACCCCAAAGTTTGCAAAATGCATATAACTCATTTAATTATACATCACTGCATGAAGGAAATATTCTTCATTCCATTAATTACCACAGCTTACCGATTGCGGTACATGTATATCAGGCACTGTAGTCATTTCTATATTCTAATATAAAAATTATTCCGTAATAAAGAACATTAGTAAGAACTGCATTCTTAGGGAACGTATAAATGTGTCTTTATGTTGGGTGCATGAAGAGAAGCATTGTGACAGTGTAATAATAACCAGCAGTGTGAGATACGCCTCTATATACATAGCAGGTGTATGCTCAGCAATGCATTCCTGTGTTGGAAATTAGGTAGTTTTACCTCATGATTATTCATGACTGTGTTATTATCCAGTCATGTAACCTGCTATTTCTAAGAAGCCTACCAGCGCCGCACCTGCCTCCAAAGCATTAGCTATCAGTTCTTTGGAATAGCTACTGTCTAATGCGATTTGTGCCAATTGCACCACTAGCAGCAAGGCTAAAAAAAAATTCCCTTTTGGGAAATTCGATACTTTCTTTAGGAAAAAGGGATTGGCATAATAATACTGTGAACACTGGCAGGTTTGATACTGTAGATCAGGGGTGTCCAAACCCAAGGTTGGACAGGATACCGACTTCTGAAATTAACTATTCTTTCTATACACTTTGACTTATGCATTTCCTGCTTTAACAAGGTTTTCAGAGCGCTCCACTAAATAGGACTGATTCAGGGGCATAACAAGAAATCACTTAACCTCCCCTGTGAAACTCTGAATGGGGCCCCTTCCTGTCAACATAAAACCATCCCCTCCCGGGCTCTGCACAGCACAGGTAAACTGAGGACCAGTGTTGTTCATTTAGAGGAGTCAAAGTAGGTAGATGAAGGGCGCCACTGACCAAATATCCTAACTAACTTGTGGAGGAGGATTCCTCTTGCTGCCAATCCTTCAGGATCCGGGGTGTCCCCTTAACCCCCCTCCAATATGACGGAAAAAAAACTATGTTTGAAAGTGGCGCTATTGGTTAGTTACGCAATCTATAATGAGTATATGTCACCACCAATATTATGTAGAGTAGAAAAGCTTTATTGCTAATTAAGATAATTCTCCTGGAGATATGAAAATGATTTTAAAAGGATAAAAAGTATTGTAAAAGAGAGAGGATGGAGTCTCCAGTGTATAAATACACTGCACTCCTCTACATCAATTCTAAAAAACAGCCTATATCCGAGTTACACTCACACACCCCCATGCACTTACACATTGATCACATGCATACGGGAGCCACCTGATTCCTGTTGCTAGCTCTGCTTACTTTCAATGTACCAAATGACATCAGTCCTGAAAGCCAATATACAAATGCACCGTATTCCATACAGGTCACATTGATTCAAGTGGATCAGTGATACTGTAACTGCATTCTCAGTTCTTTAAGATCAATATATACATGGGACACGTTTTTTATAGATTGACAATGTCCAGAGGGAAACGTATTATCTATCTGCAATGCATGTATCTGACAGAGTGTTCTCTTCCCTGAAAGTATTCCTCCGTTTACTCACGGTTCCCCTGTGTGTTCAGTATGCCTTCCTACAGGCCCCGGCCAGTGGCCTGTGTGTCAGCGTCCTTGGGGCTAGCCGCGTTCTCCTCTGCGAGTGCTCCGTTAGCCTACACTGTCCTCTGCAACCTGTGCAGCAGCTTCCTGGAGTGCAGGCGGTACCTGGCAGTGATGTCACTTCCCACAGGCGTCCCCTGTGGTTGCACTTGCGTTCCACAGCTTCACTGCTTTTGCTTTTTCGCTTCCAGGATAAGTGTGTGTCCGCAGTTTGCTCAGATTGGTGGGTGTCAATCATACATCCTCTGGGGCTCCCCCTTTGCTCTCAGATCAACATGTTTCGATTGCAAAACCGGCAATCTTCATCAGGATCAAAATGGACCCTTAGAACTGTGCATAGAGCAGAAAGTTTTCTCTCTCCTATCACCTTAGTTGTCAGTCTATCAGGGCGGGACCCCCTGTGGCTTCTGCCCCTCACCCCCCCCCCCCCCCCCCGAGGCTGTATCCCTTACAGGGTCTATTGTTATGATTAGGAGATGACTAGAATGAAGTGCTGCCACTATGTGGTAAAAAGCGAAACTGCACGTGAAATTGCAAGTTTTCTGTTTGTTGCCTGAGCCGCGGCTGCACAATACACATGGACGCGAGTGCGGCTGCACAGCTCTCAGCCCTCCTCCAGCCGCGTACTCACTTCCCGCCTCCTCCTCGGTGGCCATCTTAGGAGGGGAGTGATAAGATGACCCATACGGTGGGGTTGGGACCCGACCTGGGGCCAGTACAAGGAAGATAATGGCGGCAGAATGAAACGGAGGGCGAGGATGGCGTCCTCTATGGAATCAAAAAGCTGACAGGTACTGATCTATTTTTGGCTGTCTGGCCTCGGAAGTCTTTTAAATGCATACCCACATGCTCTGCTCAGGGTCCCTTTAAATGTATAGCTTTTTATTCTTATTAAAAATTAGCTAACTAAAAATGTTTTGGCATTTGAGTCATTCTGTTATTTATGGTAAAGACAATTTATCAACTAAGTGATGAGTGGTGAGTAGTGATGTGCAAATATAGCCTTTTTATAATCTCCAAAATATATGGGTACAACAGAACATATTTTCACACAGATAATAATTTTCATGAAAATATGAATATGTGAACATGAGAAAATACAACTTTGCCAAATGCATTGATGACTATGGGCAGGTGTGTCCCTAGGGGCTTGGATCTGGGGCTGGCACCCCGGATCTCTTTGGGAGTGCCTGGGATATGGGGGCCCGGTGTGCACAATGGTAGTACCCCAAATGTTGGGAGACATGCAGTGTCCACACTGCTACCATTGCTGGGGCATGTGTGAGAAGACCGGTGTCTGGCATGCAGTGTGGCATGCAGGGGGCGGATGCTTTCTAGCCTGGCTGGGGATCACATGGGTCCAGACAGCCAGTGACGAAGGAGTGTCCTCATTCACTGCCTGCCCGGCCCATGTAATTCCCAGGAAAGCATCCGCCCCCTGCACACCGCACTTGGTGTCACACATGCCACAGCCATGGTAACAATGGGGACACTGTATGTCTCCCAACATTTAGGGTACTACCGGTGGGCATATTTGGATCCCTGCACAGTATGCCAGCCAGCCCTGAGCCCAGCATCATCACCAGCCAGGCCAGCATTACCACCAGACAGGCCTGCATCACCACCAGCCAGGCTAGCTCAGTATCACCAAAAGCCAGCCCAGCATCACCACCAGCCAGGCCAGCATCGCCACCAGTCAAACCAAGATCACCCCCAGCCAGGCCAGCATCACGACCAGCCAAGCCAAGATCACCGCCAGCCAAGCCAAGATCACCACCAGCCAGGTCAGCATTACCACCAGCCAAGCCAAGATCACCACCAGCCAGGCCAGCATCACCACCAGCCAAGCCAAGAACACCACCAGCCAGGCCAGCATTACCACCAGCCCGGCCTGCATCACCATCAGCCAGCACAGCATCACCATCAGCCAACACAGCATCCCCACTAGTCAGGCTAGCACAATATCACCACAAGCCAGCCCAGCATTACCACAGCATATCCTCTAGCCAGGCCAGCCAGCATAGCATCACCACCAGCCAGCACAGCATCACCACCAGCTAAGCTAGCAAAGTATCACCACAAGCAAGCTCAGCATTACCACCAGCCAGGCCTGCATCACCACTAGCCAGGCCAGAATCACTATCAGACAGATCAGCATCACCACAACCTCTGCTCTTCAAGTCCCCAGTACCACTTTCACAACTTCATTTCCCACTGTGCAATATAACCACTGCTAGGCTGGCTACATACCACTTCCCATTGGCTCCTGTCACTTTAACAGCAATCTTGCCAGCAGTATCTCTAATGAAATAAGCACCATCCGCAGCGTGATACTGCAAAAACATCAAGTTTTATTAAAACAGTGTATGAAAAAATTCCATTCACATGCTAAGAGATGTGTCAGTGCTCAGAGTTTCTTATTTGGGCTCTCACCTGTTTGCCTCTCCGGCAGGTACCAGCGCTTCTCCCTCAGCATCTCTCACATGCTGCCTCGTATGCTCTGTGTGTGATGCTGATGACTACCTGATTTGTCTTGTCTCTGCTCAACATGTTTCGTCACTGCCTTGTGTGACTCATCAGGACCAGGGACCCGGGACTAGACACCAAACCAGGATACTTGTGGGGACCTCCTCCCTCTTTGTAAAAGTGGTAATGGGGGCCTAGGAAGCAGAGGTATCCTGGAATAGAGCACTTATGAACAGTCTAACAGTGGTCATTTGAATTTGGTAAGTTCTATCCCTAACGGGTGTCCTGGTGGAGTTCCTATTCCCAGAGTGGACTTGAGAGGAGCTTCACATTATATGGACTGTGTTTGTTTTGACTAAAGTAGTGGAAATGTGTGCTTGAACTATATTCAACACTCACGGCTACATACCAAGGAATAGCGCACTCAAAATAAGACATATTGCAATACTATCTGCTAGCTAATCTATGCAAGGTTGTCTCTGTTGGTTTACTAGTGTTTCAGGTATTGACTGTAGTGCTTTCTTAATGTACAAAAATCCCATATAATTGTATGTGGAACATCTTTCATTATACATTATCATAACAGCAGTAGGAGACAAATTACTGTATAACCACTTTAACATATCTCTGCTCTGTTATGATGGTGTGTCAAGGAAGTTTGAAATTCTGGTGAATAACTACCATTGGTATTCTTAACGTATAGTTAAAACAAGACAGTACAGTTGTAAGGTGATAAAGTACACTGCAGAGAAAAAAATAGGTTTTATCAAAATGAATACCTTGGGAAGAGCAAAATCTACCTTGAAAGGCAAAAGAATAATACTGCTTGAAATGTGGAAAGTCCCACTTTAGAACATACTAATAAAATTGCCATTTCAACAGCTTGATATATTATTAAAGAGATGTATAATAGCTAGTAATTCAGCTGATTGAAAGAAACGTGTCTACTTCAAAGCACACTGTAATTTTTTTTTACTATTTATAATGTAATGTGCATTATCAATATCCCTTTATCTCCCCAATAACCCCCTGTCTACCATTACCCTTTCATTTCTTTTGTTCCTGAAAATAGCTATGGCATTGAAAGTGGTAGCTAAACTTCAACCCATGAGATGAAACTTTATCCTTTTTTATCACATCCTATCCTGTCATCCTGCTTTTCTATCTTTTCAAAGTTAGTTGTGTTGTTCAGTAAACTGTAACTTCTAAAGCTTAAGCTACACAGGTTAAACTCTATAATACTAAATTCTGCCATATACTGTACTTCCAAGGCCTTGAGACCTGGAACTCAGTACAATTTATGATCTTGAATTTGTCTCTTAGTTTAACGTTACAGATTGTCCAGCAAGGTTATGGTGAACCAGACCTCCTAGGAGTGTGTAAGGGGCTAAAAAGCTCTCTTACTAAAATGTTATGCAAAATAGAAGCTTGCCTTCTTAAAAGATAAGGTATTTGTGAATATTCAGGTTGGAATGAGCATACGATGTCTCTCATGATGCATCACTGCTGAATATGCAAATCAGCCTTTGTTATCCCTGATAGTTAACACTCCCCCCCAGAACCGCTGGAATGCAATGATGTGTCAGCTTGTTAATATTACAATATAACATAATTTAATATAATATGTAATATTAACCACTTGAGGACCCACCCTTTACCCCCCCTTAATGACCAGCGCTGTTTTAGCTGATCTGTGCTGGGTGGGCTGTGCAGCCCCCAGCACAGATCAAACACCAGGCAGAGCGACCAGATAACTCCCCTTTTTTCCCTACTAGGGGGATGATGTGCTGGGGGGGTCTGATCGATCCTGCCTGCCTGGGTGTTGCGGGGGGGGGGGCACCTCAAAGCCCCCCTCCTCGGCGAAATCCCCCCCTCCCTCTCCTCCCTCCCTTCCCCAGAGATCCGAGGCTGCACAGGAACGGTTCTGTCCTGTGCAGCCTCTAACAGGCTCCTGCCTGTCATGTGACAGCGATCCCCGGCCACTGATTGGCCGGGGATCGCTGATCTGGTACAACGCTGCTACTGTAAGCAGCGTTGTACAAATGTAAACAAAGCGGATTATTTCCGCTTGTGTTTACATTTAGCCTGCGAGCCGCGATCGGCGGCCCGCAGGCTATTCACGGAGCCCCCCCCGCCGTGAATTGACAGGAAGCAGCCGCTCACGCGAGCGGCTGCTTCCTGATTAATTAGCCTGCAGCCGGCGACGCAGAACTGCGTCGCTGGTCCGGCAGCTGCCATTTTGCCGACGCGCGGTATGAGTGCGCGGTCGGCAAGTGGTTAATAAGCTGACACATCATTGCATTTCAGCGGTTCTGGAGGTGTGTTAAGCTATCAGGGACAACAAAGTGATGATTTGCATATTCAGCAGTGATGCACTCTGGGACACCTCAAAGCTCACTCCAACCTGACTAATCACAAATACCTTCTGTTTTAAGAAGGCAAATTTCTGTTTTTAATTGAAAGTTGATATAGACATTCAATTATTTTCCCTAGGTATCCCCTGGATATCATTGAAGCCTTCATTGAACGTTACATTTTTATGCTGCCTGGGATAAATACAGACTAAATTACACACACCTGAATTTGAAATAAACTGAATAACCTTGAATTAACCTTGCAATAACCTTGTACATACGAACAGTACAAAACATATTAATAACCAGGCTGTTTTAATTGTTTTATTTTGCTGCCAGAAAATGTTAATTTCTAGTCATGGAAGTGACAGCTTCTGTCTGTAAACATCACTGATAAGAAAATTACAGCCATAAACGTTTTCCTGGCAGAATACAACTTCTTAGAGCAGAGGGAGATAAAATACATGAACAATTGACCTTTTTCCACCCCTTTAGATGGCTTTAGATGGCCTAATCGAGATTGAGTGTATATATATATATATATATATATATATATATATATATATATATATATATATATATATATATATATACAGTGCTGCCCAAAATAATAATTTAAGTTAAAGTTACTTTTATTCAGCCAGCAAGTAATTTTTTTGACGGGAAATGACATAGGTGTCTCCCAAAAGATAATAAGACAATGTACAAGAGGCATTTTTGTGGAAAAAAACATTTCTCAGCTTTTATTTACATTTGAGCAAGAAGTGTCCAGTCCAAAATTATTCATACCATTCTCAATAAGCCATAGAAAATCCTTTATTGGCTATTACAGCATTCAAACACTTCCTATGATTGCAGACCAGCTTTTTGCATGTCTACACAAGTATGGTCTTCTTGCCATCACCCTGATCTTTAGTTCCATCCACAGATTTTCAATTGGATTCAAGTCAGGACTCTGGCTGGTCCACTCCAAAACGTTAATGTTGTTGTCTGCTAACCATTTCTTCACCACTTTTGCTGTGTGTTTTGGATCATTGTCATGCTGAAATGTCCACTGGTGCCCAAGGCCAAGTTTCTCTGCAGACTGCCTGATGTCGTTGAGAATCCTCATGTATTGCTCTTGTTTCATGGTGCCATTTACTGTGATTAGGTTCCCTGGTCCACTAGTTGAAAAACACCCCCAAAGCATTAGGTTCCCACCACAATGTTTGACTGCGGGGATGTTTGTTCTTTGGGTTGAAGGCTCCTCCTTTTTTATGCCAAATGAAGGAAACATCATTGTGACCAAACAATTCAATATTTTTTTTCAACTGACCATAACACACAAGACCATAAGTCTTCTTGTCCAGGTGAGCATTTGCAAAGGCCAAGCGAGCTTTTGTGTGCCTCATCTGGGGAAGTGGTGTCCTCCTTGGTCTGCATCCATGGAACCCAACAGTGTGCAGTGTCTGTTGGATTACCTGCCTTGAGACATTGCCACAAACAGAGCCCAAATTCACCAGAATGGCCTTGGTGGTGATCCTTGGTTTCTTTTGCACCTCTTTCACTATCCTCCTGGCCAGCACAAGTGTTTTGGCTTCTGACCACGCCCTTTGAGATTTTCCACAGTGCGTAACATCTTGTATTTTTAATAATACTTTGCACTGTAGTCACTGGAACTTGAACACATTTAGAAATTGCCTTGTGGCCCTTTCTTGACTTGTGAGCAGCCACAATGCGCAGCTGCAGGTCCTCACTGAGCTCCTTTGTCTTAGCAATGACTGTCCACAAACCAAATGCAGAGAATTACTGTTTTTCACCTGTTGAGTTGATTAAAATAGCTGTTTCCAATTACTCTGGGTAATTAGGATGCTTTAGAACTGCTTGGACTATTTTGAATCTTATAGAACTTTGGATTTTCACACAGACTGTGACAGTTTTTAAAGAATATGAATAATTTTGGACTGGACACTTGTTGTTTAAATGTAAATAAAAGCTGAGAAATGTTTTTTATCCACAACACTGCCTCCTGTACATCGTTTTATTATCTTTTGGGAGACACTTATGTCATTTCCCGTCAAAAAATTACTTGCTGGTTAAATAAAAGTAACTTTAAGTCAGAATTTGCCAGGGGTATGAATAATTATGGGCAGCACTGTATATATGTAGTCATTGACGAAATTGTTAGCACCCCAGAATTTTTTCCCAGAAAATCAAGTATTTCTCACAGAAAAGTATTGCAGGAATACATGTTTTGCTATACAAATGTCCTGTTTGTGTGTGTTGGAGCAAAACAGGGATGAAAAAAGCAAATTGGACATAATGTCAGTCGCACAAAAACCCCAAAATGGGCTGGACAAAATTATTGGCACCCTTAACCTAATATTTAGTTGCACATCCTTTGGACAAAAAAAATAACTGAATCCTTTGCTTCTTATAACCATCAATAAGCTTCTTACACCTCTCACTTGGAATTTTGGACCCCTCTTCCTTTGCAGACTGTTCCAGGTCTCTCTTATTGGAAGGGCGCCTTTTCCCAACAGCAATTTTAAGATCTCTCCACAGGTGTTCAATGGGATTTAGATCTGGACTCATTGCTGGCCACTTCAGGACTCTCCAGCGCTTTGTTGCTGTCCATTTCTGGGTGCTTTTTGACACAGGTCATTGTCCTGCTGGAAGACCCAAGATCTTGGACACAAACCCAGCTTTCTGATACTGGGCTTTACAGTGCAACCCAAAATCCTTTGGTAATCCTCAGATTTTATGATGCCTTGCACACATTCAAGGCACTGCAAGAGGCAGGAAAACAGCCCCAAAACATCATTGAATCTTCACCATATTTCACTGTAGGTACTGTGTTCTTTTCTTGGTAGGCTTCATTCCGTTTTCAGTAAACAGTAGAATGATGTGCTTTACCAAAAAGCTCTATCTTGGTCTCATCTGTCCACAAGACATTTTCCCAGAAGGGTTTTGGCTTACTCAAGTACATTTTGGCAAATTGTAGTCTTGCTTTTTTATGTCTCTGTGTCAGCAGTGTGGTCCTCCTGGTTTTCCTGTCATATCGTTTCATTTCATTTAAATGTCGATGGATAGTTTGCGCTGACACTGATGCTC
Organism: Hyperolius riggenbachi; assembly: GCF_040937935.1. Lineage (NCBI taxonomy): Eukaryota > Metazoa > Chordata > Amphibia > Anura > Hyperoliidae > Hyperolius > Hyperolius riggenbachi. The sequence continues at coordinate 144,004,361 of NC_090652.1, forward strand.
CCTGAGCTTGCAGGACAGTTGGATTTTTTTTTGAATTTGTTTAGGGCTGCTTCTCCATCTGCACTATCCTGTGTTGCAACCTTTCATCAATTTTTCTCTTCTGTCTATGCCCAGGGTGATATGCTACAGTGCCATGGGCTCAGGGGCGTTTCTAGGGTCCCTGGAGATCGGGGGCACCTGTGGGCACCAGGCTGGGAGGCACATGCGCGCGCCGCGGCAAAAAATGGGCGTGGCCATGCGGTGAGTGGGCGTGGCCATGGGTGGGGCCAAATGTACATGAACTTAGCAGCGGTGTAAGCTACGGATAACGGGCCTGCCCATCGAAATATTGGACGGAGCCCCCTGTCCTTTATTTAGATAATTTACAATCAGTATAGGCATAGATCAAAGATGTATACGCACATACAATTTTGATTGGTCAATCACTGACCCCCAATTTTCCCACCCCCGTGCAGTAAGTGGGCCAACAGACAATGAATTTTATGAACAGAGCTAAAATTGGCTAATCAAAATTGTATGTGTGTACCAGGCTTTACAGCTAATACTGTACATACTGAAAGTAGCAGGGATCAGCATACAATACAGCTGGTTTACAATCAAAGGCACAGAGTAACACCTTACACTGTACACACTGTAGGTAAATCAGCACACAGTGCAGGCACTAGAGAACAGCGTATACTGTACATACTGTAGGCAGCAGAATTCAGCACACTGCAGCTAGTGTGCCAAAAATATGAGGATCACGTTGTGCGGCGTGCTTATCGCGCCGCACCAAAAAATGGGTGGGCCATGGACCAGAATATAGGTGTGGTGTTGGGTGGAGACAAATTTACATGAACCTAGCAATGGTGGGACATCAGATTAGGACAGTGGTGGCGAACCTTTTGGAGGCCAGGTGCCCAAACTGCAACCCAAAAGTCACTTATCTATCGCAAAGTGGCAACAGCAATTTAAACTAAATACTGTACAAACGTTTTAACTCATACATGAACATTATGGAAAATCCAAGTTGAAAATAAACTGTGAAGATAAACAATTTCATCCATCCTACTCCTGAAAAATGTATTCAATTTTTTAGAACCTACCAGTTTTATTTTCTGTTTTAAAACGCTAAAAAAGTAGGTTTAATGCTATTGTCTCATATGATAAGGATTCAGCTTTTCCCATAGTCTCGCAGTTAGCAATCATGTGACCCTCAACAAGACATATTCAGCAATTATGAGGCCCCCAACAAGTCATGAGGCCCCCAACAAGACAAATTCAGCAATCATGAGGCCCCCAACAAATCATGAGGCCCCCAACAAGACAAATTCAGCAATCATGAGGCCCCCAACAAATCATGAGGCCCCCAACAAGACAAATTCAGCAATCATGAGGCCTCCAACAAATCATGAGGCCCCCAACAAGACAAATTCAGCAATCATGAGGCCCCCAACAAGTCATGAGGCCCCCAACAAGACAAATTCAGCAATCATGAGGCCCCCAACAAATCATGAGGCCCCCAACAAGACAAATTCAGCAATCATGAGGCCTCCAACAAATCATGAGGCCCCCAACAAGACAAATTCAGCAATCTTGAGGCCCCCAACAAATCATAAGGCTCCCAACAAGACAAATTCAGCAGTCATGAGGCACATAAATAGACAGCATTTCACATAAATAGGCAGAATGCCCCCTTAATATGGTAGCCCCCCAAGTTAGCTAGTGAGTGACAGGGACCCCCAGGTTAGCTAGTGAGTGACAGGCGCCTCCAGTTAGGTAGTGAGCGACAGGGACCCCGATAGTGAGTGACAGGGAGCCCCTTTAGGTAGTGAGTGAGTGACAGGGAGCCCCTTTAGGCAGTGAGTGAGTGACAGGGAGCCCCTTTAGGCAGTGAGTGAGTGACAGGGAGCCCCTTTAGGCAGTGAGTGAGTGACAGGGAGCCCCTTTAGGCAGTGAGTGAGTGACAGGGAGCCCCTTTAGGCAGTGAGTGAGTGACAGGGAGCCCCTTTAGGCAGTGAGTGAGTGACAGGGAGCCCCTTTAGGCAGTGAGTGAGTGACAGGGAGGCCCTTTAGGCAGTGAGTGAGTGCCAGGGAGGCCCTTTAGGCAGTGAGTGAGTGCCAGGGAGCCCCTTTAGGCAGTGAGTGAGTGCCAGGGAGCCCCTTTAGGCAGTGAGTGAGTGCCAGGGAGCCCCTTTAGGCAGTGAGTGAGTGCCAGGGAGGCCCTTTAGACAGTGAGTGAGTGCCAGGGAGGCCCTTTAGGCAGTGAGTGAGTGACAGGGAGCCCCTTTAGGCAGTGAGTGAGTGACAGGGAGCCCCTTTAGGCAGTGAGTGAGTGACAGGGAGCCCCTTTAGGCAGTGAGTGAGTGACAGGGAGCCCCTTTAGGCAGTGAGTGAGTGACAGGGAGCCCCTTTAGGCAGTGAGTGAGTGACAGGGAGCCCCTTTAGGCAGTGAGTGAGTGACAGGGAGGCCCTTTAGGCAGTGAGTGAGTGCCAGGGAGGCCCTTTAGGCAGTGAGTGAGTGCCAGGGAGCCCCTTTAGGCAGTGAGTGAGTGCCAGGGAGCCCCTTTAGGCAGTGAGTGAGTGCCAGGGAGCCCCTTTAGGCAGTGAGTGAGTGCCAGGGAGGCCCTTTAGACAGTGAGTGAGTGCCAGGGAGGCCCTTTAGGCAGTGAGTGAGTGCCAGGGAGCCCCTTTAGGGAGTGAGTGAGTGCCAGGGAGCCCCTTTAGGCAGTGAGTGAGTGCCAGGGAGCCCCTTTAGGCAGTGAGTGAGTGCCAGGGAGCCCCTTTAGGAAGTGAGTGAGTGCCAGGGAGCCCCTTTAGGGAGTGAGTGAGTGCCAGGGAGCCCCTTTAGGGAGTGAGTGAGTGCCAGGGAGGCCCTTTAGGCAGTGAGTGAGTGACAGGAAGGCCCTTTAGGGAGTGAGTGAGTGAGTGACAGGGAGGCCCTTTAGGGAGTGAGTGAGTGAGTGAGTGAGTGAGTGAGTGACAGGGAGCCCCTTTAGGGAGTGAGTGCCAGGGAGCACCTTTAGGGAGTGAGTGAGTGACAGGGAGCCCCTTTAGGGAGTGAGTGCATGCCAAGGAGCCCCTTTAGGGAGTGAGTGAGTGACAGGGAGGCCCTTTAGGGAGTGAGTGAGTGACAGGGAGCCCCTTTGGGGAGTGAGTGCCAGGGAGCCCCTTTAGGGAGTGAGTGAGTGACAGGGAGCCCCTTTAGGGAGTGAGTGCGTGCCAGGGAGCCCCTTTAGGGAGTGAGTGAGTGACAGGGAGGCCCTTTAGGGAGTGAGTGAGTGAGTGACAGGGAGGCCCCCCCTCTAGCCGCCGCCGCTCCCCCCCTACCTCTCAGCAGACCTCAGGATCAGCGGCGACCCGACCAGTTGTACGAGCGGGTGCTGGACGCACCCGCTCTATATGCGGAAGTGATGTCACTTCCGCATATCAGTGCGGGCGCTGGGTCCTAGCGCCCGCACGATTGGTCGCCGGCTCGCCGCCTGATCCTGAGGTCTGAGACTGTCAGTGACACGGTGGCTGGATGGAGCCGCTGAGTCTGACAGAGGGGGCGGCCGGGCGGAGATCCTTGGCACCCCAGGACAGATTGGGGGCACGTGCCCCCCCAAAACAGGGCCAGCGACGCCCCTGCATGGGCTGTAAACTTCTTGTTAATGTTGCACACTCTGGGCAAAGGCAAATCTAGATCTCTGGAGATGGACTTGTAACCTTGAGATTGTTGATATTTTTCCACAGTTTTGGTTCTCAATTCCTCAGACAGTTCTCTTCTCCTCTTTCTGTTGTCCATGCTTAGTGTGGCACACACTGACACACAATGCAAAGACTAAGTGAACCTCTCTCCTTTTTATCTGCTTTCAGGTGTGATTTTTAAATTGCCAACACCTTGTCCCAGGTGAGTTTGAAGGAGCATAGCATGCTTATTTTTCCCCAATTTTTAAAGGGTACCAATAACTTTGTACAGCCCATTTTTGGAGTTCATGTGACATTAGCGCTGCTTAATATGTTGGTGCTTTATAAATACAATAAATAATAATAATAATTATGTCCAATTTGCTTTTTTTTCTCCCTTTTTTTGTTTTGTTCCAATACACACAAAGAGAATAAACATGCGTATAGCAAAACATGTTACTGCAATACTTTTCTATGAGAAATACTTGATTTTCTGGAAAAAATTCTGGGTTGCCAACAATTTTTGGCCATGAATATACAGTATGTATATATGTATGTATATATGTGTGTGTGTGTGCGTGTGTGTGTGCGTGCGTGCCTGCGTGCGTGTGTGTGTAATTTACCAGCAGTAGTGGCAATAAACTAGTGCATTTTGCATAGTCAACACATGGAATGACTGTGTATGTTATTCATTTCTTATATTCAATAATTTATAGAACAAGATTTGATTTCTCCGATAAGTCTCTTGAGATTGAGGCTGAATGGAAATGGAGTACATGAGCGTGTAAATAAATAATGTATATAATAAAGGTGAGTTCAATTCCCTGAATAAGCACATTTCAGCAAATCAGTTTAATTTTGTTATGGAAAAATATAACGTATTAATATTAATAAGAGAGACAGGCAATATAGTCAAATAATCCAAATGGGAAATTACATTGAATTCTCTTTCACAGCATTTTCTTTCCGATCAAACATACTCTTTAAATAATGCAAAGCAAGCATATGGCTTATGTTGGTATATTAACCTGAAGTGCAGAAGATGAGCAATTATTACGTATTCCCAGCAACATTTTAATTATGTAGACAAATTATTTATTACACTCTAAGTAAGAAAGAAGAAAATACATGGTGATACGTTATCTCTTTTTAATACCACCCGTGACAAGTGTTCCTAATGTTAAAGCAGAACTCTACCAAAACCTTTTGGATCAATCTTCAGCTGCATCCCAAATAGGCCATGGTTTTTATACATAAAAGCATAAAATATATTGCTGGAAATACAGTACCTCTTTGAAGCAATAGGTGTAAAGGTGCCCATTAAAGGATACCATAGCCCTTTTTAAAAATCAAAAACAGGGGGAGCAGGCATGTGTAGCAGGCTCTACTCATGCCCACCGCTCACCCCGTTCTCCTCCGTTCCCCTCCATTGAGGCCTAACGTCCCTCTGAAGCTACTTCTGGGTTGCAAGGGTCGGTGTGCACTGTGCAGGCGCTGCCCGGTAATGTGCATCCTTGATTGCACGTCCATGGCCAGAAGCACTCTGTGCATGCCCACTACATCAAAACTATGTAGTGTGCATGCGCAGAGCCCCGTTTTTGATTGCATCATCAGTACAAGCCCATCACTAGAGCAAACTGCACAGAGGAGATGGATGTCTGTAATCCCCGCAGGCACCATGTATTAGGTAAGCTTGCTGCAGCTACACACCCGGGGGGGGGGGGGCAGGATACACAAGGCGGAGGGATACACGGCAGTAGCGGGCGCACACTGGGAAAGAAGAGGACAGAGGAGGAGACAGAAGGACACATAGGGGAAATATGGGGGGGGCAGGAGAAGAAATGGGGGACACAGGAGAACACATGGGGAGACAAGGGAGGACACATAGGGGAGACATAGCGGAATACAGGAGGACACATGGGGACAAAGGAGGACACATTGAGGATACAGGAGGACACATGGGCAGACATGGGGTACACAGGAGGACACCATTAGGGAGAACATGTACAAGACACTCCTGGATGCACCAGGTTTAGTATATTTTTTTCCTGGCTTTCGCCCTTTAAACCTAGGTGTGTCTTATATTTCCGAGCAGCTTATATGGCGGAAAATACGGGCACATCCAGAAAAGCTCACTTTAAAAAAAAAAGAAAGTCTCAGATAATTTCCTTGTTCGGTTAATGACTAACCTAAGGAGAGGGAAGGCTCTGGGTCCTATAGAGCCTCCCCGGTCTCCTTCTGGTCCCTGCATTCCCCCACAGGCTCCCCGTTAGTAGTCTACAACCATTCGGCTATAGGCTGCTGTCGTGTCCGCTTCCACGTGGCTTCGGCAGTCTTCGGAAGCACTCAGGCTCCCGAAGCCTGACTGCTCCTTACTGCACACACGCGAGCGCCCTCTCTTGCACACTCGTGCATGCGTAGTACAGAGCCGCCAGTTGTTGGGAGCATGAGTGCTTTTGAAGACTGACAAAGTCTCCTGCAGCGGAAGATTCAAGCGGAGCAGCCTGTTGGGGAACAAGGACACCGTGAGGACCCAGAGCCTTCCCTCTCCTTAGGTGAGTATCTGTTTTTTATTTTTAAAATGGCTTCAGACTTGCTTTACTAGAAAGTGTTAAAGTGTAAAAATTAACAGGCACACATATTGAAAAGTTATGTTTAGTTACTGATAACTGTAATAAAAATGCTTGTTAAAGTCATTCCTCTTGATAAAACCTAGCTGCACAGAGACATGCTTTGAAATTAGCCACGTACATTTTTCCTGTACATTATCCAATCTCCTGGTAGGACTTTATTGCCTACCTGAGAGTTATCTTTCAATAAGACCCTAAATACCGTCAGTGACTTCTGCATCTCAGTAGTTTTCAGAGATCTGATGGTGAAAAAAACAGCTGGAGCCAGGAGACATTAGCTTAATTATCTATTTCTTCCTCCATTCACTTACAAGCAAATTAAGGTATAATTGGGTCGTTACGTGGTAAAAATAGGTCGGTAGCTGTGGTGTGATTGTCATTAAAATTAACTATATCAGATTTCACTCAAGATATGTTTCCTTAAATAATGAAGACCCCCTCCCATCAAGTGACAAGTTTAAGGCAACATAAAAACAAAAATGATTCAACTAGGTTACCACTAATGAAATTTAACCAGAAACAATGAGTGAAACTCAAGAGCTTTTATTAAACTGCCTGCCTGGTGATATGTAGAAATTAGAAATTTAGTCATTAAATCTACTGCTCAGGATTTTTCTTTACAATTTCTAGACTCTGCAGACTCTAGGAAAATACATCAGAATGAAATGTAATTATTATGAATGACTATGGCAGGTAAAGTATGCTTGGACCCACTACATATTGCTGATTGGAGTCGCAAGGGCTTAGCGTTTTTGCTAGTGTCTTGTAAAACGATTTCTGCAGTGATTCCTAACTAGAGATGGCTCGAACCTCCTGATTTTCGGTTTGCGAACTTCGAACATGAACTTCCACTAAATGCCGGGTTTGCGCGAACTTTCTCGAACCGCAATAGACTTCAATGGGGAGGCGAACTTTGAAAACCAGAAACATTTATGCTGGCCAGAAAAGTGATGGAAAAGATGTTTCAAGGAAACTAACACCTGGAGGGGGGCATGGCAGAGTGTGATACATGCCAAAAGTCCCGGGGAAAAAATCAGGATTTGACGCAAAGCAGCATTTTAAGGGCAGAAATCACATTGCATGCTAAATTGAAAGCCTAAAGAGCTTTAAAACATCTTGAATGTGTATACATCAATCAGGTAGTGTAATTAGTGTACTGCTTCACACTGACAGACCAAACTCACTGTATAACGCACCACAAATAGCTGTTTGTGTTGTGATGGCCGTGCTGGACTGGTCCGCGCCATGGCGAGAGTGCAGGCGATATTGGTTTTCAAGCCCATATGGTCGCCGGGCTGAGGTAGCTCAATGACGGAATAACAGTGACTGACCAGCTGATCAAATTTGGTCTGTCCACAATGACAACGACCTTATTATCTTGGGTGTGCCCCCCCTACCCGAGACACTCATATAGCTGGCGGTCATTGCTTCATTGTGATACGCAAGCCCCTTCACCGCGGCAAAGTAATGATCATGAAGGGGAATTGACACATGTACATGCCTTTTTGTTTTGTTTTGTTGTTGCAGCCGCAGAGCAGCCAGAAAAATTAGGCAGGCATGTACACGCACCAGAAAAAAATATATCTGCCACTGCTAGTAGCGGCCTTAAAAATTCAGGAATCCACCTGGAGTCCTGGACCCTTTTGGTGGTGGAGGAGAAGGCAGTCAAGCGGCCTGCAGACAGAGATGCTGTGTGGGGGAGTGACTTAGTCTTGGGACAGGCAGTCACACGGCCTGTAGGCAGAGACGCTATGTGTGGGGACTGACTTAGTCTTCGGGTGGGCAGTAGCCCTCTGGGATCAATGCCTCATTCATTTTGATAAAGGTGAGGTACTGAACACTTTTGTGACCTAGGCGACGTCTCTTCTCAGTGAGAATGCCTCCAGCTGCGCTGAAGGTCCTTTCTCACAGGACGCTTGAGGCAGGGCAAGACAGAAGTTGGATGGCAAATTGTGACAGCTTTGACCACAGGTCAAGCCTGTGCACCCAGTAGTCCAGGGGTTCATCGCTGCTCATAGTGTCTACATTCAGCCTTAAGACCAGGTAGTCGGCTACCTGCCGGTCGAGGCGTTGGTGGGGGGTGGATCCAGAAGAGCTAAGACGAGGCATTGAACTAAAGAATGTCCGCATGTCCGACATCACCATGAGATCGCTGGAGCATCCTGTCCTTGCCTGTATGGACATGGGAGAAGGATTACTGGCAGTGGTACCTTTATTCCGTTGTGCTGTGACATCACCCTAAACGCACTGTAAAGTATAGTTGCCAGCTTGTTCTGCAAGTTCTGAATCCTTTCTGCCTTCAGGTGAGTTGGTAACATCTCTGCCACTTTGTGCTTATACCGAGGGTCTATTAGCGTGGCCACCCAGTACAGCTCATTCCCCTTGAGTTTTTTTATACGGGGTCCCTCAACAGGCTGGACAGCATAAAAGATGCCATCTGCACAAATTTGGATGCAGACGTACTATCCATCTCCTTTTGCTCTACCTCAGTGATGTCCGGTAAGTTCTTCTCCTCCCCCAGCCACTAAGAATACCACGGGAAAGTTGAGCAGCACAAGCCCCCTGCGACGCCAGCTGCGGTTGTTCTTCCACCTCCTTCTAAAAAAAACCACCTTCCTCATCATCATCTGACTCCTCTTCCCCACTCGACTCTTCCTCCTCCTCCTCCCCCCTCTGTGCTGCTGCAGGGGTTGAGGAAACATCTGGTTCTGCTGAGAATTGATCCCACAACTCTTCCTCCTGTTCCTGTAACTGTTCCTGTTCACGCTCCTCCACAGCTTGATCCACCACTCTACGCACGGCACTCTCCAGGAAGAAATCATATGGGATCAAGTCGCTGATGGCACCTTCACTGCGACTCACCATGTTTGTCACCACCTCAAACGGCCACATGAGCCTGCAGGCATTTCGCATGTGTGTCCAGTACTTCGGCCAAAACATCCCCATCTCCCCAGAGCATGTCCTTTCACTGTAGTTGTAGAGATACCGGTTGACGGCTTTCTCCTGTTGCAGCAGGTGGTTAAACATCAGGAGCATTGAATTCAAGCACCTTGCCGGCAAGTTCTTTCTCCGCTGAATATCGGCCACACATGCCATGGCCGTGTAAGACCGCCTGAAATGCCCACACACCTTCTTAGACTGCTTCAGGATGTCCTGTAAGCCAGGTAAACATAGGTGTCCTAACTCTGGCCCTGTAACATGCATAGTGCAGACATGCAAACACATTCATTGCATCAAACCTATCAATGGATTAGGAGCACACATCCTGACGTCCTCTCCTGGGACAGATAGTGCATCTTACCAATCGCACAAGGGAGCTAACGTAATGTATCCATGTATACCATGCACATACACCAGCATAAGCTGTGTGCATGCTGACAAACACATACAGGGGAGGAGGGAGTGCACCGAATTAGACCCTAGCCACAGGGGTCAGTAACAAGAACAAAATACATATATCCAGGCACATCGCATCTAGTTAGGACATTAAATAAGTGAAGGAAAGGGAGGTGCTGAAGGGGGTGTGGCTAGAAAACAGCAAAAATCTATTAACCCTTCGCACTCTCACATGCAAATGTTCAAACAAATGCATTAACAGATTCACTCATCCAGGCACTACTGTTATCCCTACAGTTAAGTTAAAAGCCGGGGTTTTAGTTCACAGAAGAATGCATTCTTATGCTTAGTCACCTATACTGCGCATAGTGCCAGGGGTGATGGCACTATGGTGGTGACAGCAGCTGACGTTGAAGGGCATGTTGGCTGGCTGTCCATAGGTGGCGATACATGGCACTGGACACTGCCACCAGCTGTTTCTGATGATGAGCTAGCCCTGCTTCTTTCAAGAACTCGTCTCCTCCTACTCCTCTCTGACTCCCCTTCTGAACTATCCCACTGTTCATCTCCTCTATTGGGAACCTACGTGAGATCCGTATCATCATCATCATCATAATCATCCTCCCCAGCTTTGCTTGCATCAGACACCTCCAAAACTGCACCAACAGCAGGTAATTCATCATCCTCCTCCTCACACCTTACGTCCATAGTGTCGCTTAACTCAGACATATGAGGTGGTGTATCTTGCTTAGCACCTTCATCTTGTTGTAACAATAATGGCTGTGAATCAGTTAATTTCCCACCAAATAACTCCTGCGAAGTGTCAAATGCAGCGGATGTGGTGCTTGTAGTAGCGCTGGTGGCTGCGGAAGATGAGGTGTTCTGTGTTAAATAGTCAACCACGTCCTGACAATCTTGGGAGTTGATGGGACGTGCCTTCTTCGAGGCACTATGCTTTGGTCCAGGGCCGCACGAAATCATGTCAGCATGACCTCGAACAGACCTGCCTCTGGGTCTGCCTCTGGCTATGCCTCTGCCTGTTGTTTTGTCCATATCGGGGGGGGGGGGGGGGAGGAAGTGAAAGGTATGCACTGACCTGACTAATACAATGTGCAGTCACACAGGTGCAGTGAAAGGTATGCCGTGACTGGTATTACAATACAATGTGCAGCTGTCACACAGGTGCAGTTAACAGGTATGCACGGACTGGTATATAAAACAGCATGCGGTCACACAGGTGCAGTGAACAGGTATGCACAAAATGGTATTACAAATGTGCAGCTGTCACACATACACAGGTACCCTGAACAGGAATGCAGTGACTAGTATTACAAATGTGCAGCTGTCACACACATAGGTACCTTGAAAGGTGCAGTGACTGGTATATAATATAACACTGCGTGTGGTCACGTAGGTAGGGGCACTGAACAGGTATGCAGTGATTGGTATTACAAATGTGCAGCTGTCACACAAACAGGTACCATGAACAGGTGCAGTGACTGGTATATAATATAACACTGCGTGCGGTCACTTAGGTATGTGCACTGAACAGGTATGCAGTGATTGGTATATGGTATTACAAATGTGCAGCTGTCACACACACACACAGGTAACGTGAACAGGTGCCGTGACTGGTATAGAATATAACACTGCTTGCGGTCATGTAGGTAGGTGCACAGAACAGGTATGCAGTGATTGGTATTACAAGTGTGCAGCTGTCACACACACAGGTACAGTAAACAGGTAGTCACTAAATGTGCTGGGCTTGGCAGTGGCACAGATAGTGTAATGGTTAAGGGCTCTGCCTCTGACACAGGAGACCAGGGTTCGAATCTTGGCTCTGCCTGTTCAGTAAGCCAGCACCTATTCAGCAGGAGACCTTAGGCAAGTCTCCCTAACACTGCTACTGCCTATAGAGCGCATCCTAGTGGCTGCAGCTCTGGTGCTTTGAGTCCGCCAGGAGAAAAGCGTGATATAAGTCTTTGTCTTTGAATTACCAAGGGGCCAAGGGCCAGCTGTGACTGACTGACAGGGCTGTATATGCAAGTGTCGGTGGGACACACAAGAAAAAAAAATAGATCACAAGAACAACATTAGCTCTCAAAAAAGCTGTTGAGGGGTACTTTTAAGCAAGGAGCAAGCTAACAAGCCTAACAAGAGCCTAACTAAGCTATCCCTTCTCTAATTACTGCAGCCACATGAGTGAGGGAAATCACCAATGCTGCCTCGCTCCAGGAGGGAGTTTAGCCTGATTGGCTACCATGTGTCTGCTGACTGTGATGTAGAGGGTCAAAGTTGACCCTAAGGATGTAGTATAGGGGCGGGTCAAACTCGCATATAGTTCGCGTTCGATCGCGATTGCAAACCACTGAAGTTCGCGTTCTCATGTGAACCATATGGGCCATCTCTATTCCCAACCTTTTTTGAAGAAAACATTTTAGCGATTTAAGTTTTCAAGTCCTGCAAGGGATTTTGGGTAAGCTGGTGGTTTCTGGGTAGTACAAGAGCTGCACAATCATTTCAAAATTGCTATGAATAGCAATTGAAATGCGATTTTACAGTGATCCATTTTGCAGTGATCCTTTTTGGGACAATGATTCGTAAACGCTAGTGGAAAAGTGCTAGCCAAATCACAATCATTCCAATGAAAGTTACATCCACTTTCATTGGCATAGCAATTTTTGGAATCACCGGTGAGCCCAACGCACTGCTGAAAGTGCTTTAGGGGGTCCTGGGCCTAAGACAGATTAGCAGCCAGGGGTGTTTCTAGGTTCCTGGGAGATCCAGGGCACCCCTGGGCACCAAGAGGGGAAAATGGGCATGGTCATGTTGTGTAAAGTGGGTGTGGCCATAGGTGAGGCAAATGTACATGAACATAGCAGTGGTGTAACTTAAATATATTCAATAGGTAGTATTTCATATAAATGTGCCCCTCACCTGGCTTTCTGTCTTGTCTTTGGCTGGCTGGCCTGTGTGCTGTACTCGGCTAGCGGTTATGCTGGGCTTGCTGATGGTGATGCTGGGTTGCCTGGGTGGTGGTAATGCTATGCTATGCTGTACTGGCCTGGCTGGTGGTGATGCTGTGCTGGCATTGCTGGCGGTGATGCTGTGGCCTGGCTGTCGGTGATGCTGAGCCAGCCTGGCTTTTCTGGGTGCTGGCCCTGGGGCTTTGCTGGGTGATTTGCTGGGGGCTTTGCTGGGCTGGGCAATTTGCTGGGGGCTTTGCTAGGATGAGTTCTTTGCTGGGCTGGGGGCATTTTGGGGTGCTTTGCTGGGCTGAGGGCTTTACTAGGCTTTGCTGAGCTGGTAGCTTTGCTTGGCTGTATGCTTTGCTGGGCTGAGGCCCCAGAGGCATTGCTTTGCTGGGGGCTTTGCTAGGCTGGGGAGTTTGCTTTGCTGGGGCTGTGCTTTGCTGGGCTGGGGCCCTGGGGCTTTGCTTTGCTGGGCTAGGACACGGAGGCTGTGCTGGGTTGGGCCCCTGGGGCTTTGCTTTTTATGGTCTGGGGGCTTTGCTTTGCTGGGACCGGGGGCTTTGCTTTGCTGGGGCCGGGGGCTCTACTTTGCTGGGGGATTTGCTACGCTGGGCTGGAGACTTTTCTGGGCTGTGAGCTTTGTTTTGTGGGGCCCAGGGGCTTTGCTAGGCTGGATGAGGGGCTTTTCTGGGCTGGGGGCTTTGCTGGTCTTTGCTGGTCTAGGGCCCGGGGGCTTTACTTTGCTGGGGCTTTGCAGGGCTGGGGGCTTTGCTTTGCTGGGCCCAGGGGCTTTGCTTGGCTGGGGGCTTTGCTTCAGCATAAGCAGCTAGATATAGATGCCTTCAGGATAGGTAGCTAGGTATAGGTGCCTTCAGTATAGATAGCAAGATATAGGAGCCTTCAGTATAGGTAGGTAGGTAAGTATAGGTAGCTAGGTATAGGATCCTTCAATATAAGTAGGTAGGTATAGGGGCCTTCAGTATAGTTAGGTAGGTATTCGGGCCTTTAGTTCATTATAGGTAGCTAGGTATAGGTAGGTTCATTATAGGTAGTAAGTATAGGAGCCTTCAGTATAGGTAGGTGGGTATAGGGGCCTTCAGTATAGGTAGTTAGGTATAGGGGACTTCATTATAGGTAGGTAGGTGTAGGGGCCTTCAAGATAGATAGCTAGATAGATAGATAGATAGATAGATATAGGGGCCTTCAGTACAGGTAGGTAGGCCTAGGGGCCTTCAGTATAGGTAGGTAGGTAGGTAGGTATAGGGGCCTTCAGTATAGGTAGGTAGGTATAGGGGGCTTCAGTATAGGTAGATATAGGGGCCTTCAGTATAGTTAGATAGGTATAGGGGCCTTCAGTATAGGTAGGTAGGTTTAGGGTCCTTCCATATAGGTAGCTAAGTGTATGGACCTTCAGTATAGATAGTTAGGTAGGTATAGGGGCCTTCAGTTCATTATAAGTAGCTAGGTATAGGTAGGTTCATTATAGGTAGTAAGTATAGCAGCCTTCAGTATAGGTAGGTGGGTATAGGGGCCTTCAGTATAGGTAAGTAGGTATAGGGGCCTTCAGTATAGGTAGGTAGGTATAGAAGCCTTCAGTATAGGTAGATAGATATAGAGGCCTTCAGTATAGGCGGAAAGGTATAGGAGCCTTCAATATAGTTAGTTAGGTATAGGGGCCTTCCATATAGGTAGATAGGTATAGGGGCCTTCAGTATAGGTAGGTAGGTATAGGGGCCTTCCATATGGGCAGGTAGGTATAGGGGTCTTCAGTATAGGTAGCTAGGTATAGGGGCCTTCAGTATAGGTGGCTAGGTATAGGGGCCTTCAGTAAAGCTAGGTAGGTATAGGGGCCTTCAGTATAGGTAGATAGGTATAGGGGTCTTCAGTATAGGTAAGCAAGGTATAGGGGCTGCCGCCCCCCTTCCCTCCCTCCCCATCCTATGCTCACCCCCCCCCCCCCCCCCCCGCACATCTAAAAGCAGCGGCTTACCTATGCTTCGCGATTCCAGTGTGGAGCGCACAGCCGCAGACCTTTCTCTACTTCCTCACTGTTTCCAGAGGCATGGTTTCCAGTGCCCGGGAACAGAAACAATTTTTGTGTGCTGGCTGTGGTGGGAGGAATGGGGGTGCACTTTGGTCTCTCAGCCTTGAGTACTGGAAAACCTTGTCCCGGCACTGCTGTTAGCAGCAGTGATGAGTGAAAATGCTGCTAATCTTTTTGCATTAATTTTCACGAAAATAATGTTGAATACGACTTTCGAGTAAAAAGGCCATTGAAAATCATTTTTTAATAAGTTAATGATTTTTTCACATTTTTCATTAATTTTTGCACTACAAATAAATGATTTCGCACTTTTCATGTTTTTTTTTTTTGCGGTAAGAATAAGGTTTTTTTTTTTAGTTTTTCAATAATTTTTGCAAATATGTTTCCTTTGACAATTTTCTGAAAACACAATGTATTTTCGCGCATAGCTTCTCGAAATCTAAAGTAGCATTTTCGATGCGAAAATATGACTTTGGTGAAAATTTGCAAGCAACACTGATTAGAAGTACTGCTCTAATAACTTTGTTGGTGTACAGCTAATTAGCTGTATCAGGATGAGGTATGCCACTTTTTTCCTGCCATTCCTTGTGATTTTATTTATTGGTTCTTTAGTAAAATATACAAGAAGGCATCTGTCATGTAAAATAATTGTCAGTATTCCATCAAAGGCATCCTGACAGCTGACTACTAAATCAAATTTGCATCTACGTGGCATGTTCATATGTGCAGTATATGTGAATATCTAATGTTTATTGATAGTGCATATTATTGTACTCTGTTGTCACTGAAGCAACATAACGGTATTAGTAAGACTGGGTGCTTCCTGATGGCTGGCGGGCAGTTAAATTACTGTGTCCATCTGCCTGCCAGACTCCTGAGCACTAACTAACGGCATAAAGAGACAGCCTTGCCAAGAAGCTGTATGTCATCGTTCCCTGAGTAGAAATGGGTAAGTGCTATTGGGTAATTGCTCTGAGATTAATGGGAATGCTTATCACAGTGTTACAGAGCAGTTTGAAAAGTTTTTCTCCTTTTTTGCTCATCATTGAGTAGACATGAGCATTGCCAAAACTGTACTTTTTTTTAACTGTCCCTCAAAAATGAGGAAACCACTTCAGGTTTTTGATAAGGAACATTGCTAGTGAGTGAAGATTATTCATTGGAAATTTTGCTTCTGAAGTTTTCATATAAAGTGCCAACCTCTGATGCCAGTATATACCGTACTTTTCGCCGTATAAGACGCACTTTTTCTCCCCAAAAAATGGGGAAAAAAAGTCCCTGCGTCTTATACGGCAAAGGCAGGGAATCCCCGACTTCCGAACGCCCGCAGATATGAACCGCGACCCGCCGTCGGGGATTCCCTGCCTGTGGTGCTGCTGTGGCCGTCTCCTTCCTCCCCGCTTCCCTCTACCCGCACCTCGGGTCCCCCCTGCGTGTCCTCGGGTCCCCCCTGGGTGAGAAACAGCAGCGCTTACCTTCTCCATCTTGCCCGCGGCGATTGAAGACATCTGGCTTCAGTGGGCGGCTCCCTCTAGTGCCGGCTTGTAATGACGCGTCATCGATGACGCGTCATTACAAGCTGGCACTGGAGGAAGCCGCCCACTGAAGCCGGATCTCTTCAATCGCCGCGGGCAAGATGGAGAAGGTAAGCGCTGCTATTTCTCACACAGGGAGGCCCGACCCGAGGACACGCAGGGGGGACCGAGGACACCAGACAACCCGGGGGGGGGGGGGGGGGGGCAGAGAGCGGACACATGGGGGGCAGAGAGCGGACACATGGGGGCAGAGAGCGGACACATGGGGGGCAGAGAGCGGACACATGGGGGGCACACAGCAGGGCCATGGGGGCACACAGCAGGACCATGGGGGCACACAGGAGGACCATGGGGGCACACAGGAGGACCATGGGGCACACAGCAGGTCACTGGGGGCAAAAAGCAGGACCATGGGGGCACACAGCAGGACCATGGGGGCACACAGCAGGACCATGGGGGCACACAGCAGGACCATGGGGGCACACAGCAGGACCATGGGGGCACACAGGAGGATCATGGGGGCACACAGGAGGACCATGGGGCACACAGCAGGTTACTTGGGGCAAACAGCAAGACCATGGGGGCAGACAGCAGACATATGGGGCAGACAGCTGGGGGCAGACAGCAGGACCATGGGGGCAGACAGCTGGGGGCAGACAGCAGCACACTGGGGGCAGACAGCAGGACACATGAGGACACCATTTGGGGGAGGCCAGGGGGTCATGTACAAGGTGCTCCTGAAATATGGATGCACCAGGTTTAGTTTTTTGTTTTTTTTCTTGGTTTTTGGCCTCTAAACCTAGGTGCGTCTTATATTCCGGAGCGTCTTCTACGGCGCGAAATACGGTACATTCAAGTTACAGTCAGGTCCTTAAATATTGGGACATCGACAC